>NC_135354.1:11242414-11602382 GCF_023851605.1 Tamandua tetradactyla
CTCATGTCCACCAAATGAATGGATAAATAAAATGTGGTAAATGCATACAATGGAATATTATTCAGTGCAAAAAGGAATAAAGTGCTGATACATGCAACAACATGGATGAACCTTGATGACATCATGTTGAGTGAAATAAGTCAGATACAAAAGCACATGTATTGTATGAGCTTACTGATTTGAAATAATTAGAATAAGAAAAGTTATAGTCACAATCTAAAATTTAGGAGATGATGTGGTGAAAGGGAATGGCTTAACAGACATTTATAAGACATTACACCCCACAACAGCAGGATACACATTTTTCTCAAGTACTCATGGATCATTCTCAAAGATAGACCATATTCTGGGTCACAAAGCAAGTCTCAACAAATTTAAAAAGATTGAAATCATACAAAACACCTTCTCAGATCATAAAGGAATGAAGTTGGAAGTCAACAATAGGCAGAGCACCAGAAAATTCACATATATCTGGAGGCTGGCTCAACAACACACCCTTAAACAACGAGTGCATCAAGGAAGAAATTACAAGAGAAATCAGTAAACATCCTGAGGCAAATGAAAATGAAAACACAACATATCAAAACTTATGGGATGCAGCAAAGGCAGCGCTAAGAGGGAAATCTAATGCCCTAAATGCCTATATCAAAAAAGAAGAAAGGGCAAAAATCCAGGACTTAACTGTCCATTGGAAGAACTGGAGAAAGAACAGAAAACTAACCCCAAAACAATCAAAAGGAAAGAAATAACAAAGATTAGAGCAGAAATAAATGAAATTGAGAACATGAAAACAATTGAGAAAATCAATAAAACCAGAACATGGTTCTATGAGAAAATCAATAAGATTAATGGGCCCTTAAAAAGATTGACAAAAAGAAGAAGAGAGAGGATGCAAATAAATAAGATCAGAAATGGAAGAGGAGACATAATCTCTGACCCCACAGAAATAAAGGAGGTAATAACGGGGTACTATGAACAACTTTATGCTAATAAATAAAACAATGTAGATGAAATGGACAGCTTCCTAGAAAGGCATGAATAACCAACTTTGACTCAAGAAGAAATAGATGACCTCAACAAACCAATCACAAGTAAAGAAATTGAATCAGTCATTAAAAAGCTTTTCCAAAAATACTTTTCAAAAGTCTTTTCCAAAAAGAAAAGTCCAGGACCAGACGGCTTCACATGTGAATTCTACCAAACATTCCAGAAAGAGTTAGTACCAACTCTGCTCAAACTCTTCAAAAAAATCAAAGTGGAGGGAAAGCTACCTAATTCATTCTATGAAGCCAACATCACCCTCATACCAAAACCAGGCAAAGATATTACAAAAAAAGAAAACTACAGACCAATCTTTCTAATGAACATAGATGCAAAAATCCTCAACAAAATTCTAGCAAATCGAATCCAGCAACACATTAAAAGAATTATACATCATGATCAGGTAGGATTCATCCCAGGTATGCAAGGATGGTTCAACATAAGAAAATCAATTAATGTAATACACCATATCAACAAATCAAAGCAGAAAAATCACATGATCATCTCAATTTATGCAGAGAAGGCATTTGCCACGATTCAATTAAAGTCTGATGTTAGTATAGCTATCCTAGTTATGTTTCAGTTATTTTTTGGATGGTATTTATTTTAGATCCTTACACTTTCAACCTACTTGTGTCTTTGAATTTAAGATAGATTCTTTCATAAGTTGCATGTAGTTTTGTCGTGCTGTTTAATCCATTATATCAATCTCTACTGCTTGCCTAAACAACTCAGTCCATTTAAATTTAAGTTAACTACTAATATTGCAGCACCATATTGCTGTTTGGTCTTTATAAGACTTATAACTGTTTTCATCAATTCTTCTTATAATGTCAAATATTCCATTTATTTGATTTGTGTGTGTATTTTACTATATGAGTGGCATCTCATTTCTTTCTGTATCTTTAAATATATTTTATTTGTGCTTGCCATTAGGCTTATATGTAACATTGTAATATATTCCAGTTACATTTGATTTGATAGCAGCTTTATACCAATAAGTTACACATACATATTCCTGTACTTCTTTGTCCCACCACCTCATTTTTGTAACTGTTAATGATTCTATCTTTATGAATTGCATATGCCCAGCCATATATGTAGGATTTCAAGTTTAGAAACTAACTGAATTAAAAATTGGATATGCATACCCAAAAATTCAATACAATATTATTGGCATGTATAATTATCCATACAGGTGCTCTTCTCAGAGGTGTTTATTACTTAATGCTGCTTCATACCTATGTTCAGTGGTGTTTCCTTTCTATTTGAAAAAAAACACTTCAGCATTGTTTGTAAAGCAGGTTTATTGCTAATAAATTACCCTAGTTTTGTTTATCTTGAAGTTTCTTTATCTCTTCCTCATATTTGGAAGACAGAATCACTGGAAATAAAATTATTGATTGACAATTTTTATTTCATCAGTTTAAATATACAAGCTGGTGTTTTCTTACCTCCATGGGTTTCTGATGAGAAATTGGCATTTAATCTTATTGAGGATCCCTAGAACCTGTCCTATTGCTACACTTTTGCTCCATTCATCATTCACTTTTTGTCTTTTGAACACAACTGTTTCATTATTATGCGCCTTGGTGTGGACCTTTTTGAGTTTATCTATTTAGATTTGATGTGTATCTTGGATGCATAGCTCATGTCTTTTAACAATCTTTTAGCCGTTATCACTTCAAATGTTCCTTCTTCACTTCTCCCTCTTCTGTTCTTCAACTTCCACTATATGTATATTGTTATGATTTATGTGTCCCATAGGTCTCTTCACCTGTGTTCACTTTTTTCTTTATGCTCACCACACTAGAACACTTCAATAGTCCTATCTTTAAGTTCACTAAATCATTACTGATGCCTTAATTTGTAAATTTTCATGGTCTTAGAACTGTTTATTTGTAAGATAATAATATCCAACTATAGAAGCTAACCCATTTCTACTATAATACATTCCAACAGCTTTTGCAAACTGAAATAATATGACTGTAAGAATAATCATCTCTTTCAGGCAGTATATGACTCAAGACATTACCCAGTCTTTTGGTACTGCTGAGATCATCCTTCTCACATTGATGGCCTATGACTGCTATGTAAAAATCTGCCATCTCCTGCTCTGCATGGCCATCATGAGACTATGCATATGATGTGTCATTATAGTGCAGGCCTGTACTGCGATCTTGTGTACTGGAATATCTGTGCCACCACTGAAATCCTCTTCACTATGTTGTCTGCCCTTTTGTGGCTGCAATGTCATAGAATACTCCAGGTGTGACTTGAACCATTTGTTGAAACTTTCCTCTGGGACATCCATACACTAGATCCCTTTGTTGCATATAACAGCAGGTTCATTTTTTTTCCATCAAAATTTCTGCTCTTGATGGTCTTTTTTATGTGTCATCCTATAAACTCCATATTCTCACCTCTTAGAGGAGAGGTTCAGCCCTGTCTTTCTGTGTTTCTTACATCACTGTGGTCATCTTATTCTTTGTGCCTGGCATGTTTTTGTTTCTGGACCAATGAACACAATTCCTATAATAAAGCCAAAGTTGTTCTTTATATTATGATAAATCCCATGTTATACTCCTAAGTGTATAGTCTCAGGAATGCAGTTGTGGGAAATTCTATGAGGTAGTCTGGGGGAAAAGGTGACTTTGAGTGGCAGATAATCACAACCACATAAAATGGCTCTATCCATTTATCATTTAGAGAAAAGGAGATCATTTCTCTGGCTAGAGTCATGTAAATATTAAATGACAAAATTAGTTTGATGGCAGCATGTAAGCCTTTTGAGGAAAAAATCAAAGAAGGAATATCCCATTTAGTTTAATTTATTACCCCTATGGTTGTTAAACTTTAATGTAGTATCAGAATCAAAGTTATTAAAATTATGATTCTAAGAAACTTCTCTAGAGATTATACACATTAGGACTGTTTTTGGAGTTTTTATTTGCATTTTAAACAAATTTCACATGTGATCTTGGCACACAATTAATGTTATTGTGCTATGTTCATATCTTAAGCCTATTAAATGCATTGTCTTATTAAGGCCTTTCCTGGGTGGTATCCTTCAGAAAAGTCTTCAGCAAAATAAAACTCTTTAATCTTCATAAATAATGCAATGTAAGCACTCAAAATTTACAACTATAAGATAAAAAAATATTCTGGGAAAGTGAAAAAGTTTTGGGGTTTTATTCTCCCATCTTCTCTTTTTGTATTTTCAAAATTTCTATTATATCTGGTCTAATTATTTCTTTATCTTTTTCTGACTCCAAAGGAAAAGTCTATAATTTATTCTTGCTTCATTCATTGGTCTAAAAGTCATTTTCATTTGTATATTTACTGGAAATTCCCATTGGGAGTCTTGTTTTCACAATTTTGTGTTTGGATGATATTATGTATTGTCTCTTATATATTTTTTTGGAGATAATAGGATGCAGTATACTATAGTAGTAAGAGCACCGAATCTGCTTAAGACAACCCGAAGTTCAAATTTTAGTTTTTGCCATTTATAATGTGAACTATAGCAAAACATAATGTCTTTAGGCTTCAGTTAAAGGTGAATGATAGAGATATTATCAGATCAAATAAAATAATCCTTGAAATGTCTCATTAATATTAAATTTTCTTAAGGATTGGAATGAAATGAACCCCTCTTCTGCAATTCCTAAACTTTTCTTTCAGAACCGGCTTTCAGAACTCAGTGACCTTGAACCTTCAAAGCCTTGAAACTGACTGTTTTTGACTTTGATTTTCTCCAGACCAGTCCTGTTTAAAGAGCCCAACAATTATTTTATAATACTCCTGAGCTCAACAAGCATACTCTCAGGGAGTGTTCAGATTTAAAGAGTAATATTTGTTCAGCATAGGTATGCCATGCAGCGCTTATGAGCAAACAGTGGTATCAGGTTTCCCAGGTTTGACTATGACCTAGGTATGTTTTAAATTTTTGTTCATCTGTTAAATGGCAATAATTCTACTCATTTGATGAATTTGTTGGGTCACTTAAGTGGTCTATTATATGTTGAGTGTATATAAAATCTCTGACACATAATAATTATTAGGTAAGTTTTTTTAAGTAAAAATACTGACTGGTACTGATCCATTCTAGTTGGAGTAGATATGGGCTGATATCTCTTCTGAAAATCTCGGTGGCTCATTCTTTCTGAGTTGGGCTGCTGAGGATGTTTTCCTGGTGCCTGTTTCCACAGGTGAAAACAGTAACTTTTTGTATGAACAATCCTATGTGACACATTATTTTCTGTGAAATTCAGGAAAGGATATTATGGATATTTAGGGATATTTTTCTTCTTCATAGTCATTCAGTTTTATGGGACTCCTTGCTCATGTGTACAATGAAATGATGATACCAAATTTGTAGGGTTATTTTAAGTACTAAATGAACAAATGAGTGCAAAGCTTCCAGGAGGATACTGGTATCAGTAAGTGCTTCACAATGGTCACATATTTGTTGCCATCTCTCATTTATCCATATGCATCCCATTTCTAACTCACTTTTTAGAGATAAATAATATTCATTACTTAATTGTATGCAAATATTACATTAGGAGGCTATGAGGAACTTTCAAAATTCTGTAAGAGAACTTAATAAAATTAATGCCAAGTTGATGGAATTAAACTCCAAATAATTTCCCTAAATGGGAATGTCACCTGAATCAAAATGAATTTATGAAATTCCCCAAAATCTAATGAAAATTTCTTGACAAATAAAAAATACTGCAACATGATATTTAATACCTTTAGGAAAAGCTATTATTGGGAGGGCCATGGTGGCTCAGCAGGCAGAGTTCTGACTTGACATGCCAGAGGCCCAGGTTCATTTCTTGGTGTCTGTCCATGCAAAGAAAAAAAAGAAGAAGAAGGTATTATTTTATGATGAGTTTTTGAAGTATTGTTATTTTTTTCCAAAAGAATTCATTGAAGGGGGGAAAAGTAACATAACTTAGGTCAAAGAGCTAGAGAATATCTGAGTTTGGATTTGACTTTAGTATTTTGGATTTAGAACTTGCACAATTAAGCACCATAGCATTTTTCAGAGTAAAGAGCACTTTCTAGTTGAGAGAGAATGGCAGCAAATAAATAAACATACTAAGAAAACCAGATAAATTCAAATTGAAAAGTGCTACAAGAAGTGAAACAAATGATAAGATAGAGAGGGATTCAGAGGCTGGGGACCTCTTTAGATTGTATGTTCAGAAGAAGGTCCAAAGTAAAAAAAGTACGGTGTTTATGAGCCCATGTTCAGAGATGAGAGATACTGATCTGAAGCAACATGATTGAAAATATTAGAGGGTTTTTTATGATTGAGGGAAGGGCAATGTTATTAGACCTCTATTCTGACTTGAAGATCTTCAAAGAACTTAATCCATATCCTTATTAATTCAGCTCACCTGAAATCATTATGAAGAGAAATCAAACTCAGCTGATAATCTTCACCCAGCAGGTTTTGTCTTTTCTGGTAGTTTCTCTCTTTGGTGACATTTTAATTCTCCTTTGCATTTAGCAGCATAGATCTCTGTTTTACCTCTTCATGGCCTGCTTTTATTTTAATTTCTGACTTTTTCATGTAAGAGTTGTTGCATTCACTTGGAACAGCTGAAATAAGTTGAGTGACAGAAGGAAACTATCTGTTTAGCTAAATTTGCACTAAATTATAATTGACATTTACATGACACTAAGACTCTGTACAAACAGATTTCTTTGATCTCATGTAGTACACCTCTCCCTTGTTCACTGTGTTATAGTTACAGTAGATTCTTTCTTGCTTTCAGGGCTTTGTTTTTACTCTTCTTTCTTCCTTAAATGCTCTTTCTAGTCTAGATCTTCCCATTGGTTGACTTGTCATCGTGACTCAGTCTATAGCTCAAATGCCCCATCCTTAGAGCACATTTCATTAAACATCCATTGTAAGACAATTTTTATCTCCTTGAGTTACTCTGTATCACATCACCCACTACATTTTCTCTTCAATACTTTTACAGTCTGATTTAGCTGATTTATTTGTTTATTCTTTCTCTCTTCTAGCCAGAGTGTAAACTCTTTGAAATTAGATGCAGGACTTTTTTTTTGGTTCATTACTGCATCTGCAGCACCTAAACCAAAGCTTAGAACTGAGTAAATTAAATGCTTTACAAATGCTTACTGAATGGTCATCATCTCCACTTAACCCTTTGAGAGTAATTGCACTTGTCAAAGACCCTGGTATAGTGTAATGCTTCTAAAATTGGAGGCATTACAACCTTGGTGATATCTGGAAGTGGTCAATTTAAGATTGACTTGTTATATACCCAGGTTCTTAGCTGAAGATGCAAAGTCATCTGTAGTTACTTTAAGTGAAAGGTATTTTTTTTGTATGGAATTAAGTAACTTAATGGTCTTTGGAAGGGCCATAGTCAAAGTTAAAGCTGGGTCACCTAGAATCACATGCAGAAGCCCACCTGTGCAGGGATGGCCTGCTAAGGCACATGCTGCCAGAGCAGACTCTGAGCCTACCTGCCATTTTGTTGTATTAGTCAGGGCTCTCCAGGGACATAGATTATACAGGATGAGATGGGAAGCTTGAATGCCAAAGGCCAGCTTCAGCTGGGAAATCGGATGGTTTTCAACAAATTCCCCAGGAAAAACTAGCTGGCTGTCGTAGAGATGGACATTTTCCCTTCTAACTGCTGATAAAGTCACTTCTCCTTATATAATACCTTCAACTGATTGATTGAGACTTCTCTCATTGTTGAAGGCAGTGTCCTCAGTAGATTGTAGATGCAGTCAGCCATAGATGCCCTCACCTTATTCATTATTTAAATCCACAAAGTATCTTCACAATAATCAGGCCAGTGCTTGCTTGATTAAATAACTAGACACCACAACCTGACCAAGTTGACATATGAACTCAATTATTACAGTTGGCCCTTTGTCAACTTGGCAGTCATATACAGCCCCTTAAACCGTACTTAGTCTCTAAATAAAAACAATAGACATATTTCTAATTAACAATACACAACTGCTCTGCATAAAACCAGAAGTTCATTAACTCTTTCTTCAGAAGAGGCAGCAAGTCCTAAAGTAATATTTACTTTGAAACTTGATACCCAGTAATTTAAATATTATGACATAAAGTTAATGCAACTTATGTTATATGATAAGGGGATAAGATAGGGAAGAAAATAAAAATATTTGCTTAAGGTTTAGTACTAAAATAATCATAACAAAACAAGGAAATATATTCACAACAATTGTAGCCCTTGTTTCCATAACTGGTCATGTTTTCATAGCTCATGTTTATAACTACCCTCTTCCAGCACCCTTTCATTGCATGATATTTGTTTTGACAGCTAGAAAATACAACACTGACCGAACAGGAAATCTGCTACCACTTTGCCTGACTTCAGAACCACCCTAGTTCTGCTGAGCTCTCACAAGGACCCAGCCTAGTGTAACTAATTTCCAGCTCAAAGATTTGTACAGATACACTTTTTAGGAGGAAACTGAGTCACACGTATATACCTTAGAAGCAAGGGTGAATGGGAAATAAAGACCCTTGAACTTCATGTTTAGGAAGTGAATTGGGTGCTTGGAAGCTAATAGAATGTGCAGGGTGTGTTTGGAAAATTTGGGAAGCAGTCATCCACCCCTAATATTTACTATGGTTCATGTATGAAAGCTCATAATGCTTTTTATTTTATCCCATAGATAGTTTCATTCCACAAAACATAAGGGTGTTCTTTTCTCTGTTTGCTTTACTCATAGGATAAAAAGCAGGCATAAAGACCACAGAAAATGAGAGAGCAGGACATTATCTTAGCTGATACCATAGAGTTATACTTATATTCATCCAAATTTTACTGATTGACTGCAATGACAAGCATTGTCATTAGTTCTGAAACAAACAGATTGGATAGTCTTTTACTTTTATGCACTAGAACAATGTCACGTATTATTCAGTATCAATTCAGTATCAAGTGAGACAGAGGATTTCCTTAATTAAAAAGAAAAGCCTCTCTAACTTTATTTACTCCCACATTGAAAAAACACAAATAAAATTCAAATTCCTTGCCAACAGTGTAGGGTGTTTGTAACTTGTGTTTGTTCTATTTTACTCATTTCCCATTTCTGTCTCAGCACATAGAAATTGATCTATGTTTTGATCTTTTCAAAGTTGGAGCCTTCCATGTATAACAACCCCTCTTATGGTAATAACTTTTCATCTTTGTATCTCATTTTAAATTTCACCTTTTAAAACTGTCCTTATCTGAGTGTTTCATTCACAGTAGCATTCTTCCCCTTATTTTCTGTCAGGTTATGTTTGTTGTCTTAATAGCACTTACCACAAGCCTGTGATTGTTTTATTAAATTTTTCCATTCTTCATTGTTTGGTTCTATTACAAGAATACAAAGCAAATGTAAGCAGGTTCTTTTTCTTGATTTTGTTTTTCTGTTTTATTAACTATTATATACCCAACTCACAGCACAGCACCTAACACATAATAAGTCCTTGATACATTTTTTTAAAAATAATAAATAATTGAATAACAAATGTTACTATATCAAATTAGAGATAAAATCATAACTAACCATATTTCAAGGCAGAAAAATTGGTTAAGAAGAAAGTAAAGTTTATTTTAGTAAAGTGAGGAAATAAAAAGTTCATCTTCATTGAAACAAAGTGACATAAATAATATATTACTTTTGTCTGGCATTTATCTGATGGTGCTTCTGAAACTAGTTTCCTTTCTCCATGTATTGCTTCTTGACCAGGGACATGTGATTGTTCCAACAACATTTTTATATACATATGCTCTTTTAAAGTTGTGTAGAAAATCCAAGTGAATATAATTAGGCAATAAGCAATCTTGGATATAGTCCAACTGTAAGACTTCATGATAAATATTGTGATTAGAAGGGATAAAATTTCCAGTTATGTTTGCTGTATTGGTGAGTAGACACTAATCTCTCAATAACTTTCATAACTATTTCAGGAGTTACTGAACTAATCTGAAAGCATGGTATTTTAAAAAGGAACTAAAACAGGCACTGACTATCCTTTCATATTCTCAAGTGTGGCTAGTTTGACCATACCAACAGAATAAAATGAGATGGACAAGAAATTTGAATTCTAATTTTTCTTTTTGAAATTACCAGGAGAGTAATTAATAGAAAGTCTTTTTTTCCCTGTTGGATGATATCTTCTTTTGTAGTTATGGTACATTTGATTTTGATAAATTACCCTAACAATGAAATATTTTGGTTTTTCTGCTTGAATTGTGGCATTTCTTTTTAAAAGTTCTATAGTCCAGTTAATAATTTTATGAAATATTCAGAAAAGCCTATGGAGAAAATTGACAGACATAGTCATATGAAATCACAACTGTCTCCAAGAAAGAATGCAGCTGTTTCATTCTCTGTGGTGGTTCTGAGCTGGAAGATGTATTTCCAGGTACTTATGTATGACTTTAAAAGCCCTCCTTCTGTTTGTGTATAAGTCTCCAGTAGGGGAGACCTTAACCCTTACTAGGGGAAATCAGACTGCAATCATCTGAATATTTATACCACAGGCAGTGATAACACTTGAACTATGAGAACTGAAAAGTTGAAAACACTTCAACTGGCCATACTGGGGCTTTGAAATAAATCAAACATATTTGAATTCCAGTTCTGGCCCTTAATAATCTGTGATTTGGGGAAAAGTGAAATATTCTGAGACCTAGCTTCTTTAATTAAAATTTAGTTAACAATATTTGAACTTTAAAAGAATGAATTGTGATACATTCAATGTGATATATTAAATATATCACAATAAATGCATATGAAATATGCATAAGCATAACATTTGGGCCATAGTTTTGCATAACAAATGATAAATGTTTTTACAGAGTTAGTATTTCTTTTCCTCTCATTAGATTATTTGTATGTCTATTGTAAATGGAATCAACAGAATGAAAAATTTGTTTTCTCACTGGGCTATTTGGCAATTCAGAGGAATATCAATTTAAACATACTGATATGTAGTAATTGAAGCTTCAGTATATTATAACAAATCAAAGATTGATCACCTGTTCTTGTCCAAGCACTATGCTATACATGCTTTCAAATATTTCAGCTCACTAAATATTCACACATATTCACTGATCTTATTTTACAAATGTGCAAAATTATGACTCAGAGTGATGTATACCATTTATTTAAGATCTGGCAGCTAGATTTGGAAAATTATATAAGTATAGTTGTTTAGGAAGGTGTTTTATTAGAACACGATATTTGCATATGGTAAATAATATATTCTATTTTTTCTAAAATTTGAGTGTGATAGACCCTTTGAGTAAAATAAAACTGCTTTGCTGACTACTGGTGACATGTCTTATGTAAATACACAGGCTTTGACCTAGAGTCTTCCTTTGAATTTTTATATCCACTTTGAATAAAAATTAACCTAAATGAGCTCTTAAGTAGTAAGTACATTGTGTTTTTATAAATGGGGCATGATTTCCAGGAATTTCCTTCTCATCCACTCTTATTCTAGTCAATTCTCACTTTACACTTTAAACTCAACAAAAGCACTTTTTCATCCATCTTTTTTGACTCTGGATCAATTTATGTTCCTGAACCATACACCCTAAGCATCATAAGTATAACTTTTAAACAGCTCTGATTATATTGGTCTAAATTAATCTGACCCCAAAGTTATAAATCAAATCACTGAGAGCATGGGGCATTGTCTTATTTAACTTGGTAACCAAAATGTATATGATGAGAGGTTTCTACAAACAGATGCTCCATAAATATTTTAACTGAATGAATACATAAATGTTTATGCTTATAACTCACTAACTGTTTTCTAGGTAAACTGGAAACCTGATCTCAGCATCTATATAGTAATGGATGGAACAAAGGAACAATGTGACTTACTTTGTTCTCCTGGGCTTCACACAGAAACCAAAGGAACAGATAGGACTTTCAGTTATTTTCTTGCTGTTCTACATTTTGACTATCATGGGGAACTCAGTGATTGTTGCAACTGTAAGTGTCAGTAAGTCTCTGGGTTCACCTATGTACTTCTTCCTTGCTGGCTTATCATTTATAGACACCAAGTATGCCTCAGTTTTTTCCACCAAGATGATTTCAAGCTTGTTCTTTGGACAAAATACCTTATCCTTCCAAGCTTGCATGATCCAGCTCTTTATAGAGCACTTGTTTGATTGATCAGAGGTCTTTCTACCCTTGGTGATGGCATGTGACCACTATGTGGCCATCTGCAAGCCTTTGCATTATCTGATTATCATGAGGCAAAGGGTGTGTGTTATGCTACCAACAGTATCCTTGACTGTGGGACTTTTGCACTCAGCAGTTCAACTTAACTCTCCTTATGGGTTCACATTCTGTGGTCCCAGCATCATTGATCAATTTTTTTGTGACATGTACCCCTTATTGAAACTTGCTTGTTCTGATACCTATATCATTGGCCTCTGAGTGGCAGTCAATGGAGGGCTGATCTGCAGTATTGCATTTCTGCTCTTACTCATCTTGTATGGTGTCATTTTGTACTCCCTAAAGAACCTCAGTCAGGAAGGGAGAAGGAAAGCGCTCTCTACCTGTGGTTCACATATCATCATGGTGGCCTTCTTTGTTCCCTGAACTTTTATGTATGCAAGACCTGCTAGAAACTTCCCTATTGACAAATTATTGAGTGTGTTTTATACAGTCATAACCCCCATGCTAAACCCTTCAATCTATGCTCTGAGAAATTCAGAGATGACAAATGCTATGAAGAAGCTCTGGAAAAGAAAAGTCACATGAATAATCAATAAGTCTGTGATTCTTGATGAAGACTCTCATTTAGCTTTAGGGAACATCTCATTGGAACCAAAAAATCACCATAAATCAGATACACACTTTGTTTTACTTCAGGACATTTATCAATACAATAAAAATAAAAATAATTCACTATATATTTGGGCTTTTGATGATTAGAATAAAAACTCTATATTAATATCTCACTTATTACTGTACCTAAAATATATAATGCATATATAATGATGAGCTAATAATTAACATATAAGAATTAATGAAATTTTAAAGCATCATTTAAAGCTTAATTTCTGTATTATCTATGTTAATTTTGTCCTCATTCTTAACTTTGTTTTTAGTTAAATTTTTGTCAATTAGATTCATTATTTTTATTGGACTAGTTAAAATCTAATGCTATACTGATGGTCCTCCTTATTCAATTTCAGCTGCACTACATAAGATTTTTTAGCATGCAATGCATCACCTCATTATAATAAAACAATTGAAAACACAATAACAATAAGTAGTGAAAAATGATGCCATAAAAATGGCATAAAATAAAATATAAACTCTTATGAATCCTTAATCAAATCTCCCAGTGTGCTTACTAACAGACAGTCACTAACTTTGTTTCTAAGATTTTTCAAGGATATTCTTTGGAAATAAAATGTATTCATACATATTTGTGTTTATGTCTCTCTGTGTAAAAGTTTGCATTTTATTACTTGACATCTTGATGATATTTACACACCAGTTCTTCAGGAACTAATCTCCATGCTCCTCATACTGCAAAATACATCCTAGAGAGGTATGTCAAGTCACCATATACAGTTCTCTTGATGTTTATTCTAATATTTTTCTATAACAATATATTTCCCATAAAGTCTATCATTCATATATGTGCAAGAATGAGTTTCTAGAATTGGAATTATTGGGTCAATTTTAAAGTGTTTTAAATGTTGATGATGTTCAAAGTTATTGTTAAAATGCCTTCAACTAAGGTTGTACCAAAAACACTCCTGCCCACAGCCTTCAATATCTGTCTACCCACTTTATTAACAACTGATACTTGATGAATATCTGGCATTTGACAGATATTTTTCATAAATATTGCATTAAATTTGCACAGTTTAATTGAAATTCTTTAAATGTAATTGTATGAACATCTTTTCACATTGTCACAAATGATTTGTGTTTATTTATCTGTGAATTATTTATCAAAGTATTTCACCTGTTTTCTTTGATTTGTTGATTATTCCTTTATTAATTTTAAGCTAATTATATACTTAAAAAATTTTTCCTTTAAGTGTTATATATCTAATTATTATAGTTCAGGCTTGTGATCTAATTTTTACCTATTTTATTCTAGGCAGAAATTCATTGGTTGTGTAATTTTTTTTATATTTACATGTCAGACAATTTTTTTTGTTTTGATATTTTGTTTAGGTTGTTGAGTCACAATTAATTTTTTTCTTGTTTCCCTTTCATTTCTTTATTACTATTATTTTTTTATTAGAGAAATCGTGGGTTTGTAGAATAATCATGCATAAAATACTGGATTACCAAATACAAATACACCAACAACATATTGCATTGGTTGGAACATTTGTTACAATTGATGATAGCCCATTTTTTTAATTAAAAAAATTTTAAATACCAATAAACACCAAACACAAACATTCTTAACTTTTGATCACTCCATTCTACACATATAATCAATAATTCACAATATCATCACATAGTTGCATATTAATCAACATGATCATTTCTTGGACCATTTGCATCTATTCAGAAAGAGAAATAAAAAGAAAACAAAAAGAAACTCATATATACCATACCCCTTACCCCTCCCTTTCATTGATCACTAGTATTTCAAACTAAATTTATTTTAACCTTTGTTCCTATTTATTTGTATTCCATATGTTCTACTCGCCTGTTGACAAGGTAGATAAAAGGAGCATCAGACACAAGGTTTTCACAATCACACAGTCACATTGTGAAAGCTATATCATTATACAATCATCTTCAAGAAACATGGCTACTGGAACACAACTCTGTATTTTCAGGCTGTTCCCTCCAGCCCCTCCATTACATCTTGACTAGCAAGGTGATAGCTATTTAATCTGTATGAATAACCTCCAGGATAACCTCTTAACTCTTTAATCTTTCAGCCATTGACACTTTATTTTGTCTCATTTCACTCTTCCCCCTTCTAGTCAAGAAAGTTTTCTCAATCCCTTGATGCCGAGTCTCAGCTCATTCTAGGAATTTTCTCAATCCCCTGATGCTGAGTCTCAGCACATTCTAGGATTTATGTCACACATTTCCAGGAAGGTCCACACTCCTGGGAGTCATGTCCCACGTAGACAAGGGGAAGGTGGTGAGTTTTCTTGTTGTTTTGGCTGGACAGAGAGGTCACATCTGAGCAACAAAAGAGGTTCTCTAGAAGGTTACTCTTAGACCTAATTTTAAGTAGGCTTGACCTATCCTTTGTGAGGTTGTTTCATACGAACAAACCCCAAGACTGGGGGCTTAGTCTATAGCTTTAGTTGTCCACACTGCTCATGAGAATATCAAGAATTCAGCTGGGGGAAATTGAATTTTCCCATTTTCTCACCATTCCCCAAAGGGGGCTTTGCAAATATTTTTTTATTCACTGTTCAAATCATTCTGGAATTTATCAGGGCATCACTTCGGACAAACCAGCAAAAGCTCATGTCCTACTCAAGGTTCCATGCACTTATGATGTTCAATTAAGCTGTCTATATAAATTATATAAGGAAATGCACTAGTCAAAATATAAATTTTGTACCAAATAAACATTTTTGCTTTAGTCTCACACCTAAGTTGAAATTTTTAAATATTAATTACCATCTATTTTCAGCACCCTGAAGTAATGACATTCCTTTGTTCTTCCTCATGCAAAAACACTTTTAAAATTTGTACATTTAGTCACTATCATTATACATTTTAGGTATTCCTAGATTATATGATCTGTGTTTATTGTCTATCTTTCTTCCTGATTTCATTTGTGCCCCCAGTCTGCCGCCCTCTATCATTCTCACATTCAGCTTCATTCAATGTTTTAGCATAATTGTATAACTGTTAGGTAGTATTGTGCTGTACATTTCTGAGTTTTTAAATTCAGTCCTGTTGCACAATCTGTATCCCTCCAGGTCCAGTTACCCAATATCTTACCCTATTTCTATCTCCTGATGGTTGCTGTTACCAGTGAAATATTCCAAGTTTATTCACTAATGTCAGTTCATATCAGTGAGAACATACAGTATTTGTCCTTTTGTTTCTGGCTAAAATCACTCAGCATAATATCTTTCAGGTCCATCCATGTTTTTACATACTTCATAACTTTATTCTGTCTTAAAATTGCATAATATTCCATTGTATGTATATCCCACAGTTTCTTTAGCCACTCCTCTGTTGATGGACACTTTGGTTGTTTCCATCTCTTCACAACTGTAAATAATGCTGCTATAAACATTGGTGTGCAAATGTCTGTTTGGGTCCTTGTTCTCATGTCTTCTGAGTAAATACCTAACAATGGTATTGCTGGGTTCTATGGAAACTCTATATTTTGCTTTTTGAGGAACCGCCAAACTGCCTTCCACAGCAGTTGTACCATTTGACATTCCCACTAACAGTATATAAATGTGCCTCTTTCTCCACATCGTCTCTAGCACTTGTCATTTTCTGTTTTATTAATAATGGTCATTCTGGTGGGTGTAAGAGTATATCTTATTGTGGTTTTGATTTGCATTTCTCTAATAGCCAGGGAAGTTGAGCATCTCTTCATGTGCCTTTTGGCCATTTGTCTTTCCTCTTCTGGAAAGACACTTCTTCTGAGAAGTGTCTGTTCAAGTCTTTTGCCCACTTTGTAATTGGGTAGGCTGTCTTTTTGTTGTTGAGTTGAATGATCTATTTATGAATTCTGGATACTAGAAATGTATCTTATATGTCATTTCCAAATATTGTCTCCCATTGGGCAGGCTGTCTTTTTACTTTCTTGATGAAGTTCTTTGATGTGCAAAACTGTTTAATTTTGAGGACTTCCCATTTCTTTCTTTGTTTCTTCAATGCTCTCACTTTGGGTGTAAGGTCTAGAAAGCCACATCTTAGTATAAGATTTGTAAGATATTTCCCTATATTTTCTCCTAACAGTTTCATGGTCCTAGATCTAATGTTTAGGTCTTTTATTCATTTTTGAATTAACTTTTGAATAGGTATGAGATATGGGTCCTCTTTCATCTTTTCATATGGATATTCTGTTTTCTAAACATTATTGATTGAACAGGTTGTTTGGTCCCATGTGAGTTCGCTTGACTACCTTATCAAAGATCAATTGTCCATAGATGAGAAGGTCTATATCTGAACACTCCATTCAATTCCATTGTTCAGTATGTCTACCTTTATGCCAGTACCATGCTGTTTTGACCACTGTAGCTTCATAATACATCTTAAAATCAGGTAGCATGAGACCTCCAACTCCATTTTTTTTCTTCTCAGGATACTTTTAGCTATTTGGGGGCACCCTGCCCTTCCAGATAAATTTGGTTATTGGTTTTTCTATTTCTGAAAAGTAAGTTTTTGGGATTTTAATTGGTATTACGTTGAATCTGTAAATCAATTTAGGTAGACTTGACATCTTAACTATATTTAGTCTTCCAATCCATGAACACGGTATGCCCTTCCATCTATTTAGGTCTTCTGTGATTTCTTTTAACAATGTCTTGCAGTTTTCTTTGTATAGGTCTTTTGTCTCTTTAGTTAAATTTATAACTATATATTTTATTCTTTTGGTTGCACTTGTAAATGGAATGCGTTTCTTGATTTCCCCCACACCCCTCAGATTGTTCATTACTAGTGTATAGAAACACTGCAGATTTCTAAGTGTTGATCTTGTAACCTGCCTCGTTGCTGTATTCATTTATTAGCTCAGTAGTTTTGCTGTGGATTTTTTGTGGTTTTTGACATATAGTAACATATCACCTGCAAACAATGAGAGTTTTACTTCTTCCTTTCCAATATTGATGCCTTGTATTTCTTTTCTTGTCTAATTGCTCTGGCTAGAACTTCCAACACAATATTGAATTACAATGGTGATAGTAGACGTCCTTTTTTTCTTCCTGATCTTAGGGGAAAGTTTTCAGTTTTTCTCCATTGAGGATAATGTTAGCTATGGGTTTTTCATATATTCCCAATATCATTTTGAGAAAGTTCCTTTCTATTCCTATCCTTTGAAGAGTTTTCAACAAAAAAGGATGTTGAATTTTGTCAAATACCTTTTCTGCATCAATCGAGATGATCATGTGGTTTTTCTGCTTTTATTTATTGATATGATGTATTACATTAATTGATTTTCTTATGTTGAATGACCCTTGTGCATTTGGGATGACTCTTACTTGGTCATGATGTATAATTCTTGTAATGTGTTGCTGGGTTTGTTTTGCTAGAATTTCGTTGAGGATTTTTTTTTCTATATTCATTAGAGAGATTGGGAGATTGGTTTGTAGTTTTCTTTTTTTCATAATATCTTTGTCTGGCTTTGGTATGAGCACGATGTTGGCTTCATAGAATGAGTTAAGTAACTTTCACTCCTCTTCAATTTTTTTGAAGAGTTTGAAATTGTCTAATTTTTCTGGAGTCAAAGTTGGTTGTTCATGCCTTTCTAGATAGTTGCCCATTTCATCTACATTGTTGTATTTCTTAGCACAAAGTTGTTCATAGTATCCTGTCATTACTTCCTTTATTTCTGTGGGGTCAGTTGTTATGTCTCCTCTTCCATTTCTCATCTTATTTATTTGCATCCTCTCTGTTCTTCTTTTTGTCAATCTTGCTAAGGGTCCCTCAGTCTTATTGATTTTCTCATAGAACCAGCTTCTGGTTTTGTTGATTTTATCAATTGTTTTCATGTTCTCAATTTCATTTATTTCTGCTCTAATCTTTGTTATTTCTTTCCTTTTACTTGCTTTGGGGTTGGTTTGCTGTTCTTTCTCTAGTTCTTCCAAGTGGACAGTTAATTCCTTGATTTTTGCCCTTTCTTCTTCTTTTTTTGATATAGGCATTTAGGGCAATAAATTTCCCTCTTAGCACTGTCTTTGTTGTGTCCCACATGTTTGATATGTTGTGTTTTAATTTTCATTTGCCTAGAGATATTTATTTATTTCTTCTCTAATTTCTTCCTTGACCTGCTGGTTGTTTAATAGTGTGTTGTCACATATCTGTGAATTTTCTGGCACTCTGCCTATTATTGATTTCCAACTTCATTCCTTTATGATCTGAGAAGGTGTTTTGTATGATTTCAATCTTTTTAAATTTATTGAGACTTGCTTTGTGACCCAGCATATGGTCTATCTCTGAGAATGATCCATGAGCGCTTGAGAAAAAGGTGTATCCTGCTGTTGTGGGGTGTAATGTTTGTATACATCTGTTAAGTCTAGCTCATTTATTGCATTATTCAAATTCTCTGTTTCTTTATTGATCCTCTGTCTAGATGGAACTATTCCAGCTATTATGGAAGATGTGTCTATTTCTCTTTTCAGTGTTTTCAGTGTTTGCTTCATGTATTTTAGAGCCTTCTCATCTTGAAGCCTAAATATTTGTGCTTGTTACATCTTCTTGTTGAATTGTTCCTTTTATTAATACATAGTGTCCTTCTTCATCTCTTTTAAGTGTTTTACTACTCCTGCTCTTTTCTGATTGTTATTTGCATGAAATGTCTTTTCCCAACCTTTCATTTCCAACCTATGTTTATCCTTAGGTCTCAGATGTGTATTCTGTAGACAGCAGATAGATCAATCCTGTTTTTAATCCATTCTGCCAGTCTATGTCTTTTGACTGGGGTGTTTAATCCATTAACATTAGTGTTATTGCTGTACAGGTTGTATTTTCTTCCAATATTTTGGCTTTTGGATTTTATATGTCATATCTAACTTTTCTTCTTTTTATCTTTACTGATTGTCTTTCTTTCTACACTCTTCTCCACACCTCTTTATACTGTCTTTTTGTCTCTGCCTCTAGTGCTCCCTTAAGTATTTCTTGTAAAGTTGGTCTCTTGGTCACAAATTCTCTCAGTGATTTTTTGTCTGAAAATGTTTTAATTTCTTTCTCATTATTGAAGGACATTTTTGCTGGATATAGAATTCTTGATTGGCAGTTTTTCTCTTTTAGTAACTTAAATATATCACCCCACTGTCTTGTCGCCTCTATGGTTTCTGCTGAGAAATCTATGCATAGTCTTATTGTGCTTCCATTGTATGTAATGGATTGCTACTCTCTTGCTGCTTTCAAGATTCTCTCTTTCTCTTTGACCTTTGACAGTCTGATTAGTAAGTGTCTTGGAGTATGTCTATTTGGATCTATTTTGTTTGTGGTACACTGCACTTTTTGGATCTATAATTTTAAGTCTTTCATAATAATTGGGAAATTTTCAGTGATAATTTTTTCCATTAGTTTTTCTCCTTCTTTCTCCTTCTCTTCGCCTTCTGGGACACCCACAACATGTATATTCATACACTTCATATTGTCATTCAATTCCCTGAGTCCCTGCTCATATTTTTTCATTTTTTCCCAATATTTTCTTTGGCTTGTTGGATTTCAGATGTTCCATCCTCCAGTTCACTAATCCTATCTTCTACCTCTTGAAATCTAACATTGTAGGTTTCCATTGTTTTTTCATCTCTTCTACTGTGTTTTTCATGCCCATAAATTGTGATTTGTTTTTTTCAGACTTTCAGTTTCTTCTTTTTGTTCATTTCTTGCCTTCTTTACATCCTCCCTCAATTCATTGATTTGATTTTTGATGAGGTTTTCCATGTCTGTTCATACATTCTGAATTAACTGTTTCAACTCCCATATTTCATTTGATTTGTTGGTTTATTCCTTTGACTGGGCAACATCCTCAATTTTCCTAGTGTGATTTGTTATTTTTTGCTGGCATCTATGCATTTAATTAATTTAATTAGTTTATTCTAGAGATTTTTTTCACTTCTTTTAACTAGGGTTTTCATGCTGAATGAATTTGCTTTCTGTCTGTGCTTTGATATTCAGTTCAGCTTTTTCTGGACCTCTAGCTTAGTTTTTATTTAACAGAGGAGATTTTCTTAGTTCTTGTTTTCTTGTTTCTTGCCCTACCTGTATGGTGCCTTACCCTCCCACCCTTAGGAGGGTCTACTTAGGTATTATAGACCCAAGCTTGATTTTCCCAGACCAAATGGGCTTCCTGTCAGGAGGAAAGAGTCACCTGCATCAGTTTTCCTTGAGGGTGAAACCCAGCAGGTTGAAAGACTTTCCTGTGAAGTCTCTGGACTCTGATTTTCTTATCCTGCTCAGTATGTGGCACTTCTCTGCCGCCAGGTCCCACCAGCATAAGGTGATGTCGTACCTTGAACTTTGGCAGTCTCTCCCTGCTGGGGGCATGGTAGATACAGAGGAGAGGTTGTAGGCTGGTTTTATTGGCTTCAAATTACCAAGCCCTGGGTCTGAATTCTTTGAAGGGTGATTCTACCTGAGTTGGGCCACACTCTACCCTGGTGAAGGCACAGGCTCCTGACAAGCCCTCAAATAATTTATTTCTGCCTACACCTAAAACATTTGCAGCCTGAGAAGTCCTGCTGCTGTATCCAAAGGCAATTAAGCCTTTGTGGAAACACAGCCACAAAAACCTCTGTGTTTTTTTTCAGTCAATCCTCCTCCCTTGGTGTTGGGGTAAATATCTGTGACCTCTGCTTTGATCAGGTCACCTGAGCTGGGACCCTAATTTTAGTTGTCAGAATTTGTTAATTAATTCCACAATTGGCGTTTGGTTGGGCTCAACCCCTGCTGTTGGTAAAGTTCATTTCCTTTCCCCTCTGGGAAGCAGCCTGTGGGGAAGGGGCACTGGCTGCTGTGGCTTGTGGAACTCATGGTCCTGGGGGCACTTGCAGCCTGTCCAGCTCTTGCAGACTGGGTGTGCTGTGTTTCTGATCACTGATGTGGCCCCAGGAGCTGTTCTGTACTGTTCCTGGATATTTAGTAGCTGTTATAGAGGACAAACTAAATCGTGCACCTTACTAAGCCACCATCTTGGCCTGATCTTGGTAGTCCATTTTTATAACTCATTATTAACTGAAGACAGCAGTTTAACTAGGGTTCACTGTTGGTGTAGACTAGTTACACTGATTTTTTTGAAAAATTTATTCTGCTATATAATCTAGCATATTTCCTTTAAATCATTCAGCAATTTCAGTGCTGTTAATTGCATTAACAATTTTTGTTCCACTGACCACCATCCATTACCAAAGCATTTCCAGCATTCTAAGTAAAAATGTTGTATATGTTAAGCCTTAACTTCCTATTCCATATCCCCACCCTGTCCCTTGCTAATCTGTATTCTAGATTCTGAATCTATGAATTTGTTTACTCTATTTAAAATAAATCAGATCATAAAATATGTATCCTTTTGTGTCAGAATTATTTCAATCAACATGATGTCTTCAAGGTTCATCATTGTTGCTGCATGTATCAATATCTCATCCTTTTTTAATTAATTAAAAAAATTAACTAACACAACATTTAGAAATCATTCCATTCTACATATGCAATCAGTAATTCTTAATATCATCACATAGATGTATGATCATCATTTCTTAGTACATATGCATCGATATAGAAAAAGAAATAGCAAGACAACAGAAAAAGAAATAAAATGATAATATAGAGAAAAAATAAAATAAAAATAAAAAATACAAAAATATATAAGAAGAAAAAAAATAACTATAGCTCAGATGCAGCTTCATTCAGTGTTTTAACATAATTACATTACAATTAGGTAGTATTGTGCTGTCCATTTTTTTTTTTAGAAATCATACCATTCTCCATATGCAATCAGTAATTCTTAACATCATCACATAGATGTATGATCATCGTTTCTTAGTACATTTGCATCGGTTTAGAAGAACTAGCAACACAACCAAAAAAGATATAGAATGTTAATATAGAGAAAAAAATAAAAGTAATAATAGTAAGAACAAAACAAAACAAAAACCTATAGCTCGGATGCAGCTTCATTCAGTGTTTTAACATTACTTTACAATTAGGTATTATTGTGCTGTCCATTTTTGAGTTTTTGTATCTAGTCCTATTGCACAGTCTGTATCCCATCAGCTCCAATTACCCATTATCTTACCCTGTTTCTAATTCCTGCTGAACTCTGTTACCAATGACATATTCCAAGTTTATTCTCGAGTGTCGATTCACATCATTGGGACCATACAGTAATTGTCTTTTAGTTTTTGGCTAGACTCACTCAGCATAATATTCTCTAGGTCCATCCATGTTGTTACATGCTTCATAAGTTTATCCTGCCTTAAACTGCATAATATTCCATCATATGTATATACCACAGTTTGTTTAGCCACTCATCTGTTGATGGACATTTTGGCTGTTTCCATCTCTTTGCAATTGTAAATAATGCTGCTATAAACATTGGTGTGCAAATGTCCATTTGAGTTTTTAACCTTAATTCCTTTGAGTAGATTCCCAGTAATGGTATTGCTGGGTCATATGGCAATTCTATATTCATCTTTTTGAGGAACCGCCAAACTGCCTTCCACAGTGGTTGCACCATTTGACATTCCCACCAACAGTGGATAAGTGTGCCTCTTTCACCGCTTCCTCTCCAGCACTTGTCATTTTCTGTTTTGTTGATAATGGCCATTCTGGTGGGTGTGAGATGATATCTCATTGTGGTTTTGATTTGCATTTCTCTAATGGCCAGGGACATTGAGCATCTCTTCATGTGCCTTTTGGCCATTTGTATTTCCTCCTCTGAGAGGTGTCTATTCAAGTCTTTTTCCTATTTTGTAATTGGGTTGGCTGTCTTTTTGTTGTTGAGTTGAACAATCTCATTATAAATTCTGGATACTAGACCTTTATCTGATATGTCGTTTCCAAATATTAATTCCCATTGTGTAAGCTGTCTTTCTACTTTCTTGATGAAGTTCTTTGATGCACAAAAGTGTTTAATTTTGAGGAGTTCCCATTTATTTATTTCCTTCTTCAGTGCTCTTGCTTTAGGTTTAAGGCCCATAAAACTGCCTCCAATTGTAAGATTCATAAGATATCTCCCTACATTTTCCTCTAACTGTTTTATGGTCTTAGACCTAATGTTTAGATCTTTGATCCATTTTGAGTTAACCTTTGTGTAGGGTGTGAGATATGGGTCTTCTTTCATTCTTTTGCATATGGATATCTAGTTCTCTAGGCACCATTTGTTGAAGAGACTGTTCTGTCCCAGGTGAATTGGCTTGACTGCTCTATCAAAGATCAAATGTCCATAGATGAGAGGGTCTATATATGAGCACTCCATTAGATTCCATTGGTTGATATATCTATCTTTATGCCAATACCATGCTGTTTTGACCACTATGGCTTCATAATATGCCTTAAAGTCAGGCAGTGAGAGACCTCCAGCTTCGTTTTTTTTCCTCAAGATGTTTTTAGCAATTCGGGGCACCCTGCCCTTCCAGATAAATTTGCTTATTGGTTTTTCTAATTCTGAAAAATAAGTTGTTGGGATTTTGATTGGTATTGTGTTGAATCTGTAAATCAATTTAGGTAGGATTGATATCTTAACTACATTTAGTCTTCCAATCCATGAACACGGTATGCCCTTCCATCTATTTCGGTCTTCTGTGATATCTTTTAGCAGTTTTTTTGTAGTTTTCTTTATATAGGTTTTTTGTCTCTTTAGTTAAATTTATTCCTAAGTATTTTATTCTTTTAGTTGCAATTGTAAATGGGATTCATTTCTTGTTTTCCCCCTCCACTTGTTCATTGCTAGTGTATAGAAATGTTACAGATTTTTGAATGTTGATCTTGTAGCCTGCTACTTTGCTGTACTCAAAGCTCTAGTAGTTTTGTTGTGGATTTTTCCGGGTTTTCGACATATAATATCATATCGTCTGCAAACAGTGATAGTTTTACTTCTTCCTTTCCAATTTTGATGCCTTGTATTTCTTTTTCTTGTCTAATTGCTCTGGCTAGAACCTCCAACACAATGTTGAATAATAGTGGTGATAGTGGACATCCTTGTCTTGCTCCGATCTTAGGCAGAAAGTTTTTAATTTTTCCCCATTGAGGATGATATTAGCTGTGGGTTTTTCATATATTCCCTCTATCATTTTAAGGAACTTCCCTTGTATTCCTATCCTCTGAAGTGTTTTCAGCAGGAAAGGATGTTGAATCTTGTCAAATGCCTTCTCTGCATCAATTGAGATGATCATGTGATTTTTATGCTTTGATTTTGGATATGGTGCATTACATTAATTGATTTTCTTATGTTGAATCATCCTTGCATACCTGGGATGAATCCTACTTCGTCATGATGTATAATTCTTTTAATGTGTTGTTGGATACGATTTGCTAGAATTTTATTCAGGATTTTTGCATCTATATTCATTAGAGAGATTGGCCTGTAGTTTTCTTTTTTTGTAATATCTTTGCCTGGTTTTGGTATGAGGGTGATGTTGGCTTCATAGAATGAATTAGGTAGTTTTCCCTCCGCTTCAATTTTTTGAAGAGTTTGAGGAGAGATGGTACTAATTCTTTCTGGAATGTTTGATAGAATTCAGATGTGAAGCTGTCTGGTCATGGACTTTTCTTTTTAGGAAGCTTGTGAATGACTGATTCAATTTCTTTACTTGTGATTGGTTTGTTGAGGTCATCTATGTCTTCTTGAGTCAAAGTTGGTTGTTTTTGTCTTCCAGGAACCCCTCCATTTCCTCTAAATTGTTGTATTTATTAGCGTAAAGTTGTTCATAGTATCCTGTTATTACCTCCTTTATTTCTGTGAGGTCAGTAGTTATGTCTCCTCTTCCATTTCTGATCTTATTTATTTGCATCCTCTCTCTTCTTCTTTTTGTCAATCTTGCTAAGTGCTCTTCAATCTTATTGATTTTCTCATAGACCCAACTTCTGGCCTTATTGATTTTCTCTATTGTTTTCATGTTTTCAATTTCGTTTATTTGTGCTCTAATCTTTGTTATTTCTTTCCTTTTGCTTGCTTTGGAGTTAGCTTGCTGTTCTTTCTCCAGTTCTTCCAAATGGATAGTTAATTCCTGCATTTTTGCCTTTTCTTCTTTTCTGATATAGGCATTTAAGGCAATAAATTTCCCTCTTACCACTGCCTTTGCTGCATCCCATAAATTTTGATATGTTGTGTTTTCATTTTCATTTGCCTCGAGGTATTTGCTAATTTCTCTAGAAATTTCTTCTTTGACCCAGTCGTTGTTTAGGAGTGTGTTGTTGAGCCTCCACATATTTGTGAATTTTCTGGCACTCCACCTATTATTGATTTCCAACTTCATTCCTTTATGATCCGAGAAAGTGTTGTGTATGATTTCAATCTTTTTAAATTTGTTAAGACTTGCTTTGTGACCCAGCATATGGTCTATCTTTGAGAATGATCCATCAGCACTTGAGAAAAACGTGTATCCTGCTGTTGTGGGATGTAATGTCCTATAAATGTCTGTTAAGTCTAGTTCATTTATAGTAATATTCAGATTCTCTATTTCTTTATTGATCCTCTGCCTAGATGTTCTGTCCATTGATGAGAATGGTGAATTGAACTCTCCAACTATTATGGTATATGAGTCTATTTCCCTTTTCAGTGTTTGCAGTGTATTCCTCACGTATTTTGGGGCATTCTATTTCATTGCATAAATATTTATGATTGTTATGTCTTCTTGTTCAATTATTCCTTTTATTACTATATAGTGTCCTTCTTTGTCTCTTTTAACTGCTTTACATTTGAAGTCTAATTTGTTGGATATTAGTTAGCCACTCCTGCTCTTTTCTGGTTGTTATTTGCATGAAATATCTTTTCCCAACCTTTCACTTTCCACCCATGTTTATCTTTGGGTCTAAGATGTGTTTCCTATAGACAGAATATAGAAGGATCCTGTTTTTTAATCCATTCTGCCAATCTATGTCTTTTGATTGGGGAATTCAGTCCATTGACATTTAGTGTTATTACTGTTTGGATAATATTTTCCTCTAACATTTTGCCTTTTGTATTATATATATCATATCTGATTTTCCTTTTTTCTACACTCTTCTCCATACCTCTCTCTTCTGTCTTTTTGTATCTGACTCTAGTGCTCCCTTTAGTATTTCTTGCAGAGCTGGTCTCTTGGTCACAAATTCTCTCAGTGACTTTTTGTCTGAGAATGCTTTAATTTCTCCCTCATTTTTGAAGGATAATTTTGCTGGATATAGGAGCCTTGGTTGGCAGTTTTTCTCTTTTAGAAATTTAAATATATCATCCCACTGTCTTCTAGCTTCCATGGTTTCTGCTGAGAAATCTACACATAGTCTTATTGGGTTTCCCTTGTATGTGACGGATTGTTTTTCTCTTGCTGCTTTCAAGATCCTCTCTTTCTCTTTGACCTCTGACATTTTAACTAGTGTCTTGGAGAATGCCTATTTGGGTCTAATCTTTTTGGGGTGCACTGCACTTCTTGGATCTGTAATTTTAGGTCTTTCCTAAGAGTTGGTAAATTTTCAGTGATAATTTCTTCCATTAGTTTTTCTCCTCCTTTTCCCTTCTCTTCTCCTTCTGGGACCCCCACAACACGTATATTGGTGTGCTTCATATTGTCCTTGTGTTCTCTGATACCCTGTTCAAATTTTTCTGTTCTTTTCCCAGTATTTTCTGTTTCTTTTTGGAATTCAGATGTTCCATCCTCCAAATCACTAATTCTATCTTCTGTCTCTTTAAATCTATCATTGAAGGTATCCATTGTTTTTTCCATCTTTTCTACTTTGTCCTTCACTTCCATAAGTTCTGCGATTTGTTTTTTCAGTTTTTCTATTTCTTCTTTATGTTCAGCCCATGTCTTCTTCATGTCCTCCCTGAATTTATCGATTTCATTTTTGAAGAGGTTTTCCATTTCTGTTCGTATATTCAGCATTAGTTGTCTGAGCTCTTGTATCTCATTTGTACTATTGGTTTGCTCCTTTGACTGGGCCATATTCTCAATCTTCTGAGTGTGGACAGTTATCTTCTGCTGCTGGCACCTGGGCATTTAGTCAGATTTCCCTGGGTGTTGGACCCAACAAGATTGTAAGATTTTTCTGTGAAATCTCTGGGTTCTGTTTTTCTTACCCTGCCCAGTAGGTGGCGCTCGTGGCACATGTTTTTCTGCAGGTCCCACAGTAAAAGGTGCTGTGGGTCCTTTAACTTTGGAAAACTCTTGCTGTCCAGGAAGTTCACTAGCCGAAGCGGCTTGGAAGAGTGCCAGCTGGCCCGGGGTCTGAACACGGGGAGGATCACTTGCCGCCGCAGCCTGGGAAAGTACCCGTCCGAATTTCCTAGTCAGCCCAGTGCGCCAAGCTTGGTGGGAGGGTGCAACCTGCAGCGGCCCGCCAGGGAGAGTGCACGTTCCCGGGGAGTCACGGGTTTGTAAGTGGCCCCCCCATCACCGTTCTCTGCGGCCTGGGGATTTCCGATCCAATTCTCTCAGTTAGTCCGGGGGGCCGCATGTGGTGTGGGCACCAGCCGCCGTGGTTTGAGGGGACCGCCTGTCCAATTCTCCCAGCTGGCCCGGGGAGGGGGAAGTGAGTGACTCCGGCCGCTTGCCGCCCCGCCTGGTGAAGCCCGCGCCCCTCGGCGATCTCCCCGGAGCGGGTTCTCTCATCCAGCCATTCCAGGATGGGGTATGCTGTCTTTTTTATTTCTGTCGTGGCTTTGGGAGCTGTTCTGTATCGTTTCTACTCCCCTAGTAGCTGTCCTGGAGGAGAAACTAAGATCCACATGTCTTACTAAGCCGCCATCTTCTCTGGAAGTCTCTCATTTTTTTTTAGTGCTGAATAATATTTCATTGTATGTATACATCACATTTTATTTATCCATCTAGAAGTTCATGAACAAGGGGTGTTATCAACTTGCAGCAACTCTGAATTGAACAATATGAATTATGAATTGAACAATATGAATATGAACATCGGTGTAGAAATACCTGTTTGTGCCCCTGCTTTTCTTTCTTTTGGTATATACCTAGTAGTGTGATTGATAGGTCATATGGTAATTCTACACTGAAGAACTGCTGAACTGCCTTACATAGCAGCTACACCATTTGACATTGTCAGCAGCAATGAACAAGTATTCCTCTTTTCCCTACCCTCTCTACCACCTGTTTTCTTTTTTTTTATTAGCAGCCATTGTAATGGGTTTGAAATGGTATCTTATTTCAGCTTTGATTTGCATTTCCTTCATTGCTGATGATGTTGAGTACATTTTCATGTCCTTTCTAGTTATTTATATATCTTCTTTGGAGAGATATCTATTAAGTCTTTTGCCCATTTTTGTTGTTAAATTGAAGGATTTTGTCATGTACTCTGGAATTAAAACTTTATTAGATATGTGGTTTCTAAACATTTTAACCCATTGTGTAGGTTGTTGATTTATGTTCATGATAAATTCCTTTGAGGAACAAAGCTTTTAATTTTGATGAGGGCTCATTTACCTATTTTTTTCTTTGTTTTAGCTTTGGGTATAAAACCTAAGAAACTTTTGCCTAACATAAGATCCTCAGGATGATTCCATAAATTTTATTCTAGGAGTTTGATAGTTCTAACACTTATAATAATGTCTTTAATACATCTTGAGTTGATTTTTGCATATGGTGTGTGGTAGGGGTCCTTCTAATTGCATTTGCATATAGAGATCAAGTTTTCACAGCACCATTTGTTGAAGAGGCCATTTTTTCACAATTTAATGATCTTTGCCACCATGGCCATAAGTGTGAGCACTGATTTCAGAACTCTCAATTTTATTCAATTGGTTTATATAACTTTTCTCATGCCAGTACCATGATAACTTGATTATAGTGGATTTGTAATAGGTTTTACTTTCAGGATATATAAATCCTATGATTTCATTTTTCTCTTTCCAGATAGCTTTAGCTATTTATATGGAACACTTCCATATAAATTTGGTAATTGCCTTTTCCATTTCTTCAAATAAAATTGTTGGAGTTTTTATTGGGATCTCATTGAATCTATAAATTGCTATGGATAATATTGGCATCTTAATGATAGTCTTCTAATTCATGAGCATGGAATAGCCTCCCATTTATTTAGGTCTTCTTTAATTTCTTTTAGGAATGTTCTATAGTTTTTTCAGTGCAAGTACTTTACATTCTTGATTAGACATATTTCTAAGTATTTTATTGTTTTATTTGTTATTGTGGATGGAATTTTTTCTTGATTTCTTATTCCAATTATTCACTGCTTGAGTATAGAAACACTACTGATTTGGGAATGTTAATCTTATATATCACCACTTTTCTGAATCCATTTGTTAGCTCTAAGGAGCTTTGTTGTAAGATGTTTTGGTGTTTTCTGTATATAGGATAATATCATTTGAAAAATAAGGAAAATTTCAGTTCTTCCTTTCCAATTTGGATGTCTTTTATTTCTTTTTCTTGCCTAATTACTCAGGCAAGTGTATCCAGGACAATGTTAAATAACAGTGATGGCAGTGGGCATGCTTGTCTTGTTTCTGATATCCAAGAGAAAGTTTTAAGATTTTCACCATTAAGTAGGTTGTTAGCTGTAGGGTTTCATATGACCATTCAGGAAGGTTCCCTCTATTTCTAGTTTTCTAAGTGTTTTCATCAAGAAAGAGTGCTGTATTTTGCCAAATTCCTTTTCTCCATTGATTGAGATAACCATGTGTGTTTTCTTCCTTCTTACTTTAATGTGGTGTCTGACATTAACTAACTTTATTTTGTTGAAGCAACCATGGATACCAGGGATAAACTTCACTTTGTTTTTACACATGTCCTTTTTTCCATGTCCTTTATCTTGAGGATATAAAAATTCAAGTATCAAAGTATTCAAATCAAGTTGTGGACCCTCTGTTGGGTAGAGGGAGAAGGGGTTCAAAGTTGATTATGTAGTTGATAATGCACTTTCAATGGCTCTATAGCCATATTTAAAATATATTCCTCCTCCCCACAAGGACATAGTGTCATTTTTGTCCTTAAAACTTGAACAAGGATCAGGGAATTCAAGAGAGGTGTGCTATTTTCCAGGAATGATTGACACTTTGGTACTGGGGTTTTGTGGGTGGAGGGGTGGTTTTTGTTTAGCTTGTCAGGAGTTGTGTCTGTGAAGGGCAATTTTGTTTTTATATTGTTTGCTTGTTTTCCTTTGTGAGTTGATGTTGACTGAAAGTAGAAAAATTATGTTTTCACATAGAAAGAGGGATTTCTCAATCAACTTTTGTGATGTCAGGCTAATTGAGAAACCCTTTCAGCTGCATTCTAGACTCAGTCAGCTATTCAGTCAGATATCTGAAGTAATGATAGATTATATATTCTAAAGAAATACATCAGAGACAGATAATTGAATTGAATTTCAATTGTCAGTGAAAACACTGCCTTTTCAATGTGACATACTTTTATAGATCATTTCTATCAGGGGCTACAGACTTGATTTCTCCTAAAAGGACCACACTGCCTTTGTATTTATTGTAATGCAATTTGTGTATCTTATAATCATATATCTGCAGAAGTTTCTCATTTTTATAAAACGTTGAAAATCATACCAGTAAGCTAGATGTTAAATGTAGGTAAGTAGCATTTTGGTAACTATGCTAAGAAGCTATCAAAAAAGGATTGTTGATAAAAAAATTAGTTCTGATTCAGTTGGATATTTCTTTATATAACATTGGATCTTAGGTACTAAGGCTTGAAATTGAAGGTATTTGAAAATCAGTGTACTGTGACTTGAAATGTTATAAGTTAACCTCTACACAAAAATAAGCCTATTAATGCTTTGTATATGTAGATATTTTTACTTAGTTATTCTGAAAGCAAAATGTACTGAATAATTTATAAAAGACAAATATTCTCCTAATTAACAAAGTTTCATTTTTTTCTCTAGCAATTAAAATTGCAATAGAACTTTTTCCTAGAAAAGTTATAGGTTTGCAGAAAACTCATGTATAAAATATAAAGTTCCCATATACCTTCAAAAGATTTTGATGAATTTAATAAAAAAAATCACTTGATCATGGTGTATAATTATTTTAATAAGCTGTTGTATTCAGTTTGCTAGTATTTTAATGAACATTTTTGCATTCATATTCATGAGAGATATTGGTATGTAGTTTTCTTTTCTTTTGTTTTCTTTATCCAGCTCTAATATGAGCATGACATTAGCCATGTAGAAGGCATTAGGGAGTGTTTCCTTCTTTTCAGTTTTTTGGAATGTTTTGAGCAGAATTGGAGTTAAGTCTTAGAATATTTGATAGAATTCTCCGCTGAATCCATCTGGTCCTGGGCTTTCACTCTTGGGAGGTTTTTGATTAATGATTCAATCTCTTTACAAGTAATGAGTTTGTTGAGATTTTCTTCTTGAGTCCATGTAGGCAGTTTGTGTGTTTCTCATTTAGGTTGTCTGATTAATTGGCATGTAGTTGTTCATAGTATCTGCTTTAGTCCTTTTTATTTCAACAAGGTTAGTGGTAATATTCCCTTTTCATTTCTGATTTTCATTATTCATACCCCCTCTTTTTTTTCTTTGTCAGTTTAGCTAAAAGTTTATCAATTTTGTTGATTTTTTCAAATTACCAGCTTTTGATCTTGTTGATTTTCTCTATTGCTTTTTGTACATTTGTTTTCAACTTAATTTATCTCCACTGTAATCGTCCTTACTTTTGCTTGCTTTCTGTTATATTTGCCCTTCTTTGTCTTGCTTTTGCAGTTTTATGGTTAGGTTTCTGATTTGAAATCTTTCATCTTTTCTAAGGTAAGCATTTATTTAGAGCTATACATTTCATTCTCAGCACTGCCTTTGCTGCTTCCATAGATTTTGTATGTTGTATTTCATTTTAATTTTCCCAAAAATACTTCCTAACTTTGCTTCTGGTTTACTTTTTTTATACCATTGGTTGTTTCAGGGCATATTGCTTAATTCTGATATAGTTTTGAATTTTCTCTGTCTCCCTCTGTTACAGATTTCTAACTCCATTTCACTATGGTTGAAAAATATACATTATATGATTTTATTTATTGAGGTTTTTTGTGACCCAAGATATAGTCGCTCCTGGAGAATGTTCCATGAATGCTCAAGAAATATGTGTATTCTGTTTTGGGGGGAGGTACAGTGTTTTATACATGTCTGTTAGGTCTAGTTGGTTTAGTGTATCATTCAAGTCTTGTAGGACCTTACTTAATCTGACTAGATGTTCAATCCATTTTTGAAAGAGGTGCGTTAAAGTCTCAAAATGATAATATTGAACTCTCAATTTCTCCCTCTATATATTTGGGGTTATGCTGTTATGTATATATATATATTATATATATATATTATATATATATATAAAAATATATATATATTATATATATATATAATATATATATATAATATATATATAATTATATATATATATATGATTGTTATATCTTCCTGTTGAATTTTATCTTTATTATTTTTTCCTCACAATTGTTTTTTAATTAATGTTTATTTTGGTTGCTACTGTTATATTTTTTCCTACCATTTAACACACAACCTACTTGTATCTTGAGTTTATGCTGCAAACAGCATATACTTGGGTCATGCTTCTTTATCCACTTGGTCAATCTCTTCCTTTTGACTGGAGAGTTTAAGCTGTTTGCATTTAACATCACTACCAATAATTCACAGGACTTCTGCCATTTTACAATTTAATCTTTGCAAATCTTACACCATTTTTGTCTCTCACTTTGTCAATGCTTACATTTATATTTATTTACTTTTTTGTATTATATCATAGTTAGTGCCTTCTCACTTTGATCTGGACATATTTTACATGAATTTTTCTTGAGGTTACCATGAGGTTAAATTTTAACATCCAAAATATATAGCAATCATACTTGGTTTGACACCAACTGAACTCTCCAATTCGTTCTTACTGAAATATTCTTTCATATTTTTCAGCATTTTTGTGTTTTTATGTTTATATTTCAATTTAGACCTGTCAATCTATTTGGATATGAGAATTTAAATAGGGTTTTAATTTTATTTATTTTCTAGCATAATTATCTTTTACCCAGAGATCTAAAATCTCAACTTTATTGTGTCCTAAAATCTTATACACATGCATCATTTTCAACATTTTGTTCTCTTCCAGTGGTGTCTGAAATCATGTACCATTTAATACATAATATCATTGGTTTTTATCTATAATGCAATTTGAATTATGGTAAGCCTTGTACCCTTTCAATTCAATTTCATAGTTCTGCCTATTCATGAATGTCTATGTTTTTATTAAATTTAAAATATGTTCCTTTATCCAAAAACTAAGTTGAATCTGATTTTATTTAGGAATGTTAGAAGATTTATATTTCTAGAGAATTAGTAATTACTATCCATGAACAGGATAGAGCTTTTGATTTTGTCTAGGGCTATTTTGGACTCTTTAATAGTGCTGTACATTTTCTTCCTGTATTACTTATCCCTCTCAGATGGCTGCTTTTATTCCTCCATTACTCCTAAGATATTAATTGATATTCTTGCTATGAGAAAAAAATTTATTTTATGGGTGATTGACTTAAGTTTTTGCTGATAATCTTGTTGGTATTGCTGAGATTATCCTGTTCATGTTGACATCCCATAACTGCTATATGGCCACCTAGAAACTCCTGTATTACATGAACTTGTCTACAAACTCCTGTATTACATAGCAATCATGAACCTGTCTACAAACTCCTGTGTTACATAGCAGCCATGAACCTGTCCACTGATGCTCTCTTCACAGGACTTTCCTCTGTTAGAGTCTGCATGGACACCTTCACCCTTGGTCTCTCTCTGGCTTCCACCAGTGTGTTCATCTATCTATAAAGTTCCTGTCCTTGATGATCTCATATGTGATCTTATTGTATCTTTTAAAATCTCACAAATTGGAAAGGAGGCACAAATCTCTGTGAACCTGTGTTTCTCATATTGTGTGGTCATCTAATTCTTCATTCTTTGCATATTTGTATATCCGTCCACATTGTCCACCTTCTCCATTATAAACTACAACCATGTTTTAAATCATGTTATCTCCTATTTAAAACTCTTTTATCTACACTTTCAGGAATGCAGAAGTGAAAAATGTTATGAAGTTACTGTGGGGATAAAAAGTGATTTGACTGAGAAATAATAACAACCATATAAAATGACATCCTTTTATCATTAAGAGAAAAGAAGATGATTTCTATGGACAGGGAACAGTTTGCATTAAAAATATTTCCTTGTTGGCATATAGGCTCTTTGAAAAAAGGCCCAGGCAGGAAATTGCTTATCAGTACAAAATTACACTTTAATATTTAGGAGCATAGAGTCCACTTAAGAATGTCCTGAGTTTAAATCTTAGTTTTTCCATTTTTAGCATGAGCTTTGGCAGAACACAACCCCTTTAAATTTCAATTAACGGGTCTGATAGAGTTATTATCAGGGTCAAATCAAATAATCCTTGTAAAGCCTTAGTGCCAGTAAATGATCCATGTATATTGTTATTATAAACATTACTACTGAAATCTCTGAGATTATGTTAGACCACTTGACTGGTCCTCATTGTTAACATCATGTTTTTTAACTTAAGAAGAGATGATTTATAAATTCTGTCTTACTGAGAAGGATACTCTGAAATTTGACTGATATTTTAGGTTCTCTTGGGGCTGCAATGGACCTTTCCCCCTGAGATATTCCTGAGATTTTCTTTTCTGGTTTCCTGTTCTTGATTGGTCCTGTGTTACCAAGACCTTGGAGCTTCTCTCATTATTTCTCAGATTTTCTCCTGGCAAGTACCATTTGAAGGGTCAAAAAGATGAACAAAATAGCAATTGGAATTTATACAAAGTGAAAACGAATAGTGACACATGTTCAAATGACTCAATATGATCCTGTGGTTAAGAGCAGATATGGAATTGACTTTCTGTCTTTCACAAATTAAACCTAAGGAGCTATGCATAAACATTTCACATTAACAAGATTCACACATGTTAATTCAAATCATTCCAGGTTGATGACATTATTTCTTCGATCAAGACATGAACATATTTCAAAATACCTTGAGCTATTAATTGGTGTTCCATTAAGAAAAGGGGCCATGGTTAGGGGGAAAAAAGCAACTTAGTCAAAATACACTGATTGTATCATCTTCTTGGAGATAATCCTGCTCTATATTGTTTAAATCTTTGAGAATTTCTGCAATAAAAAGTGTTTCACATTTCTTTCTTTCTTTTTTGGGGGGGTGGGGAGAAAATGGTTTTGAATGTGACCTGGATGGTTTTCTTCTGATATGATAGTACTTGTCTTATAGTTGCTGATACAGTAAATGATTTAATAAATTTAACAGTGCCTGTCTCCCAGAAAGAATTATATAAATGTATTTCAAAAGAAAAATATTGACTAACACTGTTCTAATTTATGGTTGGAGAAGATTTGGACTTCAACCTCTTCTTAAAATATCAAGGGACCAGTTTTCTTGAATTAGAAACTCTGTGGGTTTTGCCCTGGTGACTGTTTGCTTGAGATGTAAAGATACCTTCATGCATAACCAATTCTAGTGGCATCACATTTTTTTTGAACTCAGGGCAAGGACACTTTTGAGCTTCTAGAGCATTATTCATCCTCTGGAAGTCTTGTAGGTAGCAGAATTTCAAATGATGTAGAGATATGTGGGTTTTCACTCAGCACAACTAGGAATTATTTCCATCCCATTCATTTGTGTAATACAGTGTGCAGTTCACAAACATCCAGAGTCTAATTTTAATCTTAGTTCATAAGATTATATGCTTTTTAAATCTTTATAAAGCTTATAAGCTTTATAAAAGTTCATATGCTTTTACAAAACATAAAAGATAGTACCTGGCACTAGGTAAGAGAGTAATAAATTTTACCTTGTTTGTTGGCAATCTTACTTCACATCAGTGTCCCATTTCTACGTGCCTTTAAAAAATATATTTGATTCATATTTATTGTTTAGTTGTACAGAGATTCTATATTAGGAGACCAAGAGAAACATACAGAATTATGAGAGTGAACAGGGTAAAATTAATGAAAGTTGAATGATATTAAATCTGAAATTATTTAATTTAAAACTCTGAATGCCTCACAAATCAAAATCAGGCTAAGGAATTTCTCAAAATTCAGGGAGTTTTTTCATAAATTAGAAATATTTTACATGAAAATTAATACTTGTATTCAAATCTATTATTTATGTACTACAATGTGGCAAGCATCTTTCAGGCATTGTCATATTCAACTCTATAAAATTCTTTAAAGAAGATTATATGCCTGTTTTCTGGAAAAGTAATGGAAGCTTGGAAAATGTAAATAACTTACCCAAGCAGATGCTTGAATTGGGATTTTGAAACCCTGTAATTTGATTTCAGAATTGGGCCCCCTAAACACTAACATAAATATATTACAATGGTTTGAACCTAAATAGAAGAAGCTTTTGGGGAAAAGACAGGCAATAAATAGGTAATTATGCTAAAATAATAACAATAAAAATAAGGAAGTGTTAAAAAGTGAAACAAGTTATGTAATAGAGTTTAGCCTGGGGCAGTAGGGGTCTTCCTTAGACTTGGTGTCACAGGGACCCAAGAATAAATATTTACAGTGTCTATCTAACCATACCCAGGATGAAAGTTAATGAGTAGAAAGCACAGGAGTAAAACCTTTAGAGGGTGTTATTTGGAAGGGGGATTTGATTTGACCCAGATGAGTCTCATTACCCACTCTCACCTACTCTAATGTGAAGATCACCTAGTGATTTTATCTATATTATTATTTTAATTCAACCCACACAAAATCAGGATGAAGAGAAAATAAAACACAACCACTTTCACCAAAAAGTGTTTGTGTATCCTTCTGGAGTTTGATCTTTTGTGGCATTTGAATTCTCCTTTGTAGTTAACAAAGCATGGAGTTCTAACATGCCTTTTCATGCCCTACTTTTATTTTAATTTCTACCATTTTCCCCATGTAGTTGCCCTTATATTCATTTGAAATGGCTGAAATAAGTTGATTGGTAGAAGGAAAGATATTTAAGCACATTTGCTCTAAGTTATAGTTGACATTTTCATGGCCTCTAAGGTCTGTAAAATTGCTCTAATTCAAATAAATATCTTTGACCTCATCCTGTATTACTGTGTTAGTTTTCATTGTGCCACAGTCATGATGGCCTCATTCCTGCCTTATACCTTATGAGGGATATAAATTTTGTCTTTTATTTATACTTTACATTGTACTAGTTACAAATATTTGAATAACTAGTATACTACTATACTAATATTTAGTACTATTTTGAATTCTGATGTATTCAATTTTGGTTGCATGATATGTTTTTTTGTAATACTTATACTTTTAAAAAATAAAAAAATAAATTTAACCGTTCAATAATATTATATAGTACAATGCAAACCATACAGAATGGTGTTTAAAGAAACATAAATCTCCCATCTTTACCAGAGTCTCTCTGTGCTCCTTCTCAGGGGCAATCACAGTTCTCTATAAATTAATATCTTCAATACATTATATTAGCAAGTAAAATCATATTTAATGTACTATATATTTGTTTATGTTTTCCATGTGCAAGAGTTTACATTTTACTGCTCAGTATCTTCACACACTCTCCATACAAATCCACACACATGTAATTAGACTCAAAAGTGGGAAATAGATTATTAAATAAATGGGATTGCTACAATTTATTTTACATCTGGAATAAAATAAAATTACACATAGCTAATTCCATATGCCAACATAAAACAAAGATATAAAAGATTTAATGTAAAAATAAAGCAATGCTTATGTTTACTATCAAGTTAATAAAGGAGATGACTTTATATTCTAGGGGTGGAAGAGTCTTTTAAACACTTGAAATGTGAAATAGACATAGTTCACAATTTCAAGACTTTCAAAGATTTTAAGAGAACATACCATAAACAAAGCCTACAAATGAAAGCTCTTTGGAGAAAAGATTTACACTTCAGAGGACATACAGAGTTAATATCTAATTGAAATAGAGTTCTAACCATTTAGCAAGTAAAACAAAGCAAACTAATGGGGACAAAATGTATAGAAAAGCAATTTAAAGAAGACTTCCTCCAAATGGCCAGAATCATATGATTGGATGCTGAAACCCATCTGTAAGTGCTAGATTAAAAATAAATCAACAAGCTTTTCAGGCTAAAAATTGAGACTTCCACAATTTTCTGGGCCAGACCATATTTGAGTAAGTTGAGAAATAGAATACAAAACTTAATGGGGCAGTGACAAAGTCATATAACAAAACAGCATAAAGTATGGAAGATATAGTTGCATCCAGTTTTGGAAAACACAGGTTTTCACAGCTCCAAATGAATATGCTTTTAACATCTGGGGGATATGTAGTTCACACATACTCTTATCTTCCTGATATTCAGTCACTTGGATTTTACTCTCATTTGCTAGAGGTTTGCCAATTTGGTTGTCAAATAATAACTTTTGGCATTTTTATTTTGTCCATTTCATGTTTTCTACTCTATTGATCTTTGACTTTATAAATGAACTTTCTTATTTACATTTTGACCTGAAATTTGTCTTCCTAATTTTAAGTTAATGCCATAAATAGTCCCTTTAAACATTATTTTAATATAATAATGTAAGTCATAAATTTCTACTATGTTGTTTGCATCCCACACATTTTGAAATGTTTTAGTTAGTGTTTAGATCTAAATATTTGCTACTTTTCTTATGTATTCTTTTGTGATTAATGGACTCCTCACATATTTACTGTTAGGTTTTCAAATGTTTTGAAGATCTTCTAGATGTCTGTATTGATTATCTATTTCTGCCTAACAATTTACCTCAATACTTTGTGGCTTGAAGCAGTACACATTTACTTTCTCATAGCTTCTCTAAGTCCACATTCTGCCACAGCTTAGCTGGTCTCAGAAGACTACAAGATGTTTGAGGATTTCACAAGGCTGTAATTAATCTGTCAGCTGAGGTTACAATATTTCTTTAAATACATCTGCCACTCCATTTTCACTTGAAAATTTGGCTAAATAAGGTTGCACGTCTAAGCTTGCTTGCATGGTCAATGGCAGAATTCAGTTTCTTAGAGGCTATTCAACCACGGAACGCAACTCCTTACTAATGATTGACTGAAAGCCCATGTGGGCTCTCCCTTCTTGCTTCATTACAGAAAATATGCAAGAAGAGCTCAAGAGTGGAAGGTAGCAATACAGAAGTCACATTCTTTTGTAACATATTCATGGAATTGACTTCCAAACATTTTAAATCATATTTCATTTACTAGAAGCAAGTAACTAGGATTAATACACACCAAAGAAGAGAGGGTCACACAAGGGCTGTGTGACAGGTTAAAGTATCAATTTGACCAGGTGATGATGCCCCATTTTTCTCTTGCTGCAAACTTAAATCATCAGTATGTGAAATTTGTCTATGACAGATTATATTTGTAGTCAATTTAGGACAGTGCCTTCCACAATGAGTGAGGATTTATTTAACTAGCTGGAGGTTTAAAAGAGAGGTCAGAAGAGAGCTCAGCAGCTCAGCATACATCACTTCAGCATTCTCAGCTTAGCCCAGAAGTTTGGAGATGTAAAAAATAATCCACCTAAGGAAAACCAGTGAAGCCCAGAAATCAGGAAAGAAAGCAAGCATATATCACTGAATGCCTTCCTACATGACACAGAAACTCAGGAAAAAGCTATCTGCCCTTCATCTGAAGAAGTACAAATTTGTAACAAATAAATCCCCTTATTAAAATCTATCCATCTCTACTGTGTTGCATTCTGGTAGCTTTAACAAATTAAAAAATATTTTGGTGCCAAGGATGTGGGATGTTCTTGCAGTTTGTGAATACAAAACCTGTTGGAACAGTTTTTTAAATGGATAAGGGGGAGATTTTTGAAGAATTGTGAGCATCTTGCTAGAGAAGACCTGAATTGCTTTCTGACTGTTGATAGAAATGTTGAAAATGTAATCAGACTTCTTCTTGCAGTGAAATATGAAAAGAAAGAGATCAATTTAAACCTGAACTCTTGCATACAAAGAAGCTGGAAACTGATGCTCTGGAAATTATGAACTTCCAGAAAAGGAGGTCCCAGAGAATAGTGCTCTACTTGAGGATTTAACCAAACATAGAAACAGCCAATCATGAACAGGACAAGAAATGATTTGATGATGTCCTGTTGTTTCTGTCTTAAATAATCAGAAGACAAAGTTCATCTATGGCTGGCTAAATTTATGGTTAGCCAAGGGGAGTGCCCTCCACAATGAGTGAGGTTTAATTGAATCAACTTGAGGCTTAAAAGATAGACATCAGAAGAGAGCTCAGCAGCTCAGCATGCCTCATCTCAGCACTCCCAACTCAGCTCAGAAATTTGGGGATGTGGAAAGGAGTCACCCCAGAGGGTGCCTGTGAAACACAGAAGCCAGGAGAGAAGGCCAGCAGATATTGCCATGTGCCAGAGAAACTCAGATGAAAGCCAGCCATCCTTCCTCTGAAAAACTATAAATTTGTAACTTATTAAATCCCCTTATTAAAAACCATTGATCCTGGTGTGATGCATTCTGACAGTTTTATCAAACTAAAACAGACCTGAATGCCAGGAGTTGGAGATCTGTGAAAGTCATCACAAAAACTTCCTACTTCAAAATCCTATGTCTGTTGATTTATAATTTCATTCTCTAATAGTAAGAAGATATATTCTCTTCTTTGAAATTAATTGTCATGTTTAATGGTCTAGAATACAGTCTATTGTGAATGATCAATGTGCACTTGAAACGAATGTATATTCTGTGTGTTAAGGTTTAGCATTCTGTAAATGTTATGTCATCTTGGATGAGAGATTTTTTTCTTAAAATTTATTCTATAATTATTGAGTTTTTAAAAACTTTTTGAACTTCTTTTATTGTATAATAAAAATATGTACAAAGCAAAGAAAGGAAAAAGCAATAATTTTCATAGCATTGTTCAACAAGTCATTACAGGAGAGATCACAGAGTTTGTCATGGGCTACAAAACCATCCTCTCAGATTTTTCCTTCTAGCTACTCCAGAATATAGGAGGGGAGAAGGAATAAATAACTTTTTTTTTTTTTTTTTTAAAGGAAAGACAGAGAGAAGGAAGGAAGGATAGAAGGAAGGAAGGAAGGAAGAAAGGGAAACATCTTTAAACATTTTCTTGTTTTATTGTATTCTGTTTCTCCGTTTTTGTTACATGGGCTGGGGCCGGGAATCGAACCGAGGTCCTCCGGCATAGCAGGCAAGCACTTTGCCCGCTGAGCCACCGCGGCCCGCCTAAATAACTTTTTTATAATCACAATTGACTTTTTTTCCTTTTTGTGAAAAAATAACATATATACAAAAAGCAATACATTTCATAGCACAGCACAATAATCAATTGTACAACAGATGTCAGAGTTTGGTATGGGTTACAAGCATACCACAATTTTAGGCTTTTACTTCTAACTGCTCTAAGATACTGGAGATTGAAAGGAACATCAATTTAATGATTCAGCAATCATATTCATATGTTAAACTCTACCTTCTCTGTACAGTTCCACCATCACCTTTGATCTTTCTAGCCCACTCTTTAGGGGTATTTGGGCTATGCATATTCTAAATTTTTCATGTTGGAATGGTGGCCAATAATATTGGATAGGGAAATGGAGTTAGCAGTTGTTCTGGAGAAGTTGGGCCCTCTAGGTTTCAGGACTTATCTGGTTCAGAGGCCCATCTGGAGGTTGTGGGTTTCTAGAAAGTTACCCTAGTGCATGGAATTTTGTAGGATCTTATATATTGTCCTAGGTGTTCTTTGGGATTGGCTGGGATGGCTTTGGTTGGGGTTTGGCAAGTTATGATAGGTAGCAATGTCTAACTGAAACTTGCATAAGTCACCTCGAGGGTAGACTCTCAATGCTATTTGAATGTTTGAATTCTCTCAGGCAGTGATAATTTATTAGTTACACTTTTATCGCCATTTCAGTCAGGATGGAATTGTTGATCTCAGGGTTCCACAGCTGGACTATTCAGTAGGAGTCATCTCCCATGCTGCAAGGGAGACTGTCACCACTGGATGTCATTTACCACATGGGTGGAGAACAATGACTTCACTTAAACTGTTGGGCTTACAGAGAGAGAGGCCACATCTGAGCAACAAAAGAGTTCCTCAAAATGTAACTCTTAGGTATACTTATAGGTAGGTTAAACTTCCCTGCTACATGCCTAAGTTTCACAAGAGGAAGCCTCAAGAGCAAGGGATTGGTCAATTGATTTGGGTGTCCATAATGATTGACAGAGTATCAGGGGATTCCCTGATGGTAAAATTTAATAGTTCCATATTTTTTCTCCAATCCCTTAAAGGATTTTGCCAGTACATTTTGATTATCTGCTTACTGTATTCTAGGATGTAACCAGGCATAACATTAAACTATACAGGATGAAAAGGACCTCGTTCTTATTCTGGGCTCCCTGTGTTTTAATTGTTCAACTGAGCTATCCAGACTGGTTGAGTTAGACTATTAGCTACAGAAAGTTTGAGTTCCATACAAAATAAGCCTTTCCTCTGTTGGTCTCAGAAAGTAGGTGTAGTTCTAAAATATAGACAATGTCTTCCTTACCCCTGTTCTGAATTACCTTATCCAGACCTGATCAACTTTGTTATTATCCCTAAATACCAGGTTATGGATATATAAAACAGCCTCTAAAAATCCAGAAATAATAGTTACCACTCTGGACTAAATATTTCTCCTAGAAGAGCTTGCAATGTGGGCCCCTGTTTTCTAATAAGCATTTTCTAAAGGAGATCATAAAATAATTGTTCTTTCACTTCTGGCTTATTTTGCCTTACCAAATGTCCCTGGGTTCATTCATATCATTGCATGCCACACAACTTTGTTCCTTTCTGTAACAGCACAAAATTCCATCATATGTATACATGATTGTTTGCCAATCTACTTCTCAGCAAATGCATCTTTCAGCCACCTGCATTCATTAGGCATCATTTATAGTACCCAAAGTCCACAGTCCATCAACAGTCTCAATTTTAGATAATTCCATTGTTCCAGAAGAAAGAAACCAAGTAAATATATCCCACCAAATAGGAAACCTATGCCTCCTCTTAAGTCTTTTCCCTCACTCCCCATTATTTACCTTTGCTGTGGCTGTAATAGTGCTGATGTTTTCCTTTTAAACATAGCCCATAGCATGCAAAGAAGTTTTCCCCCTGCATCCTGGACTTAAACATTCTTTTTATATGAATTATACCTTTTGTATGAGGAAATAATAGGAGGTATAGGTTGTGTGGGTATGAAGAAATTGTGGTATTTGGTATATTTTAATTGTGGAATTTGGTGTGAGCTGTTTAAGGGGTGGTATGCAAACTAAATCTTTGCATACCTAATGGTTTAAAGAGTCGTGTTTGTGTAGGGTATTTAGTGTAAATATACCAGTATTGGTTGTACATGTTTGTATTAAAGCAGATGTATGCTCATGTGCAGTTGTAAGAGTTACAGATGAGTACTGAGAGTGGGTAATTTTGAGGTAAATATTTTGATATAATAGGTGGTATATTTACTGTATGGGTAGGATTGGGTATATGATAAACAAGGATTTGTGGGTTGTGGAGATGATAAGGTAGTTTCATTTATGTATGTGAGGTGGTAATTGAAGGTCCTACTTAATGTGCACATCCATCCTGTGCACAAATTCCTATGAAAGGGACCAGTTTTATTGGAGTTAGTGGGTACTAACTTGGGAACATTGATGGTGTGTAACTTTCCCTAGTGTAGTGTTCAGTAATGTCAGGATGGTGGTTTGAAATTGACCATGTGGAGAATATTTATTCCATAAATCTCTCTCCTGTAGAGATTATCTTTATTATACATTTACCTTGAGTAGCATTGGGTTGTGTCTGGGTATCAGTGAGATGGTGTGTATCTCATCAGAATGCATGTGTAGAGCAAGAACATTCAGGGAACAATGGAGTAGGTGAATTGCTGACTTTAAGTGAATTGTGAATTAAACATTTGTAGGTTTTGAGACCTTGTATTTGTCCATCTATCCTGGGTCATTCTGAATTGTTGGTTTGCTCATTATTGGCTTGCTCCACACCTTAGAGTCAAAGAATCCCCTCAAATCTTGATGATTTCCCACTCCTTCCCAAGTGGATGGGTCCAAGTGTGTTTCTGTATTAGGCAGGTGGATGTTTTTTCTGCATCTGTGTGGTCATTACAATGGGGCCCTAGATGTGTATGGGTGCAAACATAGCAAAGCCTCAGAAGCACGTTTATCCTCAGACAGCCAGCACTAAACCTGAATAGGAGCTCAGATACTTCAAGTCCTTTCCCAGGCAAGGACCTAGGACCAATTGGCTTCTCTGTGTCACAACTGATGGGGACAAGGATATATTTCACTAAGATCCTGTTCAGAAAATCCTGAAGAGCCTCAAATGCTTGATATCCATCAACTGCTTCCTGAATGGTCATTATTGAGTACCAAATAGGTCATATATTTCACCAGATAGCAACCAACCCACCTACATGGAAACCAGTGCCTTTAGGGGTAGACAGGAACTCTAGGTTTCATTGAGGTGATATTGGAAGAATTTGGGAGGCTCTATTCCTAAGTTAGGGTCAAGGATGTTGGGAACTGAGATCTTGTCACACAGGGGAGATCAAGCTAAGGGGAGATATCGCTCTGTTTTCTTGAACATCTTGGACTTGGGCTTGGTTCATGTACTTCTTAGCACTGGAATCTCATCTTACCTTCCTGTATTTATCATAAGGTTCCTGAACTTTCTTTAATTTCCCTGTTCTTCATGGAACTGCATCACATAGAGGGTGCCCAGTGATGATTACCACTATCTGACCTCATACCTGGCCCCTGCCTCCCTGGGAGCCAGAGAAGGATTTCTGGACCTGGTCCCTCCTGGTGAGTCTCCTTATGTTCTTTTCTCCCTTAGAATGAATCCTCCTATCAACAAAAGACCTAGGCATCCATTTCATAAATGTCCACTAAATGTTTCCCTATGGCACGGAGGGACTCTTGTGCCCCCTCCCTCCACTAACTCATCATATCCTAACTCAAAATTCATGGCAATACACTGTGCTAAGTATAATGTGAGTATTGGCAGAATGGTGTTCTGCTTGCTTTTTTTTTTTTTTTTGCGTGTGCATGAACAGAGAATCAACTCACCAAACTGTTCTTTTGAGATTTCTCTTGTCTTTTAAATAATCATATATTTTAAATAAAAGTACATAGAAATTATTTCTTTTGGTTTTTGGTTTGTTTTTCTGTTTTTCAATGATAGGACATAAATTCTGAGATTTAGGAGAAGAGAACAAAAGTTCTTTCTACCTTTTAATTATTTTAATTTTAAATTTTATTGGCCTTCAAAACTTCCCATATTGCAGATTTATTCATGGAATACTATGAAACTGAACAGATGCATTATGCTATATGAAATACATCACAATAATTAGTTGTAGAACAGATTTCAGAGTTTGGTACGGGTTATAATTCCACAATTTTAGATTTTTACTTCTAACTGTTCAAAGATACTGGAGACTAAATGAAATAGCAATAAAATGATTCAGCATTATAAATTAGTCTATTTTGTCTTTTGCATAAAGACATATTATAGACATATTGTGAAAACTCTTGGCTCCCTCTTAGGCCTGTCTTAGGTTGTCCTTAGGCTCTGAAGGGTCTTACCCTTCATTGGCTGTCAGTCAAGCTCTCTGACTTTGATTATCTGTTGTTAAACACAGCTGAGGAGGAAGTGAAGTATAAACAGCCCCAAACCTAAGATTATTTAGCTCTTAGGTAAGTGATTGTGTAATATCCCCTCCCTAGGCTACATGTAAATTATTCTGAGATAATTCTAATACCCCTTTTTTGTAATTCTAAGATATCAGGACTTAGATCCGAAAGCCTTAAAAGATGCCTTTTCCCTTTTCCCATTCAATTTCAGACAGGTCATATGTTAAAAGAGGGTAATACAAAAACTTTTCTCATTCCTTTTACACTTTAAACTTTGTAAAAAATTTAAATTATACATTTGATCTCCAATATGAACCAATATCATTTCTAAATCATTTAGGCTATTATTAATTTGCTCATCAGTGAGATTGTCTATGCCACAGTTCACTGGTGTTTTTCTAACAATGCTGTTTCTGTATAGTTTGTTGCAATCCAGTTCCAGCAACTTCAGCCACTATGATGCTTCCAATGATTCATGGCAGCTGCAATAATGAGTCCAATTAGTCTTTTAGTTCTTTTTAGATATTCTTTTGCCAAATGGATCAGCATAAGTGTTTCTGGAGAGGATTGCAAAGATCTTGACATCTGCATCAGCAGCCAAATACCTCTTCTTCTCCTTGCTGTTAAAATCATCTCATTTTTCTGCAATATAAATGCTTGGAGACAAGTGAATAGAGAATAATTCTTATAATTAAAAGTTTGACTTCCTATATGTGTATAGTGTTTATGGTGGCTATTTAGAGAGAAGTTATCATTACTAGAATATACTGTAAAGATTGGTCCCAGTCCTAAGAAAAATTTCCCATAAATTTCTCTGACTAATGTATTTAACATCCCAAATTTTGGCAGAAATGATCCTCTATGTATTAAACTCTGTTTTAGCTTGCCTTTCCATATAATTTCAGTTACCTTCAAGTTAGAGATGGGAGACCCCACAGGGGCTGCATCTCTTACAATTCCATAGGAATCATTAATTATGATAACTGCTCAATCCATATGACATAACTGCCATTCATTCCAACTTTCTTTCCCATCTAACAAGCAAGTATCCTCTGTTTACATAGAGTTATGCATACAGGTCTTTCTAAAAATTGAAGAATTAAATTCGACACCGGTTTTCTTCTTAATGGACCTGGGATTCCTAAACTTGTATTCAGATTATTTTGGTAAAGTTGGATTGGCCCATGTTAGGGCTCACAGATAAACCCAATAAGTATAAATATGTCCCTGTCCTTCAGCAATTAAAATTATATGTCCTATAATATACATACCCATTTAGTTATTTTTGTCCTTGTTGTAATGTCTGGGTTTTATTCTCTTTGAGGGAATCCAAACCGAGGTTCCATCATCTGCAATGACAAGAACAAAACCTCTACCCCCACACCTTTACCATTCCTGGTTTCCATAAATAATCTTTAACATCTTTCCAATAGATTGGCTACGGCTACAGTTCTGTTTGGGTTGAATCATTTTTCTTTCCCAAAGTACTAAATTGTCATTCTGCAGGATTCTGTGATGAATTATAAAAAATGTTTTTAAAAAATTTAAAGTAAACAGTGGTTTTTGCTAATTGATGTTTTGGTGTACATATTTTCATAACCTCATCCTCCTGATCTCCCCCTTTTTGTTTTTTGAGCATAGACTTTAACGTCTGGTTTGTTCATTCAATAATTCCTTTCCCAGAGGGATTATGTGGAACTTTTTGTGATATGTATAATAGGAAAAGTAATATAAAATTTACAAAATTGCTTTCCTGTATCAGCAAGACCATTGCCATTTTATTAGATAACAGCAAAAGCATTAAGTAAATGTGATCAAACATGGCAGAAAAGTTCTCCATATTGTGAGGTAGCCCAGATGAGATGAGAAAAAGTGTCTATGAAACTGCATTTTATCAAAATGTGAAATATGAATAACATCCATTTGCCATAATTCATTTGCTTTTTGACCTCATAGATTAACCTTTGATGCAAATGGGAGTGCATTTAAAGGTCCACAGATTTGAGAACTCCTAACAGTGTCCTGATTTTGCAGTTTAGATAAAGATAGAAATTTCTTTCACAGCCCTTTGCTATTGATATCAGTCAATTTGTGAATTGTTGTGGGATTTTGAATTAAACTCACAAGACTATCTACTTGCTGATCTTGTAATGACAGAGGACCTGGAAGATTGGTATGAGCTCTTTATATCCACAATAAAAAGAGGATTAATTTGACTTCTGAGTAATGTCTGTAAATGTAAAAACATTCAGGAGAGTTCATCTCTTTCAAACAAAGAAGCTGTCTCAATGTGAGTAACTGTTTGGCAAACATATTCAAAATCAGAAACAATATTAAGAGATTGTGGAAAATTTTGCAATACTTGAATTACAGCTGCTAATTCAGTAAGCTGGGCTGAGGTAGAAGGCATTTTCTAACTTGTTTTCCACTGGGCTGACATATGCAGCCTTCCCATTAATATTACCATCAGTAAAGACAGTAATAGCTAGCAGGGAAGTGAGAACTATTTTAGGCAAAATACATTGCTTTCATTTTTTAAAAATTGTAAAAGTTTTGACAGAGCAAATGATTATTCATTTGTCCTTTAAAGTCACTTAATGCTATTTGCCAAGAGGTATTGAAAATATATAGACTTTGAACCTCTTCTTTTGTGAGATCACACACTATGCAATTAGGATCATGACCTCTTAATTGATAATATTTTTGGTGACCTCTGGCATAATAAAGAAATGATTTTTTTCAGGTATGTATGTAAGTGTTTTTGTTTATTGTTTGTAAAAAAAATCCATTATAAAACACCATCTTGCCAAAATAGGCCTGTAGGAGATTGTAAGGTAAAGAAAATAATAAAATCAGCAGGCTTGTTTAGATCTATTTGAACAAGCTGTCCTTTTTTAATGCATTATTCAATTAATTGTAACTCTCTTTCAGCTGCAGCTGTTAACTGCCTTTTGCTTAATAAATTGGAATCTCCTTGTATAATATCAAACAAGTTTTGTAACATATAATTAGGAATCCCTAAGGTGGCAGGTAGCAAAAATGAATGCAGAGTGCCAATAGTGATGTGTACCCATAGTAAATGACCAGATTTTTTAAATTGAATTCATTGGGTTGATTAAAAAGGAATGCAGGAATGTGGATTCTTTATAATTGGTTGTGCATTTTTATTAATTTTAAATTTATTGCATGCAGTTTTTATGGTATTTTCTCACAATAGTGGCCAAATTTTGGTTTGCTTACATGACCGGGCCCAGTTGGGTCCTCTGGGAACTGGCTAGGGACCAAGAGGAGCTTCCTGAGACCTAGATATCTTTATTAAAGTCCATCTCCTTCTGGGGGGGTAGCAAGATCTCCCAGCTAGAGTGTACATTTTAATTATTTCTTACCAAGGTCATGTGATAGCAACATCAGTTGCATGTAATGGCAACATCAGCTGAATAAAAAGACTTCACAAGTATATTTTTTCCTTGCATTCAGCCCTCAAATCTGATCTGCTCCCAAAATAAGCCACGGTTATTTTAGGATAAATTTAGTTTATATGTATGTAGATTATATAAAGACTGGAAAAAGCCTTAAGATATTTTGGCTTAAAGGAATATAAATATTTATATGATTTGAATATGATTTAGCCAGTAATAGATTCATTTATAGTCATAGTATTTAGATTAATAAATTAAGTCACCTGGTTTAGGGCAAGAAAAGAAGCAGTTTTTGCCAGCATAATGATACCCAGGAGAAAATCAGTATTTTTTATACAGATAACAACATGATAAAAGTTAATATAAGTTATTTTGATAAAACACAGACTCTTTGCTTTTTAACTAATTATTTAGAAATTTTTTTAATATCTTTTCATTAGAACAGGCTAAGAGTCCAAGAAAACATTGTCATTTTAGACTCATTAAATCTTTCTTGATTTTAACCATAATTTCTATTTTTACAAACCCTCACCACTTATTATATTAGTTTAGGCTGTGTCCTATATTTTTCTCATTTAGTAACAGTTATTCATTTTAGGATAAAACTATTCTGTTTTTCTATTAATAAAAATACATCTTTCATATTTTTCATACTTAAATCATTACTTTGAACAAATATTTTACCACATATGATTATCACCAAAATTAAACTTGTTAGAATAATGTTAAATACTTAAAATACTTTAGTCAATGTTTCAAATATGCATTAACTATCAACATATAGTTTTTAACAAGAATTTTTATTTTTAAAGTTCTTAAAATATATTTCTTTTTAAAATATGAGTAGGAGCTAAACTCATGGCCAGTTTCCAACAGAACACTTTGAATCAGAACTACAATCCTGAATTGCATACCCCTTAGGGGACCGATCTATTATAATTCTACAGGAACCATTAACTAGTACTGACTTTTGCTTGGCATGGCATTGTTCCTATTGAATATTTTCTGACTCAGGTGTATATGAATTTTTATATAAAGGCAGCTCATATTGATGCAAAATTTTTATAATTATACACCCCATCTTAAGTTATTTATTTGCTTTCCTTTTCCCTTGCCTCAGGTTTACACTTCTGTGTTTCTATTTTGAAGTTTTTTTTTTTTTTTTTAAGAAATAGCTTCTTTCTTGAAGAAGCTTTTTTAACCTCTTTTTCCCAACTAGAATTACCTTGTCTCTGGCTATTATTTCCTGGCTGTGTCATCTTTATGCTATTAACTATTTCCCTTTACTATTTTCTTCTAACAAGAACACAGTTTCTTTATTTTTACTAAACTCCCTTCTGTTATTGCCCCATGCGGCCTCACTGTATTGTCATGGAAAACTGCTTTCAATTCAGAACTTTCTTCACTCCTTTTCCCTCAATGTCTCCCATCTCACTATGGGGAGTATGCTTTAGACTCTTCTCTACTTTATCCACAAAGTCTTTTTTCCTTTCAGATACAAATAACACAAACTTTGTTAGAACCTTATTTTAGTAATGACACCCTGATGATGTTTTCAACACATAAACACACAAACATACATACATACATACTCCATACTTCTCCAGCCACCTATTATGATTACCCTTTACCTTGATGATCCAAGGAAAATGCTTACTTTACCAATATGACTCAAGTCCTCTTCTATTGGCTGGACACACGTGCTTCTAATGAGACTTTTCCTTGGTTCCTTAATATTGATTTGGAGTCTTCTTCTTTGAGCCCCACGTTGGGTGCCAGATGTTGCTTCCTGTTGAAATGGAGCTCAAAGGATATTAAGGAATGATGAGAAAAAAAGAAAGGAAGAAAGAAAGAAAGAAAGACACAGACGGGCTCAGGGGGTCTGAAGCTTGAGATTTCTTCAGGCAGACTTCAGACAATTTTATTCTTAAACAGATCCTGGTTATATACCACAGGTTGACAATAGGCATGCATGCATTTCCTGAAGGAATAAAGTTCTTATCTTTCAGTGTTCTTCCTTTGTACTTAAAATAACCATTTGGGGTAAACAAACATTCTCTTCCTCCTAAACTGTCCTACATAAATCCGATAACATAAAGCAGCTTACTGCTGCCACCACTCTAATGCCACCTACTCCCAAGTAGTTCCTAAGGTCATATGTTAATTCTAACTCCTACATATAGCCATTCTAATTTTTCATGTTGGAAGTTGCTTTCAATAGTATGGGATAGGGCAATGGAACTAGTTGATGCTCTGGAGAGGCTGGCCCCTTGCATTTCATGACTTATCTGATCCAGGGAATCTTCTAGAGGTTTTAGGTTTAGGGTAAATTATCCTACTGTGTGGAACATTGTGTAATGTTATATAGATGTGTTCTTTAGGATTCATGGGGATGGGTTTGATTGGGGTTTGTTCAGCTTTTGTAAGTAGCAATGTCTTACTGAAGCTTGCATAACTGACCTCCAGAGCAGTCTCTCAACTTTATTTGAATGATACCTTATATGTTAAACATCTTCCCCTTTTTGGTAGGTTGGCATTGTTGATCACATGGTCCAGGGCGAGGCTCATATCTGGGGGTTGTCTACCATAATGCCAGGGAGAATTTCACCCCTGGATGTCATGTCCCATGTAGGGGAAAGGGCCATGATTTCACTTGCAGAGATGAGCTTAAAGGGAGAGAGAGAGAGAGAGAGAGAGAGAGTGAGAAGACACATCTGACCAACAAAAGAGATTCTTCAGAAGTAACTCTTAGACTTACATATAGAAAGCTGAGCTTCTCTGCTACATACATAAGCTTCACAAGAGCAAGTCTCAAAATCAAAGGCTTGGCCTGTTGATTTGGTTGTCCCTTATATTTGATGCTGGCTTCCCATGTGGAAAGTTTACTAGTTCCATTTTTCTTTTCCCATCCCTCAAGGGACTTTGTCAGTGCATTTTGATTATTTGCTTAATATACTCTGGGATGTATCTAGGTAATATATTAAACTATGCAAGATTCAAGGCTGTCATTCTTTTTAGGGGTTCCCTGTGTTTCTGGATTGTTTAAATGATGTGTCCAGACAGGTTGAGTTGGATTATGTGCTATGGAAATTTAGGTTCCAGACAAAATAAAAATTTCTTCCTTTGGTTTCAAAGAGTAAATAAGATCTAAAATAGAGACAATTTCTTCATCTTCCCTGTATTCTGAGTTTCCCTAATCCTCATATGATTTGTATCATTTTTTTTTCTAAATGCCAGGTTATACATTTTTAAAACATCCTCTCAAATTCCAGAAATAACCATTAACCTTCAGAACTACATGTAACTGCTATTAGAGCTTACAATCTAGGGCCCTGTTTTCTTACAAGTGTTTTCTAAATGAGACCATATGATACTTGCCCTTTTGTTTCTGGCTTATTTTGCCACACAAAATGTCCCACAGGTTCATTCACCATGTTGCATGCCTCAAAATTTGGTTACTTTGTGGAGCAGCACAGTATTCAATCATATGTATACCTCATGGTTCATCAGTCTACTACTTCAGTCAGTGCATCTGTCAGCCACCTCCACTCACTGGGCATCATGTACAATGTCAAAACTCAGCAGTTCATCAACACTGGATTTAAGATGATTTCATTGTTCCCAAGAGAACCATAACCAATAAACACATTCTCACTGTTCTGGTGTGCTGGCTACTGGAATGCAATATACCAGAAACAGAAAGACTTTTAAAAGTGTAATTTATTAAGTTATAAGATCACAGTTCTAAAGCCATGAAAATATTACAGTTACAGCAAGACTATAGAAATACCCATCTAAGACATCCAGGGAAAGGTATCTTGGTGCAAGAAGGCTGATGATGTTAAGGGTTTCTCTGTGAACTGGAAAGGCATATGGTGAACATGGTGGCATCTCCTAACTTTCTGTCCTGGCATCTTGTTTCATGAAACTCCCCAGGGGTGTTTTCTTTCTTTAGCCAAGGGTCTCCAGCTGCTCAGGCTGTCCTTCTGTCTCTCATCATTCTAAAGATTTCTCCAACATGCTCCCTCTTTTAAAGGACTCCACCACAGTTATCAAGACACACCTGGAATGAGTGGGTCAAATCTCCATAGGAGCAATCAAGAAGCTACCAGCCAGCAATATTGAGAGAGAATTAAATGACAAGGCTTTAATGGAGCCTATCACAGATTCAAATTTACACACTGACCAAATAGAAAATCCAAACCTCCCCTTAACTCTTGTCCCTGTCCCCTATTATTTACCCCTACTATTGCTATGTTCCTATTAAACACAGTCCATTGTACCCAACAGCAGTTTTCTCCCTGTGCCATGAACTTACACACTTTCTGTAGAAGATTCAACCTTTGCAGTAGTTCATGAAATAACTGATGTATATTTCAAGTGAAAATCAGTGGGACACTTGGTTCTATACAACCCCTTCAATCATGTTCACCTTCATTATGACAATATTACTTACATACTCAGTAGTGAACCACCATCACTTCTATCTATTCTCTTATATTTCAGTTCACCCTCATTAGATAATCATTCACCCATATCAACTTTTTATGTATCTCTAGGTTTCCTGTATTCTATATTACCAGCCTCTCATTTTACCTTTACCAGCATCATAAAAGTTGAATCATACAGTATCTGCCCTTATGTATCTGCCTTATTTCACTCAGCATTATGTCCTCAAGGCTCATTCATCTAGTCATGTGGTTCAGGAAATCATGTTGTTTTACTGTTGCATAAAATTCCAGCATATGTATTTACCACATATTGTTGATGGGTACATGAGTTGCTTCCATTTTGGGGGGATTGTGAATAGTTCTGCTACATACATCAGTACGCCACTGTCTGTGTCACTACTCTCCGTTCTTCTGGGCATATACTGAGAAGTGCTATTGTTAGGTCATAGGACAATTCAATATTTAGTTTCCAAAGGAACCATCAAACTGTCTTCAATAGAGTCTGTACCCTTATACATTCCCAGAGCAGTGCCTAAACGTCCCAATTTCTCCACATCCTCCCCAACTTTGTAGTTTCCTGTTTGCTTAATAGCAACTATTCTTATAGGTATGAGGTTGTAATTCATAGTTTTGATCTGCATTTCCCTTATAGTTAATGAGAATCAGCATCCGTTCATTTTCTTTTGAACAATCTTTATTTGCTGTTTATAAAAAATGCTTATTCATATCTTTAGGCCATTTGGTATTTGGGTTGTTTGTTCTTTTGTGGTTCAGTTGTATGAATTCTTTATGTATACAGGATATCAAACCTTTGCCTTATGTGTGCTTTTGAGATATTCTCTCCCATCGAGTTGGCTGCTTCTTTATCTTTTTTGAAAAGAATTTTTGAGACTCTTAAAAGCATTTGATTGTTGAGGAACTCCTGTTTATCTATTTTTTCTTTTGTTACTTTTGCTTTGGATGTAAAGTTTAGATGCTGCCTTGTAATACTAGATCTTGAAGATGTTTCCATACATTTTCTAGGAGCTTTATATACTAGTTCTTATATTTAGGTGTTTGATCCATTTTGAGTTAATTTTTTCCATAGGGTGTAAGTAAGGGTCCACTTTGATTCTTTCCTAGTTCTCCCACACCTACTTATTGAAAGGGCTATTTTATCCCAGTTCAGTGGGTCAGTTCATCAACACTGAAGGTCAGTTGACTATAGATTTCATGGTCTGTTTCTGTGCTCTTGATTCGATTCCACTGCTCAACACTTCTTTCTCCTGGTACCATGCTGCTTTGACCACTGTGGCTTTGTAGTAAGTTTTAAATCATGAAATGATAATCCTCCCTCTTTGTTCTTCTTTTTATGATGCTTTTAGCTATTTGAGGTCTCTTTCCTTTCCAGATTAATTTGGTAACTAGTTTTTCCAAGTCTAAAGTAGGTTGTTGGAATTTTGATAGTACTGCCATTGTATCTGTAGATCACTTTGAGTGGAATTGACAAAGTAACTTTGTTGCAGATTTGTCAGGATTTTCCATACATAGTATCATGTCATCTGCAAATACTCAAAGTTTTAACTCTTCCTTTCTAATTTGGACGCCTTTATTTCTTTTCCTGCCTGATTACTGTATCTAGAAAGTCTGGTACAATGTTAAATACTAGTGGTGATAGATGGCATCCTTTTCTCTTTTCTGGTCTTAGGAGGAAAGTTTTCAGCCTCTATCCATTGAGTACAATTCTGGTTATTGGTTTGTCATATATGTCTTTTTCACGTTGAAGAACTTACTTTTGATCTCTGTTTTTTGGTGTGTTTTAACCAGAAAACTACGTTGAGTTTGTCAAATGTATTTTTCAGCCTCAGGTGAGAGGATTGTTTCATTTTTCCCTTTCAATTTGTTAATGGGGTGTATTGCACTAAATTGCTTCTCTTGGGTTGAACTATCCTTACATTCCTTGTGTATACCCCACTTGGTCGCATTCTTGCAATGTGTTGTCGAATTTGACTTGCTACTACTTTGCTGAGGATTTTTGCATTGCATTCATTAGAGAAATTGACCTTTAGTTTTCCTTTCTTATAGTATCTACCTGGTTTTTGGTATTAAAATGATATTTCCTTCATAAAATGACTTAGGTAGTGTTCCTTTACCCTAAATTTTTTGCAAAATTTTAAGCATAATTTATGTTAGTTCTTTTTGAATATTTGATAAAATTCCCCTGTGAAGCTATCTGGCCCAGGGCTTTTCTTTGTAGAAAGAGTTTTAATGACTGCTTGAGTCTCTTACTTGTGATTGATTTGTTGAGATCTACTATTTCCTCTTGAGTCATGATAGATAATTCATGTGTTTCCAGGAATTTGCCCATTTCTTCTAAGTTGTCTAGTTTGTTGGCATATCATTTTTTATAGTAACCTCTTAAGATTCTTTTTTATTTCTTCAGGTCAGTGATAATGGCCATCATTTCATTTCTGATTTTGTTTGTTTGTATCCTCTCCCTTTCATTCTTTTTCAATCTTGCTAGTGACCCATTGATTTTACTGATTTTCTCAAAGAACAAACTTTTGGTTTTATTGATTCACTATGTTGTTCTTTTGCTCTCTGTTTCATTTCATTTTATTAATCCTCTGTCTGTTTGTTCTATCTATATGGAAGAGTGTGTACTGAAGTCTCTTACTATTGTTGCTGAAATGTCTGCTGCTCCCTTCAATTTTGCCATTTTTTTCCTTATGTAATTTGGAGTTCCTTGATATGAAGCATAAATATATATGATTCTTATTTCTTTGTGATGAAGTGTCCTTCTTTGTCTCTTATTATGTCTTTACATTTGACATCTATTTTGACTGCTATTTGTATAGCTACTCTTGCTTTCAGCTCATGTGGAACATCATTTTCCATCCTTTCATTTTCAATCTCTTTGTATTCTTCTAAGATGAGTCTCTCATGAGCAACGTATAGCTGAATTATATTTTTAAATCCATTCTGCCAATCTGTATCTTTTATTTTATAAGTGTAGTCCATTAATGAATGTTCAAAGTTTTTACTGCAAAAGTGTTTCTTGAATTTACCAACTTATCCTTTGGATTTTGTCAGATCTATATTTTCTTCCTTCTTTCTCTTTCTATCCTTAAATTACCCTTTCTGGTACTCTTCAACATTAAACAGCCTGATTAGAATGTGTCTTGGGGAAGGCCTATTTGCATATATTCTATTTGTAGTTTATTGTGCTTCTTTGATTTGCATATTTATGTCCTATATAATCATTGAGAAATTGTCCCCCATTATATACTGAAGTAATTTTCCTCGCCCTTTACTCTTCTCTTTTCTTTCTGGGATATTAATGACGCTTCTATTTGTGCATTTTGTTTTGTACATCATTTTCCTGAGCTCCAATACAATTTTTTTCATCTTTTTTGCCATTTGTTCTTTTGTGTGTTGAAAATCAACTACCCTGTCCTCTAGTTCACTTTTTTCTTCTTTCTTCTGCCTCTTCAAATCTGCTTTTGTTTGTCTCTAGTATATTGGTCTATAGGTTCTTCAGTCTTGGTGACATCTGCTATTTTTCCATTTATTCTTTCAAATTCCTCTTTATGCTCTTCTATTGTCTTCTTTATCTCTTTTATGTCATTAGTTATCCCATTGATTTTATTTAGTAGAGTTATATGAGCATCTTTGATTAGTTACTTTAAGTTTGTATCTCCTCTGGTGTTTTAATTTGATCATTTAGGCTCGGATGTATCTGTCAGCATTTTGTTGTGCTTAGTCATCTTTTGCCTTCAAGACATGCAATTATCTTGAGAGGGTCACTTTGGAAGTTGATTTCGTTCACTAGTCTAAAGTTTTATATTGCGGGATGGATGTGGAGCAGGATATGTGGCATGGGGCAGAGCACCTTACTGACCTGATGGGTTGCAGTGCAGATATAGGCACACATTAGGGATGATACTCTGGGGCCCATGAGCATGTGATGTGAGTACAGAGTTGTGTAGGCACAGTGCAGGGACTGAGGGTGCAGTGTGGAATGAGCAGAGTGTGGAATGGGATATACAGAGGGAGAATGTGGCGGGAGGTAGCTAGGAGTGTCTGTGCAGAGGCACAAGGACAGGTGTCCAAGCAACATGTGGGTAAGTGCTTAGAACATGGGTGTTGTGGGTATCATGTTTTAGTGCAGGTGACACAGAAGTCAGGGCACAGGAAGGGCAGAATGCAGGTGTGACTTTTTGCAGGGGGAGGGCTCCAGAAGTCCCTGGATGTGATGTGAAAGTGTATAGGGGTGGGGCACAGGTCACTGGGGTTGCAGAAAGTGAAATAGGTCAGTGATGTCACATGGGCAAGTCTCTGATGCAGGTGTGGTGTTGTGTGTGGGAGGGAGTTTGTATCAGTGTTGCACACATGTGTAGAGCATGGGCTATGCAGCACAAATGTGCATGTGAGCACCTCTCTGGTTTGGGAGCAGGGTATTTTTGCATGGAAGGATGGGAGAAGTGGGTGGGGTGAGGGAAGAGAGCATGTATGTGTGGTTGTATGTTGGGGTGTAGTGGTCTAGAGGGTGCCCAGTGGTGGGAAGGATGCACCTGTGTGGGTCTAGGGGTGTGGTCCTGGTGTGTTCATACACAGAATTGGGGGGTGCAGGGCTTGCAGGTCTTATGAGCTGGAGGCAGGTTTAGCCTGGATATGAACTTGAGCACTTGCAACCTGGATGTGCTCGTGACTGCCTGCAAGTGACACGAATGGGAGGTGGAGGTAGGAGTCAAGGGGTTGCATGCAGGTGGGCAGGGTGAGACTGTTCAATTATGCAGGAGAGATGGGTTGGCCAATGGTAAGTGTGCATGTACTCCAGGGGGGCTGTAGAGAAGTGTAAGGGTATGTGGAGCACAGTGGAGTAGGTATGTGACAGGGTTCAGGTGCATGGAATGTGGGCTGGGTCAAGAGTTTGGGGTGGGGATACTACATTCAAGAAAACTGGCTTGACTTACATTAAAGAAAAACCTTACATCCAGGATGCAAGTGCTCAACTTCCAAATCTCCATTTCCCTGTCCATGCACTCCTGAGGGCTCCAGGAAAGTAGCACATTAGGATATTTGCAGTAGTTGAATGGTTTGTTGTTCTCTCCCTCTCAATTCTTCAACTTTGACAATTTGGTCCTCCCAATGTGGTGCTGAAAACTCTCCCAAGTCACATATACCCTGGTGTCACTGTCCCAGTTGCCTTCCTGTTCCTTTTCTATCTATTCTTTGAAACAGGGCTTAACTTGGCCTGTCTTACTCCACCACCTTCTCAGAACTCCTGTATTAGGATTTTGTATTGTTGGATACGTGACAGTCTGCATTTGTCAAAACCCATATAACTACCCCCAAAGAGTGAACTCTGTTGCAAACTATGGACTTTTCACAGAAAAATTGTATCAGTGTTGATACATTAATTGCAAGATAATAGTAGGATAATCTCTGTGTGAGGTAGTGATTGTTTGTGGAACACTTTTTATACACTTTTTATATAAATCTAAAATGGCAAAGAATGCACTTTAAAAATAGGTGGAAAGATTGTGGTCCATATTCTAATGGTAAATTGTAGCTAGGAGTCACAGTTACTTATCCAGAGGAACTATTCAGTCCATATACTGAATGAATGAGTGAATGAATTTATGAGAGTTAGAAATAGAACAAAAAGCTTTGCTTCCTCAAATATGACTTTGATTATTGAGCCCTTCTAGGAATGTAACATTTTCTAAATGAAATGAAATTTTAACTAAAACTACCAGTAATTCTGGTTGTATTCACTCTGAAAAATTTCAAAATGTGATATTCATAAATTTGCTTTTCACTGTTTAGAGAACTTTCAACTACCTCGTCCAGACCTCTGATTATACCAGAAAACTCTATCAAATGTGACAGAAATTTCTGCACAAAGGCCTTGAAAGCTGTACTGTTTTGTTTTTTTTTTTTTTGCTCAACCATAAAGCTTCATTCTGGACCATAGCTCCAAGCATCACTGAATGATGCAAACTTGATCCCTGTCCTGGTCACACCAGGCAGCTTTTCCAAGCTGGCAGGGCCAGCCCTTCCCAGACGTTCGGGTCACTGGGACTGGCTTCCTTCCCACGTCTGCTCACTCTTGGTCTCTCTACATGATGTTCCTGTTGATGTGTGTGATCAGCCATGTGCCCAGGACACAGCTGTTGAGTAGCCTGGAAAAGCAGGCACCCAGGCCCAGCAACAAGATGTAGATGACCAGGCAATTGCAGTTGTGGGATGCTTTACTCTTATCAGAGTATGAAAATGAGGCTGGGCAGGTGGGTTCTGGAGACCCCAAATCTGGGATCAATTCCTATCTGCCATGGTCCCCAGCTGGGTGAATTAGTGCAGGAAGTGAGTACTGACACAGTCACTTACCATCCCTAGGGGAGAACCAGTTCAGACAGTGCAGAAGGCACTCAGCTCAGCCCAGGTCCAGTGCTAGTGGTGACTGCCATTGTGTCAGGCCATGTTTACTGGATAAAATACTTCAGGTGGCTACCCTGTTTTTTGGGTCACAGCAGAGTGTGAGGCATTACTTCTGTATGTTTCAACAAGATATGTATCTAGATGGTTACATCTTAGGGAACTTTCAAAATCACCTGGTCACATGGCTTCCATTGCCTCTGGGATAAACTCAAAATTTCTCATCCTGATATCCAAGGCAACCTCACCTGGGCCTTTCTGGCCTTGCCATCTAGTGCCTGTCCCTGACCTTCACTACATGGGCCCCCATGTGGCAGTCACATTGGATCACTCACCTTCTCCTAGAGTGCTCTTTTCCTTTGTGGCTTCCAGTCTTCACCCATGCTTGGGCTACCACTCACAATTCTTTTTTCTCTTCTCTGACTTTATATCCCACCTCTCCTATGGCCCTCAGCTCAAATGGCCCCCTTCTGATTATTTCATCACTCCTTTCTCTCTATCTTCTCCTCTTCTGTATTTCATATTTCTTTTCTAAGTGTTTATGATCCTCTAGGTTTCATTGTATTTTTCTGTGTATGTGTCTGTCTTCTTCAGTCAACTGTGAGGTTCTCAAAGACAGTTTGTACAGAGACTATCTCTGGACTCCAGGAGACTCTGTTGTTTTCAGTTTTTCCCCATGGAGGATAATGTTAGGAGTGGGCTTTTCATATATTCCCTTTATTATGTTAAGGAACTTTCCTTATATTTCTGTTTTTGAATTGCTTTCATTAAGAAAGGATGTTGAATTTTGTCATGTCTTTTCTGCATCAATCAAGATCATGTGTTTTTTCCGCTTTGATTTGTTGATATGGCATATTACATTAACTGATTTTCTTATGTTGAACCATCCTTGCATACTTGGAATATATGCCACGTGTTCATGGTGTATAATTATTTTAATATGCTGCTGGACTCAATTTGCAAAAATTTTGTTGAAGACTTTTCTTTTCTTGTGGTATCTTTTCTTGTAGGTTCTTCAATTGTCTGGCTTTGTTTTGAGGGTTATGCTGGCTTCATAGAATGGGTTAGGTAACTTTCTCTCTTCAAATATTTAAGAGTTTGAGCATACTGGTCATAATCCTTTCTTGAATGCTTGATAGAATTCACATGTGAATCCATCTGGCCCTGGAGTTTTCTTTTTTGGGAGCTTCTTGGTGATGATTCAGTCTCTTTATTTTTGATTGGTTTGTTGAGGTTGCCAATTTCTTCCCGAGTCAGTGCTGTTTGTTCATGCACTTCTAGGCAGTTGACCATTTTTATCTACGTTGTCTAGTTTATTAGCAAATAGTTGCTCATAGGAACTCTCATTACTTCCTTTATTTCCGTGGGTTCAGTCATTATGTCTCCTCTTCCATTGCTGATTTTTTTCTTTTTCTCAGGCTTTCTAAGGGCCCATCAATTTTATTGACCTTCTGAAAAAACCGACTCCTGGGTTTGTTGATTTTCTCCATTGTTTTCCTGTTCTAAGTTTAATTTATTTCTACTCAAATCTTCATTATTTCTTTCCTTTTGTTTGCTTTGGGGGTAGTGTCTTGGTCAGGTTCATGTATCAACTTGGTCATGTGGTTGTACCTGCTAGTCTGTTTGGGCAAGTGCTGGCTTGTCTTTTGCTGTGAGGACATTTCATAGAATTAAATCATTACACATTGGCTACATTCATGGCTGATTCCATTTGTAATCTGACAAGGGGAGTTTATTGTGTACTGAGTGCTGCTTAATCTAATCATTGGAAGCATTTTAATGAGTATTCAGAAGAGATATGCTTCTTCCTGCTCTGGTCAATGAGCCTCCCCTGTGGACTTCATCCAGACCTTCCATCAGAATTGTCAGCTTCACATCCTGATGCAGATTTTGGACTCTACATTCCCATGGTTATGTGAGATGCTTTTATAAATTTTGCATTTATTAATATTTCCTGTTGATTTTGTTCCTCTAGAGAACCCTAACAAATACAGTTAATTTGCTGTTCTTTCTGTAGTTCTTTCAAGTGGAAAGTGAATTCCTTGATTTTTACTTCTTTTCTTTTTTGATATAGGTATTTAGGACAATAACTTCTTTCTTAGCACTGTCTTTGCTGCATCCCATACATTTTCATATGCTGTGTTTTCATTCTTATTTGCATGGTGATATTTTCTGTTTTCTCTTATAATTTCTTCCTTGACTCAATGGTTGTTTAAGAGTGTGTTGTTTAGCCTCCACATATTTGTGAATTTTTTGGCCCTCTGCTGTTCTTGATTTCCAACTTCATTCCTGTATGACCCCAAAAGTGTTTTTGCATGATTTTAATCTTTTTAAATTTGAGAGTTGCTTTTGTGACCCAGCATATCATCTGTCCTTGAGAATGATCCATGAGCACTTGAGGAAAAAGTGTATCCTGCTCTTGTGGTTGTAGTGTTCTCTAAATGTCTAAGTCTAGTTCATTTATTGTACTGTTTGCATTCTCTGTTTCTTCATTGTTTCTCTGTCTAGGTGTCCTGTCATTGATGAAACCAGGGGATTGAAGTCTCCAACTGTTATGGTAGATGCATCTATTTCCCTTTCAGAGCTGGTCTCTTAGTCACAAATTATATCAGTGTCTGAGTGAAAATATTTTAATCTACCCCTCTTTTTTTTTTTTGCATGGGCAGGCACTGGGAATCAAACCTGGGTTTCTGGCATAGCAGGCAAGAAATCTGAATTAATTCTTTAATTCTGAATTATTTATTATTGCCACATTTGGGGTTTAGTTGAGCTAAGTCCTTGCTGCTTATATTGTAGACAAACTATAGTATAGACCAACTGGACCTAATAGATATATACATATTATTTCACCCAATGACATCAAAATACGCATTTCTCTCAATTCACATAGATCATTCTCCAATATAGTTCATATGTTAGTTCACAAAACAAAAAGAACAATCTTGAGAGAAATCTGGAAGTATCTAGACATGAGGTAAAAAAAAGTGCAACATACCAGAGTTTATGGGATGCAGGCCAGACAGTGCTGAGAGTGAAATGTATTCCTCTAACTGCTTACATTAAAAAAGAAGACTTCAGGTAAGAGGCATAACCTCAGAAGTGTAAGAACTAGAAAAGGAAGACCAAACTTTAGAGCAAAATGAGCAAAAAGAAGAAAATAGCAAAGAGTAGAGCACAGATAAATTAAATGGAGAATAGAAAAAAAAACAAACTGAATCAAATTAAATGGCAGATTGGTTCTTTGAAAAGTCAATAAAGACAAACATTTAGTAAATTGATGAAAAAGAGTATTAAAAAATTGGAATTGAATTGGTGGGACATTATTATTACTACTGATCCCTTAGAAATAAAAAGGATTAATAAGTTCATACTGTGAACAGATTTGGAACAAAATATTAGATAATTGAAATGAAATGTATAAATTCTTAGAAACACAAATAATGTATATGGACTCACACAGAAATACATCCCAGTAACACCAATAACTAGTAAAGAGACCGAATCAGCCATCAAAATCTCCCAGCAATGTATATCCCAGATCCAGGTGCCTTCATCGTGGAATTTTATCAAGCATCACAAGAAGTAACATCACACCTACTCAGATTCTTCCAGATGGTTGCATAGGAGGCAGTATTAACACATTCTATGAGGCTAACAACACCATAAAACCAAGACCAGATAAAGATACAAAAAAAGAGAAAATTATAGATCAGTATCCCTTATGACTACAGGTGTAAATATCCTCAACAAAAGTACTAGCAAACCTAATACAACAATACATTAAAATATTTATACACCATAATCAAGTGGGATTTAATCCAGGTATGTAAGTGTAGTTCAGTATGAGAAAATAAATGAATGTAATGCACTACCTTAATAGAACAAAGGGGAAAAATACATGATCATCCTCATTGATGTAGAAAAGGCATTTGACAAATTACAACTCCCCTTCTTGAAAAAACTCTTAGAAAATCCAGAATGAAAATAAATTTGCTGAACATGATAAAAGAAATACATGAAAAACCCACATTTAACAACATACTCAGTGATGGAAGCCTGAAATCTTTCCCTCTTGATCAGGAACCAGGAAATGATGCCCACCTGTCACCACTATTATTCAACATTGTATGTGAAGTTTTAGCCAGAGCAATTAAACAAGCAAAGGAAATAAAGAAATCAAAATTATAAAAAGTGGTGATAACATGTATTTGCAGGTGACATTTTCCTATATATAGAAAATTCTGAAAGAGTACAACGAAGCTACTAAAGCTCATAAATGAATTTGGGAAAGGAGCAGTTGGCCAGTTGACCTATAGGTATGTTAATACTGAATCACAATAGAGTGTGCATATCTTACTTTGTGCTCTGACCAACAAAGCTTGAAAAATTATGTTTTTATTAGGCATAATCATAAGCAGGCTTAGCCTCTCCTTTGCAGGAATAAGTTTCAGGAAGGCAAGCCCCAAGGTCACTGCCTGGTCCATAAAATTGGTATCCCTAATGCTTGCAATAATATCAGATCTTCTGTAGGTAGGGAAGTTTAATATTTCCAACTTTTCCCCAACCTCTCAAGGGGACATTGCAAATATTTTACAATCTACTGCCCAACTTACTCTGAGATATTTCAGGGTATCACAAACAGTCTGTACAAATCAACAAGTTCTCACTCCCTATTCATGGTTCCATGCAATTACAGGGTTTGAATAAGCTGACCATGTACATTAGAATAGACAGTGTGCTGTTAAAAATACAAATTTTGCACCAAATAAACCGCTCTTATGTTACTATCATACAGAGGCTGAAGTATTAAATGCAGTCAATGTCATCATTTACCTTTTAGTCTCATTCACCTTAATCCTACCCAGATCAGCTTCAATACTATCTCTAATTGAAGTTTGATCACTTTTTCAGTGTTTTTAACAGTTGCTTTATGGGGTGATACTGACTTTCATAGCTGCTGAACTCTAGCTCTGAGTCTCAGGTGTCACACAAGTACCCGAGTTGGCAGGTAAGGACTAGGATAAACACACGGAGTCCAGATCTCAACTTAAAAAATGACAGTTAAACTCTGGAATAGATGTGACTGCTGTGGGAGTTTAAAATCTAAGAACTGTAATAATAGGGTTTCACCTAATAATCCTTGCTTTTGTGTTCAATTCTTAAAATTTGAATATTATAGTTGGTTCTTATAGTGAAGTGAAATAATGTGTCATTTCATTTCTGGCTTACTTCATTCATCATATGTTCTCAAGGTTCATTCAACCTCATCACGTGCCTCACAACTTCATCTCCTCCTGCAGTCACTGAGTAGCCTGTTATATGTATACACCACAGTTACCCCTTCCATGTTTCAGTCATTGTATGTTTAAGCTACCTCCATCCATTGCAAATCTTGAACACTGCCACCATAAACACCAGTGTGCAAATGTCTATTCATGTCCCCACTCTCAGTTCCTCCAGGTATATACTGAGTAATGGGGTATCTGGATCAGATGGCGGTGCCACCCCTGGCCTCCAGGGGATCGATGTGGAACGATCATACTCCCCTCCAAAAGGCTGTACCTTTCAGTTCCCTACAGACAGTGAATAAGTACATCTCTTCCTCCACATTTTCTCTAGTAAGAGTTTCTCTCTGTTCTTTTTTTAAATGTATCATTTACACATCATACAATCCACCCTAAGTAAATAGCCATGCCTTCCCCATGATAATGTATATGAAGACATTTCCTTTTCTTCTATGAAGAATGCATACTGCTTCCCCATGCCACTCACCTGCAGACATTTAATTTTGGCATAATGCCTTTGTTACATTCAGTGGAAGGATATTACAGTGTTACTGTTGACTATAGACCCTACTTTGCATTGATTGTACTTTTTCCTGTATTATACCTTCCCATTTCACCTTCCAATGTTGATATTCATTTGTTCTCCCTCATGTAAGAAACACTTTATGTTTGTACATGTAATCACCATCATCGTCCACTCTAGGCATTCCTAAATTATACCATCTCAGTCTTTATCCTCTAGCTTTCCTTCTAGTTTCATATGTGCCCTTAGCCCTTCTCCCTCAGTCATACTCACATTCAGCTTCATTCATTGTACTTATATTCTTGTTCTACAATAGGTAGTATTTTTGCTAGCCATTTCTAAATTTTTGTAATCAATCCTGTTTCACAATCTTATTCCTTAAACACCAATTACCCAATTTCTATGCTATTTCTATCCCCTGATAATCCATGTTCTTTTCTTCAACTCTCAAAATGCACTCCTTAATATTAGTTGATATTAGTGAGACCATACAGTGTTTGTCCTTTTGTTTCTGTCTAATTTCACTCAGCATAATATCAGCATTCATCAACATTGTTATACACTTCATGACTTGATTCTGTCTCACAGCTGCATAGTATTCCATTGTATGTATATATCACAGCTTGTTTAGCCATTCATCCATTAATGGACAATTGGGCTGTTTCCTTCTCTTAACGATCATAAATAATGCTTCTGTGAACATGCGTGCAAGGGTCCGTTTTTGTCCTTGCCTTCAGTTCCTCTGACTATATACCTAGTAATGGTATTGCTGGATGTTACAGTAGTGCTGTACTAAGCTGTCTTAGGATCCTCCAAACTGTCTTCCAGAGATGTTGTACCATATTTCATTCTTATCAACATTCAATAAGTGTGCCTTTTTTCCCACATCTTCTCCATTGCTTGTCATTTTCTGTGTTTTTGATAATGACCATTCTGGTGGGTATCACATGATATCTCATCATGGTTTTGATTTACATTTTTCTAATAGCCAGTGACGTTTAGCATCTTTCCATTTGACTTTTAGCCATTTTTATTTCCTTTGCTGAGAAGGGTCTGTTCATATCTTTTGCCCATTTTTAAACTGGGATGTATGTATTTCTATTATTGAGTTGAAGAATTTCTTATGTATTCTGGATACCAAATCCTTACTTGATATGGTTTCCAAATATGATCTCCCATTTGCATAGGCTGCCTTTTTATTTTCCCAAGAAAGTGGTTTTTTGATGCACATAAGAGTTTAATTTAAGGAGATCATATTTTTCTATTTTTGCTTTCAATGCTTATGCTTTGGGTGTAACAGTTAAAAAGGTCCTCCTATTACAAGATTTACAAGATAATTCCCTACATTCTTTTCTGAAAGTTTTATGGTCTTATCTATAAAGTCTAAGGTCTTTGATAAATTAATGTAATATACCCTATCAACAAATCACAGGGGAAAAATTACATGATCATCTCAATTGATGCAGAATAGACATTTGACAAAACTCAACATCTTTCTTGATGAAAACCCATCAAAAGATAAGCATAGAAAGAATTTCCTCAACATAATTAAGGTAATATATGAAAAACCCACAACCAAAATCATCCTCAATGGGGAATGACTGAAACTTTCCCTCTAAGATCAGGAACAAGACAGGGATGCCCATTATCATTATTTTTATTCAACCTTGTGCTGGAAAGTTTAGTCTCTGCCTCACTCATCACTTGACATTCTCCATGTCCTTTCTGTTTCTTCTTCCCTTCTTAATGAGGATAACAGTGTACTTGGATTAAAAGTCAGCCCTGCTTGGCTTGACCTCTTTTCAACATTACCTATTCCATCTGCCATGACTTTATTTCAAATATTTTTATTCATAGGTTCTGAAGATTGGTACTTCAACACATCTGTGGGGGAGGGTCATAATTCATTCCATAATACCCAGTAATCCCTCTGCTCTATAAACCTTAAAAACTGAAAGTAGGTATTTAAGCATATACTTGTATACCAGTGTTTATAGCAGCATTTGCAATAACCAGAAGGTGGAAACAATCCAAAGGACCACAACCTATGTTATATGCAATCAGTGGAATATTATACAGTCATACAAAGGAACAAAGTTTTGGTCAATTCTACAATATGATAGAACCTTGAAAGCACTATGCATGAAATATGCTACATACAAATGGACAGATATTGTGTGATTCCACTTATATAAAATATTCAGGAGTAAGCAATTTCATTAAAGACATAAAATAGATTAGAGGTTATCAGAGGTTAATAGTACAGGAGAAGGAGGAGTTTTTGCTTAATGGGTAAAGAGTTTCTGTCTGGTGTGATGAAAAGTTTTGGTAATGGATTGTGGTGATGGTACCACAACACTGTAAATGTAATTAATACCACTGTCTTTTATGCTTTCAAAAAAACCTGCAGTTTTTTCATTTATAAAACTTATCATCTGAAGTTGTTGAATTTGCTCATTTATTTATTGCTACTTCTATCTTCTAGGTCCCATGACATGTATAGTAACAGGAATTTGATTTTTTCCTGTGTTCCCTGATCAGAAGCAATGCTGTGTGGAATACCATGATGATGGATAAGGCATTCTGTAGGTCCACGGATAGTAGTTTTGGCAGAAGCATTGTGTGCAGGGAAAGCAGACCCATGTCCAGAGTATGTGTTTATTCCAGTTGGAAAAAATCGATGCCTCTTGCATGAAGGGAGTTGTCCAATGTAATCAACCTGCCACAATGCAGCTGGCTGGTTACCTTGGGGAATGGTGTCATATCAGGGACTGAGTGTGGATCTTTGCTGCTGACAAACTGGGCACTCAGCAGTGGCTGTAGCCAGGTCAGCCTTGGTGAGTGGAAGTCTATGTTGCTGAGCCCATGCATAACCTCCATTCCAACCACCATGACCACTTTGTTTGTTCATGAGCCCACTGGGCAAATACAGGAGTTGCTAGGGAAAGAGGCTGAGTGGGATCCAAAGAATGGATCATCTTATCCATATCAAGAGCTGCCTGAAAATGTACAGCTGTGCTCCAGTAGCCATGTCTCTTGAAGATGATTGTATAATGATATGCCTTTTGCAATGTGACTGTGTGGTTGTGAAGACCTTGTGTCTGATGTTCCTTTTATCTACTTTAATGACAGATGAGTAAAAGTATGGATTAAAATAAATAAATAATAGGGGGAAAATGTTAAAATAAAATTGGTAGTTTCCATTTTGGCAGGATTGTGAATAGTGCTGTTTTTCCCTCTTATTATGATCTTTCCAAGTCCCTAACCATCCAGCCAACACCCCATGAGTCAGTATACAAACGCAACTCTGGCCAGTTCTCCTTCCAAGCAAAATGAACAAAAAGGTGCACTGCTCAGAGTTCTACCCACTGGGAGGATTTCCCTCACCACTTTCCTTCAAGGACACCCCAGAAAGGGATTGTAGTGCTGCAGCTGTCCATTTTCAGGTGATACCTGCATATCATGCCAAACCATCTGTAAACCAGGCCCAAGTTTTCTCTTCCTCAGTCAATTCACTATAAGGAACTCCCCAAGAGGCCATAGCTCTAGTCTAAGAAAGAGAAGGTAATGTGGCAGGAGTGGGGACCATGGACATTTGGGCCACTTCCTCATGTAACTTACTTGTGCCTTCAGGACCTGCTCTGGCTCCATCTTGTATAAACCATTTCCATTTTATAATGGAGAGCTGCTGCACATGCCCAACTTTATGGCTTGGTGGGTCAGACAACACCCAGCTCATGATAGACAACTCAGGTCTCATGGTGACTTGGTGGCCCAAGGTTTAGTATTTGGTATCTACTAAGGCCCAGTAGAAGGCAAAAAGCTGTTTCTCAAAAGGAGAGGAGTTATCTGCAGCAGATGGTAAGGCTTTGCTCCAAAATCCTAAAGGTCTGCATTGTGATTCTCCTATAGGGGCCTCCCAAAGGCTCCAAACAGCATCTCTATTTGCCACTGACACTTCCAGCACCATTGGATTTGCTGGATCATATGGTCTAAGTGGGAGATCAGCTTGTATAGCAGCCTGGACCTGTCACAGAGCCTCCTCTTGTTCAGGTCTGCACTCAAAATTAGCAGCTTTTCTGGTCACTCAAATTGGCCAGAGTAGCACACCGGAATGAGGAATATGTTGTCACCAAAATTCAAAGAGACCAACTAGGCATTGTGCCTCTTTTTTGTTGTAGGAGAGACCAGATACAGCAACTCATCCTTCACCTTAGAAGGGATACTTCGACATGCCCCACATCACTGGACACCTAGAAATTTCACTGAGGTGGAAGAGCCCTGTATTTTGGTTGGATTTATCTCTCATCCTATGACACACAAATGCCTTACCAATAAGTCTAGAGTAGTTGCTACTTCTTGCTCACTAGGTCCAATCACCATGATATAATCAATATAATGGACCAGTGTGATGTCTTGTGGGAGGGAGAAGCGATCAAGTTCCGTGCAGACAAGATTATGACATAGGGCTGGAGAGCTGATACACCCCTGAGGTAGGACAGTGAAAGTATATTGCTAACCTTACCAGCTGAAAGCAAATTGTTTCTGGTAGTCCTTACTAACAGCTATTGAGAGAAAAAGCATTTGCTAGATCAATAGCTGCATATCATGTACCAGGGGATGTACTGATTTGCTCAAGCAATGATACCACATCCGGAACAGCAGCTGCAATTGGAGTTACCACCTGGTTGATCTTATGATAATCCACTGTCATCCTCCAAGACCCATCTGTTTTATGCACATGCCAAATAGGAGAGTTGAATGGGGATGTGGTGGGAATCACCACCCTTACCTACATCTTTCAAGACCTTAAGAGTGGCAGTAATCTCTGCAAATCCCTTCCACCATAACAGCCCTCACTGCATAAGTTAGAGAGGCAATGTGGGGATTCTGCCAATTGTTCAGTTAATCTATTCCAATTATACATAAATAACTAAAGAATGGGTCCAAGGGCCACTGGACCCACTGTGAGACAGACCTGAACTAAAACTCCACTCTCACTGGTAGACTAGAGTGACGTTTTGGGTCCCCTGGAATTAATGTCACTTCTGAACCAGTGTCCAGTAATTCCCGAAATATCTGATCATTTTTTTCCCCCAGTGCACAGTTACCCTGGTAAAAGGCCATCAGTCTCTTTGGGGAAGGCTTGCAGGAAGATTAACAGTATAAATTTGTGGCAGTGTAACAGGATTCTCTCCCAAAGGGACTTGGCCTCCCCTTCATTCAAGGGGCTCTGGGTCTGTAAACCATTTCAAGTCTGGAAATTGATTAAGGGGCCGTGACTCTGTTTTTGTAATTCAAGTTAGACTTCTGTTCATTTGACCTAGAACTCTTTTGTTTGTACAGCTCAAATAAGAATTTAGTAGACTGCCCATCTTTATACTTCTAGGTACCCCATGCTTTACTAGCCAATGCCACAAGTCTCTGTGAGTCAGATTATTTTGACTCCTGCTTTAAGTGTGTTGTCTATTATAAAAGCCATGTTCACCTGTCTTTGGCAATTAAGTGCTGCACCTGGCTTCTGCCAACTTGGGATCTGGTCATCCCATTGCGTTTAAAGATTTCAGTTCAGTTATGGCAGCTCCTACAGTAATATCTGACCTACAGAGCTCTTCAGGAATAATAGGGCTATCATTTCTCACTGTCTTTTTTTTCCACAAATTTATTTCTCACTGTTATGGTAAAAGATGCATCCTATGGACATTCCTGGGGTGTAAGGGCAGGCTTTGCATGATAAATCCATTCTAACATTCCAACCTCTCTAAACCTCTGTTGTGCTGATTTGAAATGATGTATGTAACCTAGAAAAGCCATGCTTTAATCCTAATCCCATTTTGTACAGGCAACCATTTCTTCTAATCCCTATTCAGTTCTATATGTTTGAAATTGTAATTAGGTCATCTCCCTGGAGATATTATTTTGGGTGTTGATTAGTTTACTGGAAACTTATAAAAAATAAAACATTTTGGAGGTAGGGAGACTCAGAGAGCAGAGCAGAATGACATAGCCACGAGAAGCAGAGTCCATCTACCAGCAATCTTTGAAGATGAAGAAGGAAAATGCCTCCTGGGGAGCTTCATAAAACAGGAAGCCAGAAGAGGAAGCAAGCAGATGATGCCATATTCGCCATGTGCATTTCCAGATGAGAGAGAAACCCAGACCATGTTCACCAAGTGCCTTTACAGATGAGAGAGAAACTCTGTGTTCGCCATGTGCCTTTCCACTTGAGAGAGAGAATCTCTGTTCATTGGCCTTATTGACCCAAGGTATCTCTCCAAGGATGCCTTAGATTGGACATTTCTAAAGACTTGTTTTAATTGAGACATTTTCTCGATCTTAGAACTGTAAACTAGCAACTTATTAAGTCCCCCTTTTAAAAAGCCATTCTGTTTCTGGTATATTGCATTCCAGCAGCTAGCAAACTAGAACACCCTGGATCTCCTCTCTACCTTATACCAGGGAAGTTCTGGCATTTCAACCTCAGGTAGTGTTGGCCACCTTTTGATCCATGTTTCAGCCAACCATCCAAACAAACTGTTAATAATTTTTCTAACTCTTTGACCTAGAACATTGAATGCAGAACTCAGCTTAGTGGGCCCATATCAACAAATCCAGCCTGATCCAGCCTTATATCCCTCCCATCATTATTCCACATCCTTAAAATCCATTACCACACATATTCCCCTGATTTCTGTCAATATAAATTGGAAAACTCAAACAGTTCTTTTGGAGTATAACATACCTCCCCATGAATGATACTTCATATCTAACCTTTAGGGGCCTGTCGGGACTTCAGTCTAGTTTTATGTCTGGAAGAAATGAGGGGTGATGGGGATGGGTCATGAAAAGAATTAGAAGTATCTTCCAAGCCATTTGTTTCAGGACATTGATTTGCAGTTTTACCCGGAGAAGCAAGACTAATTACTCTGGGCTAATCCCTTCAGTTAGAGGTTGGGGGCCAACTTCTCAGGTAGGCTGGAGGTGGGGCAGCTATGTCCTCATGGTAGACCATTACAGGGTAATCTAGAGAAGGCTCAGCATGACCTAGGGTTTCAACATCACCCCCGACAACATCTAGCCAAATCTCACCATCCCATTTCCCAGGGTCCCACTCCTTTCCAACCAATGCCCTCGCTTTAATGGCAGACACGATGCAAGATTGAGATTTTTTATGTTGTAAAGTTGCTACTCTAACAATAATATTCTAATTGTATGGCTACAGGAAATAAGATTTTCCTTTAGGATACTTATAGAAACATTTACATCTGTTAGAGGGCATGTAAGCTTCTCATTTACAGCATTAAGCCCAACTCTTTCACTCACTAATAAATACAGTATATCTAACAACAACCAGCCAACATCTCTATACCTTCTATTGCCACAAAACTCCATAAAGATGTCAGAAACATTATCCCCCAGAGCCTGGCTTCATGCAAGTGAAGCATTAGAATTGAATGGTGATATTTTGACAATCTCTTTTGCCAACTCACTCCATGGATTGGCAGTGTCATTCTGATTATGGGAATCACAGTCTTAGTGCCTTTGTATCCAGTCAGAGTAGAAAACCATTCATAAAAACCCATTTTTAAGATTCTGTTTCTTAAGAACCACTCTTGGTACCACATTGTATTAGTTTGGATTTTGAGAAACAGAATCAACAGGAAATATTTGTAAATATAACATTTATAAAAGTGTCTCATGTAACTATGGGAATGTGGAGTCCAAAATCCGTAGGGTAGGCTGTGAAGCTGATGACTCCAATGGAGGGTCTGGAGGAACTCCACAGGAGAGGTTCACCAGCCAAAGCAGGAAGAGAGCCTGTCTCTTCTGAAACCTCCTTAAAAAGCTTTCAGTGATTACATTAAGCATTACTCATTAAAGAAGACACTTTCCTTGGCTGATTACAGATGGAACCAGCTGTGGATGCAGCCAAAATGATTATGAATTTAATTCTATGAAATGTCCTTATAGCAACAGACAGGCAGCACTTGCTCAACCAGACAAACAAGTACCACCATCTGACCAAGTTGACACAATAACCTGACCATGACACTAACCATTAGGAATCTGTCTTATTTGTATATTTTTTAAGTTTAATCACACACCATACAATTCATTGTAAGTGTGCAATCAATGGCTCTTGGTATAATCACATAGCTATGCATTCACCAACCACAATCAATACAAGAACATTCTCATTTCTTAAAAAAAAAATTCCATGCCCCTCATTCCCTCCTACTATTAACATTTAGCTTTGGTATACTGTCTTCATTATAATTAATTAAAGAATATTACAATGTTATAATTAACTGTAGTTCTTAGCATTAATTATATTTTCCCACATAATACCCTATTATGTGGGAAAATAATTGCAATACTGACATATATTTCTTTAGCTAATGTAAGATCTTTTTTCTGTACAATTAACCACAGTCATCCTCCACTCTATGTTTTGCTAAGTTATACAGTCTCAGGTTTTATCCTCTACCTTTCCTTCTGGTGACATTATGATCCAAGCTGCCTTCTTTCAACCATACTCACATTCAACATTGTTAATTACATTTAAAGTGCTGTGCTATCAGCACAAAACATTGTGCTATCAATTTCTGAACATTTACCATCAACCTTATTATACATTCTGTATTCCTTAAGCATCATTTGCCTAATCTCTCCTTTTTTGCTACCTCCTTAATTCATGCTCTTGAATTTAACTCCCAGAGATTGTGCATTACAATTGGTATCTATTAGTGAGACCATACAGTACATGTCCTTTTGTTTCTGGCTTATTTCATTCAAAATATCCTCAAGGTTCATCCATATTGTTGCATGCATCATGACTTCATTCCTTCTTGAAACTGCATAATATTCCATCATATGTATATATCACAGATTGTTTATCCACTCATTGGTTAACAGACATTTGGATGGTTTCCTTTTATTGGCAATAATAAATACCACCATAAACATAGCTGAGCAAATGTCTATTTGTATTCCTGCTTTCTGGCATGTATTCCTTCTAAGTATACACCTAGTAACAGGATTGCGGTATCATATGACACAATTCTGTACTTAGCTTTCTGAGGAACCACCAAACTGTCTTCCAGAGCAACTACATCATTCTACACTCCCACCAACAGTAAGTATATCTACTTCTCTACATCCTCTCCAGCACCTATAGTTTTTTTTTTTTGAATAATGGCCATTCTAGTAGGTGTAAAATGGAATCTCATTATAGTTTTGACTGGCATTTTCTTAACAGCTAGTGAAATTGAACATCTTTTCATGTGCTTTTTAGCCATTTGTATTACCTCTTTGGAAAAGTGTCTATCCCTGCCTTTTGCCCATAATTCAATTGGGTTGTGTGTTTTTTGCTGTTGAGTTCTATAATATTTCTTTATATATCTATATATTACACTCTTATCAAATATGAGGTTTCTGAGTATTTTCTCCCATTGAATAGGCTACCTTTATACTTTCATGAAAAAGTCTTTTGACCCACAAAAGTATTCAGCTTTGAGGAAATCTTTATCTATTTCTTTTTTCATTACTTATGCTTTAGGTGTAAAGTCTAAGAAACCATACCTCCTACTACAAGATCTTCAAGATGTTTCCCCACAATTTCTTCTAGGAATTTTATGGACCTAGCTTTACTGTTTAGGCCTTTGATCCATTTTGAGTTAATTTTTGTATAGGGTGTGAGACTGGGATCCCCTTTCATTATGTTAAAAGTTCTCCCAGCATCATTTTTTAAAAAGGCTGTTCTGTGTCAGTTGAGTGGACTTGCCCACCTTGTCTAAAATCAACTGGCCATCACTCCCTCTAAGCCCAACTCTTGCAAGAGAAATCACTGCCCTCCCCCTAACGTGGGACATAACATACAGGGGTTATTATCTCCCTGGTGGCATGGGAGATAACTGCCAGAGATGAATCCAGCCCTAGTACCATGGGATCAAACAGTTCCATCATGACCAAAAGGGGGAAAAGAAGTGTAACTAATAAAGTATCAGTGCTGAGAAAGCTCAAATAGAATCGAGAGGCTACTCTGGAGGTCCTCTTACACAAGCTTCAGTTAGCCATTTCTACCTATCATAACTTGCCAAACCCCAACCAAAACCATTCCTGCCAATCCTAAAGGACACTTAGGGCAATATACAAGATTCTACAAAGGTTACATGCACCACGGTAACTTTCCAGAAACCTACAGCCTCCACATGGGTCCCTGGACTAGATAAATCCTGAAACTTAGAGGGCCCAGCCTTTCCAGAGCACCAGCCAATTCCATCTCCCTACCCCATATTACTGACAGCCCCTTCCAACATGAAAAATTAGAATGACCATAGTTTAAATACTCTTAAAGAGAAGGATAGAAAGATCAAAGGTGATGGTGGAGTTATACAGAAAAGGTAGGGTTTAACAAATGACAATAACTGCTGAATCACTAAATTGATATTTCTTTTAGTCTCCAGTATCTTACAGCAACTAGAAGTAAAAACTAAAAAAATGTGGAAGCATAACCCATACCAAACTTTGAAATTTGTCCTACAACTAATTGTTGTGCTGTGTTTTAAACTTACTGCTTTTTTTGTATACATGTTAATTTTCAAGAAAAAAGTTGATTGTGATGATAAAAAAATATATATTTATTCCTTCTAGGCTCTTATGCTCTGGAGCAGCTAGAAATAAAAATATGAGATGACAGTATGGTAGCCCATGACAAACTCTGCGATCTGTCCTGTAACTATTTATTGAAGAGTGCTTTAAAAACTATTGCTATTGTTTTGTATAAATGTTATAAAATACAATTTAAAAAGTTAAAAAAAAGCCAACTGGCCATGCATTAGAGAATCTATTTCTGAACTCCAAATCTGATTCTATTGTTCAGTATATCTGTTCTTATGACAGTACCATGCTGTTTTGACTACTGTGGCTTTGTAAAGAAATGTGACATCTCCAACTTCATTTTTCTTTCTCAAAGTATTTTAAGCTATTCAGGACACCCTGCTCTTCCAAGTAAATCCGTTTATTTGTTTTTCTATTTCTTCAAAGTAAGCTGCTAGGATTTTGATTGATATTGCATTGATCTGTAAATCAATTTAGTTAGAGCTGACATCTTAACCATGGCATTCTGGTCTTGGTCTAGATCCTAGAGGAAAAGGTTTCAGTCTTTCCCCATTGAGTTTATGTTAGTTATGGGTTTTTCATATATGCCCTTTATCATGTTGAGGAAGTTTCTTTCTATACCTATCTTTCAAAGTGTTTTTATCAAGAAAGGATGTTGGATTTTGTCACGTGTCAAATGCCTTTTCCACATCAATTTATATGAACGTGTTATTTTTCCACTTCAATTTATTAATGTGGTGTATTACATTAAGTGATTTTGTGTTGAACCATCCTTGCATACCTTGAATAAAATCCAATTTCAAAGGAACAATATAAAAATCCAGAAACAATAAGCATTTGTAATGTGCTACTGTATTTGATTTGTAAATATTTTGTTGAGGATTTTGAATCTATATTCATTAGAGAAATTGATCTGTAATTTTATTATAGTATCTTTGTCTGGCTTTGGTATTAGGGTGATGTCAGCTTTATAGAATGAGTTAGGTAGCACACCATCCTCTTCAATATTTCGAAAGAGTTTGAGCAGGATTTGAATTAATCCTTTTTGGAATGTTTGGTTGAATTCATCTGTAATGCCATCTGATCCTGGGCTTGTCTTTGTTGGGAGGTTTTGATGACTGATTCAATCTCTTTATCTGTGATTGGTCTGTTGAAATCTTCTTTTTCTTTTAGTGTCAGTGTAGTTGTTCATGTGTTTCTAGGTAGTTGTCTATCTCATCTAAGGTGTCTAATTTATTGGCATAAAGTTGCTCATAGTAACCTCTTATGGTTTCTTTTATTTCTGTGGATACAGAACTAATGTTCTCCTCCTCCTATTTCTGATTTTATTTATTTGCATCCTCACTTTTTTGGTCAGTCTAGCTAAGGGTCCATCAATTTTATTGATTTTCTCAAAGAATCTACTTCTGGTTTTGCTGATTTTTTGGGGTGGGTGTCTCAATTTATTTCTGTACTAATCTTTATTTCTTACCTTCTGCTTGTTTTGGGATTAGTACGCTCTTCTTTTTATGGTTCCTCCAGGTATGCAGTTAAGTCTTCAATTTTTAGTTCTTTCTTCTAATATAGGTGCTTAGTGCACTACCTTCACTGCATTGCATAAGTTTTGACATATTGTGTTCTCATTATCATTAATCTCAAGATATTTACTAATTTCTCTGATGATTTCTAACTGGTTCATTTTCTTTAAGTTTGAATATTATAACACACATTTCTGTGTATTAATATTATTGTGCTGGTTTGAAACCATTATGTAGCCCCAGAAAAGCCATTGTTCTTTAATTCTCATTCAATATTGCTGGATGGGATCTGTTGATTAAGTGGTTTCCATGGAGATGTGAGCCAATCAATTGTGGGCAGGGCCTTCTGATTAGGTGGCTTCCACAGAGATGTATCTCCACCCATTCAAGGTAGGTTGCTTACTGGAGTCCTTTAAGAGGGAGTCATTTTGGAAAAAGAATCTGAAGTGACAGAGCCAAAAGAAGAACCAGACATCTGGAGATGCAGAAAGTAAATGCTCACAGGGAAGCTGTTTGAAACCAGAAGGCAAAGACCCCAGCAGATGCCAGTCCTTTCCTAACTGACAAAGGTGTTCTGGACCCATCATCCTTTCTTGAGTCAAGGTATGTTTCCCTGGACCCCTAGTTTATACATTTTTATAGACATTTTTACAGTAAACAGTAAACTGTAAATTCCATTTTTAAAAGCAGTTCCACTTTTGGTATATTGACTTCAAGCACATTTAACAAATCAATACAATTATCTTTAGATTTCTCTTCTCTGGGCTTGTTTTCCACTCATCCTCACTTACTTTATTCTATTGTATTTTTTTTTTTTTTTAAGGAAAGACAGAGAGAAGGAAGGAAGGATAGAAGGAAGGAAAGGAGGAAGAAAGGGAAACATCTTTTAAACATTTTCTTGTTTTTTTTATTGTATTTTGTTTCTCCGTTTTTGTTACATGGGCTGGGGCCGGGAATCGAACCGAGGTCCTCCGGCATAGCAGGCAAGCACTTTGCCCGCTGAGCCACCGCGGCCCGCCCTCTATTGTATTTTGAAAGATGCCTAAGTTTTTCTGAAATGAAGCTGAGATTAGAGAATCAATTAAAATATGACCCAGATTCATCTAATTTTATTCTGATTTATTTAGCACTTTATAAGCACTATCGGTTATACCAAAAATGTATGATGTTTGAGGGGGTCTTGTTTGAGTTTTACCAGTGTAATCCCATCACAATTACTAGAAAAACAGCTTTGTGCATATGTGAGATTACTGTCACTTTATATATATGAAGAAAGTGAATCTACTAATAATACTGCTGCAACAATTACTGGTAATACTATACCACATAGCAATAAGAGTTATACATTTAACTCTATAACTATCACTTTAAAAATAAGACTGGCACTGAAGAACTGTTACCTCTTTGTTATTTTTTAAAAAATACAAAGAATACTATTACTGGAGAGTATTTTAAAAAATGTTTTAGGTTTAAAATTTTAATGGACACATTTTTTTGCTGTGCTTTTTGATAAAAGAAACATGGGAAGTATTTAAAATCTCAGCTAAAATTTAGCCTCCACCCTTTAGTTTATTCAAAAATAAACTGCAATTCACCACATTTTTCTAAGGGTCAGGGAATAAAATATATCATAACCTTGGAAGAAAATAAATCAATTATTAGAGGTTTTCACTTGTATTTCACTTGTAATCATGGATGGCTACTTGACCACAGTTGTCAAATGAGCCCAAGGTCCTAATAGTCATCTGTGTGCAATTTTCATATTTTATAATTGTCTATATTAACTCAATCTGTACTACCTGAAAACTACTTAAAGGGGAGCCTCAATTCAATGCTATGGCTCTTTCTTTGTATAAGGTACACTGATAGTTAACTGTTTTTGTAATTCCACAATAAAATTCCACATGCTTAATTTTGGAGGAGTAAGGAACATTGCTTTATTCATCTTTGCAAATATCAACATTTAGCCTAGTACCATAGGTGGTAGTACATATGGTTCCAATGAGATTTTTTCCTATCTTATTATTTTTCTTAAGTGCACTATATTGCATAAAGTTTGTACACAACTTAAAGTGTTATAAAATGAACACCTGTATAACTAACATCAGATTGGGAAATAGAACTTTTCTAGTATCCCAGAGGTCTCACAAATGTCCCTCTGTAATCTGCCCTTTTCCAGAGACAAAAATTGTCCTGATTTATTTTTTATTTTTTTTTTTTTTTAAGGAGAGACAGAGAGAAGGAAGGAAGGATAGAAGGAAGGAAGGAAGGAAGAAAGGGAAACATTTTTAAACATTTTCTTGTTTTTATTGTATTCTGTTTCTCCGTTTTTGTTACATGGGCTGGGGCTGGGAATCGAACCGAGGTCCTCCGGCATAGCAGGCAAGCACTTTGCCCGCTGAGCCACCGCGGCCCGCCCTGTCCTGATTTTTGATAATTTCTAACTAGTTTACATTTACCAGCTATATTCTTAACCTTAAAGAATACTGTAAAATTCTCATGTCTTATTTACTTGTACTCAACACAATATTTGTAAGATTCATTCATGCTGTTGTATGCACTATGGTTTGTTTTCATTGCTTGAATAGTACAGGAATAAAACTTTCAGTTTTCAGGTAGATATGTGGAGACAAAATAAAAGTAGTTGCCCATTTTTAAACCCCTAATATGTTCCAGTAAATCATTCTAATACTTAAATAAATACTCTGACAAAGGTTCTAACACTTTAACAATAGTATCCTTGTAATTTTTCACAAATTTATGAATTAAGTCCCTTATTACAAATAAGGCAAGTGAGCTCAAATAAAATCATTTGCCTGTGGACACACAGCTACATAGAGAGATAAGATTCAGTCTTTTAAGCCTAGTATGTTTAAGACTAAAACTTCTATTTCCAATAGAATTTATAAATAAAACAAGAAAAAGATGGGAGTCAGGGAAGTGAACAGAAAAGTACAGTGAATGAAAGAGGAGACACCTTGGCATTTGGCCTTAGGAGAAAGATAGGAGGTAACATGCCACAAGGGTACTTATTCTATACTTTTTAGGAAAAAGCTCAGCATAGTGGTTGAAAGTATGACTGTCCAAGTTTAAATCTTAATTACATCACTTGCTAGATGTGTGACTGTGGGTCATTTACCCTTGGGGCATCATGTTTCCTACTTGGAAAAATTGGATAACTAATTTATATTACACACTCTTACCAGCTATAAAGTTTAAATTACCAAATTAATAATCTAATCCAGGTAAAGAATGTAAATAAATGTTAAAACTTATTTGCAACTGCTATTTAAAATGACAAAATTTATTCACAGAATTAAGACTCTGAATGTTCAGAAACTTACATATTATCTAAAAATTCATTTTGCCCATACTGACTAAATGATTTGCAGTCTACAAGTCATTTGCCAATTTAGGTTAACACAGCCCCCTTCATAATGCATAAGGAATAAAATGTGGTAGACCTACTCACAGCATTATCATCTGTATTTTCATATGAAGAAATCATGAATGATTTCAATGTTAAACAAAATGCATTTTTACAATCCAAACATTCAGGTATGAGTTCTATTTTGCATTTCTGGATGTATTTCCTAATTCCTTAAATTCCACTATTAAGGATCCATGGGTAATTAACAAGAAATTGTTACTCATAGTTTGCAGAAGGAAAACTACTCTAACGGTATTAATCTCTCCAGCTGCAGGGTAATTTACAATGGAGATACAAAACCACCAAAGATTAAGGTGTTATTTTTCCTCTTGGAAAATTCTTGGTGTCACCCAATGACTAAACCATAGGTTTTCCTACAAAACATCAGAAATCAAGGCATAAGGACAAAAAGTTAGATCACAGACAGAAAGTGGGAGTAAAAGCACCACAAAGAGAACATTTTAAGGAAAAAAATGCCTTTTATGACAGCTCCTTATGAACAAATATACACCCAATTTCATGACAGTATTACTAATATTTTCCCTAGTCAGGGTGACCAACTAGTAACTCTTGCTTTAAAACTACCTCACAGATAAAAGTATCTAGGCCATGCTATATGTGAAAAAACTTTGAGAAATTGACCAACAACTCATTTTCAATATTGAATCAGATACAGAATTACTTCTTCAGAAAAAGCAAGCTTCACCTGCCAGTTCTCTACTGTCCTACTTTCCCCCAAATGTGGGGCAATGTTGGGTTCAAATGGAGCTCTTTTTCAAAATCATAAATTTTCAAAAAAAGATGTCAATATTATTCCTTAAAGCAATGGATCCACCCCTAGTCAATAATCCAAAATAATTGCTACTCAAATTGTCTCTGCCCAGTTCTTATCAACAAAGAGATTCAAATAAGTAATATATACATCCTTATAAATACACACATGCATGCATATGTATATGTTTGTGTGTGTATATAGTGAGGGAGAAAGAGAGCAAGGATTATTTTATTTGAAGGATATGCATATCAACCATTTCTTGATATATTCCAAATTTGTTTTTGGGTAAAGATTACTTTTTATCTCCCCATCCTTCACCCCAGTAAGAACTGCACCTCAGCATCATGACCTTAGCTTTCAATTAAGAACATCATAAGTAAATAGGTTTATGAAACTTCACACCGAATTCACTAAAGGATATTGGGAGGACAATACTCATCACATGGTTCAGGGTTCCCTATAGGAAGTCCCACTCAAGAAATGTTTTTCAGAAATAAGTTCTAGAAAAGTTTTTCTTCCTCCAAGGAATGAGTGTTTTTTTTTTTTTTTGGCTTTAGGACAAAGGAAACTCATAACCAAATTTCTAGCTCAAATTCATCAAGCTATAAACTTAACATCTGTACATTTTACTATAAGTAAATTATAGCTCAGTGAAAAAATTTCTGATCAATTTTAGTGGATAATTTAGAATTCTGAGACAGAATATATGTTCTGTTTCTGTAGTCTTGACTTTCTATTCTAATTTGTATTTTGCTCTGATCTTAAAAACTCTATCCCTTTTTCTCTTGTTTTATTTTTCCACTGAGGTGCTCACAGAAGGAAAGTACAAATGCCTTCTCACATACATGAAAAGAAAACAGAACCAAACAGACTAGGGCTTTGTCACAGCCAATTCTGGCCAGTGTATTTACCATCAATTTCCACAAGAAGAAGAAATAATGGTCAAAATAAAATTCATACTTGTGGCTTACTGTAAACAGGACATTTATATTCAGTTAAATAATATGTAAGTAAACAATTTAGTAAGCCTATTAACAATGTAGGTATATTGAACATGAAGACATTATTCTGAAATGTCATTTCATTTTAAAATCCCAAATCAAGATCCTTGCCCATATTTATAAACATCTGAATATAGATGTTCACAATGATAATAAGGCAGAAACAGACGATCTCTAATTGAGTCTACCTGCAGTTGCCTACCTTTTAAGATACTGAAAACATAGGTTTCAGGAGAAACTGCTATTAGAGAACTGATATGCAAATGCTTCTCACATGCACTGTAATTTTAATAAAGGGAAGAACAAATCTGAACAATCTACTGTCAACAAATTCTGGTTTTAACAAAGATTGAACATATAAACTACTAAAGATGCTTTTATCTATGTTGTTCCCTCACCTTAAATACGGTTTTTCCTACTAGCTGGTTTGAACAACTTACAACTCATTATCTAATATTCAGCTAGCTCATGAAAGCATTGTAGAAGCTTAACATATCCATTCCACTGAAACCACATTGGAGAAAAAAGAGAAGGGAAATTCCTAGATTGTCTGCTAGGCAGACAGAATAAGATGTCATTTCTTTTCCCCAAACTTTTTATTTTGAAAAATTTCAAACCCAAAATAAGAATGTAAGAAAGTACAATGAACAACCTTACATCTTTCCACTAGATCATGCAGTCTCAGTGTGGGTAATACTGCCCTCAAAGAAACAAATATTGATTCCTGGCAGATGAAAAAAACAGAGATATTACAAAAATGCTGAGAAATGTAGATTGACTAATTGTTAACATTTTGCCCCATTTATTTTTCTCTTGCTTATGCACATGAACACAATACATACATGTACAGTGCTGCTACCAGATCTAGAAAAAGAAGGGAAAACATAATAAATGGCTTATTGAAATTATATTACAATGCATGTTAAAATAATGTTACTTGTGTCTCCAGAATTTATGGTCACATTTTTTGGGGGGAAGTTGATCCATTTGAAGATTACTTGTAGCATCATAACATTTCACTCTTAAACATCAGAATGCACCCCCACTAAGAGCAAGGGTATTTTCCTAATTAATTACAATTATCACACTCAGATAATATAATAGCATTATTATTGAATTCATATTATTATCTAATATACCATTCACTATTAAATTTCTCTTTTCATCCCAATACTGTCCTTTATATCTGTTTTATCCTCAAATCCAAGAATCAAAGAAGGATCAATCATACTACATAGTGAATTACTATGTCTTTTAGTCTCCTAACTTCTCTGAGTTTTTCAATTTTTTATTTTTTGACCTTCCATGATGTTAACATTTTTAAGTGTCAAAACCAGTGTTTTTACAGATTTCTTACATGGATTTTTCTATTATTGCCTATTTAAATTCTGATTTAAATAACTGGGGGCAGTAGTACCACATTGGTGATGTGTTGTGAGTGCATCACAAGGAGAAACACATTGTCAGTCTGTCCCATAACAATGATGTCAAGTTTGATCTTCTGGTTAATATGGTCAGATTGCTCCATATCCTGCCCCAGCAATCTTTCAACCAATGGTTTTAGCATCCTCTAAAGAGTCTTGTCTCAATTAACTATTTCCATTGTGCTTGTTCTATATATGGACTTTCTGTTTCCAACATTTTACATGTTTAAGAATAAAAAAATTAAAAAAGAGCAAATGGTCACTATCTATAGTCCTAAAAGTCCTCTATTCTAAGTGCCCACAGGTTATATGGAACAAATTCTAATTCTCCTGATGCATATTACCACCTTTTATACAGGATTTTGTTTAAAATGTTATGAATAAAGGGCTCCACTAATAGGGAAGAAAAATGAAAACTTAGCTTAGAACAGAAATCTCCAACAGAGCTTTCTGTAATGATGAAAATGTTCAATATCTATATTGCTGAACTGTTGGCCACCAGCCACATGCAGCCACTGAGCACATGATATGTGGCTAGTAAGACCAAGAAAAATAATTTTTAATTAAATTTAAATTTAAATAATCACATGTGGCTAATGGCTACAGTATTATGCAGTACAGGCATGAGGAACGCCACTTTAAAACTTTCATCAATATTTTTTGGGATAGTTAGACATCTAAATGCAAATACATGTAACAGACTACTTATCTTTTAAAAATAACAATTAGCACACTATATACAAAAGTAACTCAAATGTATCAAAGTGCTAAAACTTTAGGACTTAAATTCATCCTTAAATTAAAAACTTAAATTCATCAAAGGACATTAGCAAGAAAGTGAAAAGACAATCTACAGAATGGGAGAAAATATTTGGAAATTACACATCTGAAATGGGTTTAATATCTAGAATATATAAAGAACTACTATAACTCAACAACAAAAGGACCAAAAAAAGGCAAGGAGAGGAAATCACAATGAAATGATATTAATAATAACAATGTAAGAGGAATGCTATCACTTGAGAACTTTCTATCTGCCAAGTTTTATATTAGATGCTTTACATATATTTTCATTGAATTCTCATTATGACCTCCTAATCAAGAGTATATCTTTTTGAGAAATGCTTTTTAATGAAATTACACATGTAATTATAGTACAGCTCTCTTGAACAAAATATATTAAGAAAAACAAGGGCACTTAAATTAACTGAATACGCATTTTAAAGAATTAAAAATTTTCATACAAAAAATAGCCTCAAGCCCTGTATTTTGAGACTTGCCCTTCTGAAATTTATTTCTGTAGGGGAGAAGCTAAGACTACCCATTACGAGGCCTAAGAGTTGCTTCCAGGAAGCCTCTGTTGCTCAGATTATGCCCCTCTCTCTCTCTAGGCCCAATTCTGCAAGGAAAATCATTGTTCTCCCTGTCCCCCACTACATGGTACAAGTCATTCAGGGATGAAAATCTCACTGACAATGTGGGGCATCACTCCCTGGCACTATGGGATTGACAATGACTTCCTGACCAAAAGGGTAAAAAGAAGTAAATTAAAATAAGGCATCAGTGACCAAGAGAGTTCAAGTGGAATCAAGAGGCTATTCTGGAGGCTACTCTTATGCAAGCTTCAGTGAGACAGCGCTAATTGCCATGGTTTGCTAAACGTTGAATAACATCACTCCCACTGACTCATAAGAACAACTAGGGCTCTAACAGAGACTCTAAAAAGGTTTTGTGCACTAAGTTTGCCTTCCTGTAACATGTAATTCCCGGAGGGTTCCCAGGTTAGACAAATCCTGAAACTCAAAGAGACCAGCCTCTCCAAAATTATCGATTAATTACATCCCTCTGTCTTGCAGTGTTGACATCCCTTCTCAACACAAAAAAGAATCAGAGTGGGCATTGCCCAAACTTCCCTATAGGATGGAAGAAGGATTAAAGGAGAAGGAGAAAGTATAATAGAGAAAATGGGATTTATCAAGCAAGTACAGCTGCTCAATCACTATATTAATACTCCTTTCCTTCTCCAGTGTTTTAGAGCAGCTAGAAGGAAAAATTAAAGATGATGGAATGGGACCCCATGACAAACTCTGGGCTCTCTTCTGTAACTACTTGCTGGCACGTTATTTGAAAATTATTGCTTTCTTCTTTCTTTGTTTTGTATATGTTTTTTTTTTTACAAAAAAACAGTCTAAAATTTTTTCTCATACAAGAGTAAAAGCATTAGTTGGAGGAAAGTAATAGCTAATAAAAACCTCTAATTTCAAAACAAAAAATGCAACAACAACTTTTCTATTCTGATTTAAAATAAATGACATAGGAGAAATTTTAATTTCTAATATCAATGGCTCACACAATATGAACCATGTATTCATATAGCAAGCGGTAAGTTTTTCAAGGGAAAATCCAAACCACAATTCAGGTCATGAGGCAAATATAGAAATGTGGTTAAACAAAGCTATTTTGAAATTTTCAGCCCTGATATTTAACCATAAAGGAATTAAAATCATGTTTTACACTATAGCAACTATGCCATAAATTCTTTTCTTAAAAACCTATTATCTTTTATACTGTAGCATTCTAACACTTAAAAAAAAGATCATGATTTAGACCCCCACTCTCCCCTCTCATAATAAAATGGAAGATTTGAGAAATCTGCATTAAAGTCTTCATATACATTAACTATATGATAAGCAGAACCAGTGAAATCCATAAAATCAGAACTTCATACTCTACAAAGTACAATTTTCAAAAACCTCAACAGATTAAATTCTAAATGTTAAAAAATGAAAAAAACAGGTCACTATCAATATCATGAAATGCTCACAATTTTACTTTTTTTGCTCTTCTGGACGTTCATTTTTTTGCACTTCTGCTCAAGATGCCTTTTTTGGTAGATGCCTACCAATCTTGTCTTCTCTGAATATTTTGCACATTGCTGCTCAATCTCCCAGAAACCTTCAGTCACTCCATTTCTTCCCCTCAAATGGCAGCAGGTTGGTTTGAGAATTATATGAAAATAAAAATGCCTGGCATCTACTTTCCCCCCTATGTGGGACATGACATCCAGGGGTGAAAGTCTCCCTGGTGGTATGGGAGATGACTCCTAGGGATGAGTCCAGCCCTGGAACCATGGATCAACAATTCTATCTTGATCAAAAGTGGAAAAGAAGTGTAACTAATAAAGTATCAATGGCTAAGAGAAATCAAATAGAGTCTAGAGGCTACTCAGGAGGTTGTTTATGCAAGCTTCAGTTAGGCATTGCTACTTATTATAATTTGCCAAACCCAACCATAACCATTCCAGCCAATCCTAAAGAACACCTAGGACAAAATATAAGATTATACAAATGTTCTGTACACCAGACTAACTTTTCAGAAACCTACAACCTCCAGATAGGTCCCTGGACCAGAAAAGTCCTGAAACCTAGAGGGCCCAGCCTCTCCAGAATATCAGATAGTTCTATCTCCTTAACCCATATTAATGACATGAATGTTAGTAGGGCCATAGCCCAAATACCACTAAATAGGATAGAAAGATCAAAGATGATGGTGAGTTATACAGAGAAGATAGGATTTAACAAATGAATATGGTTGCTGAATCATTAAATTGATATCTCCTTTAGTTTCCAGTATCTTAGGGCAGATAGAAGTAAAACCTAAAATTGGAGAATTGTAACCTATATCAAACTCTGAAATCCGTTCAACAATTGTGGTGTTGTGCTTTGAAATTTATTGCTCTTTTGTATATATGTTATTTTTCACAAATAAGAAAAAAAGTCAATTGTGATGGTAAAAAAATATTTATTCCTACTAGCCTCTTATATTCTAGGGCAGCTAGAAGGAAAAATCTGAGAGGATCATATGGTAGCTCATGACAAACTCTGGGATCTGTCCTGTAATTACTTGGTGAATAATGCTTCAAAAACTATTGCATTTTTTTCTTTGCTTTCTATAATCGTTATATTATACAATAAAAAAATTACCAAAAAAGTGCCTGGCATTTAATTCTGAATAAATGATGCACATATCTATATCTCTGGCTACCATATAATATCTGGCTCATGATAGGCACAGTAAGTAAGTAAGTTTTGTCATTATGTCACTTAACATTTTCTGATTTACCTATCTTAATTTACTGCCCACTCTGTCTCAAAAGGCCTATCTTCAAAAAAATCTGTCCTCAAAACTTTCCCACCCGCTCCATTAGACAGCTATCCCTTTCTACTACCAAAGACATATGTTCTTAATTTTGCAGTATTTGCATAAGACCAACCTATACACAATAGTCTCTTTTGAAAATTTGTTATTTCCCAAAGAAATGAAAAACAGACACTATTTCAAAGTAATTAAAAATCTTTTTTAAAGTCTTCAGAAATGCAAATTTGAATTAAAATTTTTATATCTTTTGGGACCAGGTTCTCCCAGTGTTAGGAGTTAAGGGTTCTACTTGCCCAAATGCTTGTTGATAAGACATTACAGGACATTTACTTGCCTTTCTTCAAAAAGAATTCAAAAATTTTCCTTAAAGAAAAGCTTCATGCAAAGCTCAATATTAGACATAAAACCATATTAATAAATACTCAGTAACTAATGTAATATTAGTACTAAGACATCACACTAAATATAAAGTAAGAAATGTCTTCCACTGAATTTTTTGGATCCTTTTTAATGGAATCTAACCTAAAATCAGTTATTTTCTTTTCAAATGTATTATTACTATTACTTCAATAAGCCTGTAACTGTCCACTCCAACAAATAATTTTAGATCTAAAAGGTCCAAGTCCTCCACATGGTGGGTGAATTCCTACCACTGAACCACCTGTGCAGCCCTGGTCAGAGGATTTTAAAGTGTAAGAAACCTATAGTGTCTCATGTCTGTTATGAACTGTACAGCTTCTAAATTTTATTATTAAAGTAACCCTAAAAGAGAAAAGTGAAAGAATCCAGAAAGCAATCAAAGCCAATGCCTGGTTTTCAAGCTTAGGAGATATGGAAAAATGCAGGAATGACTGACTGAGACAGAGCTCAGAAGGTAAGTTAATTTGAGAGTAGGAAGATTAGAAGAATGGTAGGATAGTTTTGTATGTTTTGTAAACTGAGTCTGAAGCACTAGGACATCAAAACAGAGACATTTACCTTATCAAAGAAAAAAGCTTATTTCTTCTTAGAAAGATAGAGGTGGGGGAATGGAAAAGAGGGGGTTCTTAGTCATTGTCTCAGCATGAGGCAGAAAATCTGTCTCAACTTCACCATGTGAACAGGGTACTATTATATGGTCCTCTCCCCAAAAGTTAATTTTATTAGAAATAATAAAAACATTTTCATTATTTCTGAAATAATTTTACTTGCATTTGGAACCTTAAAAATAATTTTACTCTCTTTGTATCTCCCTCTCAACTTCAACCCATTCCACCTGAACCAAATAGAAGAGCATAAAGAACTAAGACAATATAATCAATGATAACCTATTACATCTGCATTGTAAATTAAAGTCAAAATGAATTCAGTTCATTATCTAAAACAGGAATATATATCTTATTAGACAAGAATATTTACTAAAAATAAAAGAGTTGAACAATTTGAGTGATGCTTGCAGGGTTAACTGTGCCTTCCACATAAACAATAAATTTTTTCATCCACTGGTTCCTTTTCAACAAGACATAATCACCTTTTGACATGCAATATTAGATTTTAATGGAGTAGAATCAATCCTTTGTGTCTGTGATCCCTTTATAGCCTAAGTTTGCTAACTTTTACTTTTTTTCAACCTGAAAGTCTTTAAACAAACAATAATGAGCATTCAAATAAAGATGAATGAAAAAATTCCAGATGCAGAACTGGCATCAACAAGTATTTATAACCTTTTCAGTGGGTATCAACTTCTTACAAATATCCTCTCCCAAATGTCATTCATTTTGATTTATTATTTAAAAGATTGGTTTATAAAAATGTGGGGGGAAAAACTCCATACAACAGTTATCTGTGCAGAAGAAGGGAGGAAGATGAGTTCAAGGAGAAGAACCAGAAGCTTCAACACATCTGCAATGTTTATTATAAATGAGAAAGTACACTTATATTTAATAAAGTCTGGTGGTAAGGACATAGGCTAAATAGTAGGTATACGGTTGAAGAGTGTTATGGTTTGGGTTCATGTGTCAACTTGGCCAGGTGGTGGTGCCCAGTTGTCTGGTCAAGCAAGTATTGACCTAAGTATTACTATAAGAACATTTCATGGCAGGTTAATAAACCAGAACACTGGTTTATTAAATCATCAGTACATATTTCATCCATGGCTGATGACATCTGCAGTGAGCCAAGGAGAGTCTCTTCAGCAATAAGTGATTTTTAATCTAATCAGCTGAAGACTTTAAAGGGAGACACCAGAAGAGAGCATCTACCTTCTGCTTCAGATGGCTGGCTTCTCCTAGGGAATTCATTAAGACCTTCATTGGAGCTGACAGCTTACCCTACAGAATTTGGACTTGTGCATCCCCACAGTGGCATGAGACACCTTTATATAATCTCATATTTACATATGTCTCCTGTATCTGTAAGGTTCTGTTTTCTTAGAGAACTCTGACTAACACAAGGGCAAATGGTGTAAAATGGCTTTGTCAGTCCGTCAAACTGCCTCTCTCCCCAACTATAATTAAAATCCCATGATGAAGAAGAAATTCTTGCTAAAGGGGAAAAAGAAATAGTTTGGGATAATTGTATATGAAGACAAAACCAGGTGGTTCAGTGGAAGGTAAATGAGAGCAACAGTGTCATAGCACTATAGGGAGAGTTGGTGGGATTCCAGAAAATAGGAAAACACCAAGTACAAACTAACATAATTTTGCCAAAAATCAGCCTGAATGAGCAACTATCAATGAAGCTATCTCTAAAATTATCCTTAAATTTTTTCCAAGTCTTACAACATAATGCACATATTTGGGCCACATGTCAGCAACTTTTCTATATTCTAATGTGTTTCTAATAGTCATCTTTATCCAAAGCCATGTGAGAATTTTGGTTTAATTAATTTTCCTATACCTAAGTATGCTGAAATAAGAAGACAGTCTCTCCACATGTCACATCAATTATTCTAAGAGTAAAACATTAAATATCAATTAAGATATCTGGAGTCACCTAGAGAAGCTCTTAAACATGTGACTTTCATAAACAGCAATTAGGTACTAAAATTATAAATCTATTTTAATAATGCCTATGCATACAACTTCAAAAATCTCTATTCCACAGGAAAAATTGATAAATAGGACCTCATCAAAATAAAAAAAAACTTTTGCCTCTCAAAGAACTTTATCATGAAAATAAAAGACAACCTACACAATGGGAGAAAATATTTGGAAACCATATACCCAACAAATGGCTAATATCCATTACATAAAAAGAAATCCTTCAACTTAACAACAACAACAAAAAAACAAACAACCCCATTGAAAAGTGGGCAAAAGACTTGAACACGCATCTCTCCAAAGAAAATATACAAATGATCAGAAGTACATGAAAAGATGTTCAGCATCATTAACTATCAGACGAATGCAAATAAAAACCACAATAATATCATTTCATATGCATGAGAATGTTTGTTATTAGAACACACACACAAATAACAAGTGTTGGAAAGGATGAGGGGAAATAGGAACACTCGTACATTGCTGGAAGCAATGTAAAATGATACACCTGCTATAGAAAAGTTTGTTGGTTCATCAGAAAGCTAAGTATAGAACCCAGCAATACCATAGCAGTGTATGACCCAGCAATCCCACATACTGGTATATACCAAAAAGAGTTGAAAGCAGGTTTTAAACAGATATTTGCACAATGATGTTTATAGCAGCATTATTCACAATTGCCAAAAGTGAAAGCAGCCATGTCCATCAGCCAATTAATAGATAAAAAACGTGGTATATATATACAATGGAAGATTATTCAGTTGCTAAAAGGAAAGAAGCCCTGAAACATGTGACAACATGGATGAACCTTGAAGGCATCAGTTGAGGGAAATAAACTGAAACAAAAGGACAAATATGATATGATCTCTGTGATTTGAAACAATTAGAATAAGTAAACTCATGGAGCCAGAATCTAGAGTACAGGTTGCCAGGGAATGGCAACTTAAGATTTAAAATGTATAAGGTTCCTATTTGGAATGATGAAAATGTTTCAGTAATGGATGGTGGTGATGGTAGTACATTGTGAATGCAATTAATAGCACTGAAATAGATATCTGAATATGATTAAAAAGGGAAATGTTAGACTGCATATTTGGCAACAGAATAAAAATTTTAAAAAATCGATGGAACTACACTATACAGTAGCCTTGTTAAAACATGAACTTTATTGACCATATAATTATAAAAAATTTTGCTAACATCAATTGTAACAAGTGTTTCACAACAATACAAGGTGTTGGTGCTGGGATGGTATGTGGGAATCTGCATTTTATATATGATTGTTCTGTAAATCCACCACTTCTTTAATGAAGAAATAAAACCTCTTCCAGTTTTAAGAATGAGAGAAAAAGGAATAGAAGATGCACTGCAGATTTACAAACACCTTATGAATAATTATTGCTAGCAGGAAACAGACTAACTGGGATGCTACTCATACCCCTGAAATATGTAAGTTTTTGATCAAGCAAATAAAGCACCTTCCTCCTTATATCTCCATACATTTTAAAGGAAATGACACTTCACAATCAAAGCCTATAATTGTGGAACAATTTTTTCTTATAGTTGAATATGGTAAACAACTTTCAAAATACATGTAGTATTAATACTCATTTTAAGGTAAGCATGTTAAACTCAAGAACACATCTTAAAATATCCATAATAAAGTGCTCTTCTAACAATGACAAGAAGTATTGGGAGTTAATTTTAAAAATGTTATTGTAAGTGATAAGTGAGTAAGTACAGTATGAGTCTCCAGAACAGAACAAGGTTTTCAATCTTAGCTTTAGCAACACATGGCCATTCTGCTGGGTGTAAGATGATATCTCATTGTGGTTTTGATCTGAATTCCTCTAATGGCCAGGGTAGTTGAGCATCTCTTCATGTGCCTTTTTGAGATTTGCAGTTCCTCTTCTGAGAAGTGTCTGTTCAAGTCTTTTTCCCAGTTTGTAATGGGATTGGGTGTATTTTTGTTATTGAGATGAACAATCTCTTTATAAATTCTGGATACTAGAACTTTACCTGAAATGTCATTTCCAAATATTGTCTCACATTGTGTAGGCTGTCTTTTTTACCTCTTTGATGTGCAAAAGTGTTTAATTTTGAGGAGTTCCCACTTCTTCTTTCCTTCCTTCCTTCCTTCCTTCCTTCCTTGCTCTTGTTTTGGGTGTAAGGTCTATAAAATTCCCTCCAATTAAAAGATGTATAAGATATCTCCCTACATTTTCCTCTAACTGTTTTAGATCTTTGATAAATTTTGAGTTGACTTTTGTATAGGATGTGAGAAATGGGTCCTCTTTCATTCTTTTACATATGGACATCCAGTTCTCTGGGCAGTATTTATTGAAGAGACTGTTCTGTCCCAGGTGAGTTGGTTTGACTGCCTTATCAAAGATCAATTGTTCATAGATGAGAGGGTCTGTATCTGAACACTCTATTTGATTCCATTGGTCAATATATCTATCTTTACAACAGTACCATGATTTTTTGACCACTGTGGCTTCATAATATGCCCTAAAGTCAGGCAGCATGAGACCTCCAACCTCATTTTTTTTTCTTCAGGATACTTTTAGCAACTCGGGGCACCCTGCCCTTCAAGATGATTTTGCTTATTGGTTTTTCTATTTCTGAAAAGTAAGTTGTTAGGATTTTGATTGATATTGCATTAAATCTGTAAATCATTTAGGTAGAATTGACATCTTAACTGCATTTAGTCTTCCAATCCATGAACACAGTATGCCCCTCCAACTATTTCAGTCTTCTGTGATATCTTTTAACAATTTCTTATAGTCTTCTTTGTATAGGTCTTTTGTCTCTTTAGTTAAATTTATTCCTAAATACTTTATTCTTTTGGCTGCAATTGTAAATGGAATTCGCTTCTTGATTTTTCCCTCAGATTGTTCATTACTAGTGTATAGAAATACTACAGATTTTTGAGTGTTGATCTTGTAACCTGACACTTTGCTGTACTCATTTATTAGCTCTAGTAGTTTTGCTGTGGGCTTTTCAGGGTTTTCAACATATGGTATCATATCATTTGCAAACAGTGAAAGTTTTACTTCTTCCTTTCAAATTTTGATACCTTGTATTTTTTTCTTGTCTAATTCCTCTGGCTAGAACTTCCAACACAATGTTGAATAACAAGGATAGTGGACATCCTTGCCTTGTTCCTGATCTTAAGGGGAAAGTTTTCAGTTTTTCCCCATTGAGGATGATATTAGCTGTGGGTTTTTCATATATTCCCTTTATCATTTTCAGGAAGTTCCCTTGTATTCTTATTTTTTAAGTGTTTTCAACAAAAAAGGATATTGAATTTTGTCAAAAGCCTTCTCTGCATCAATCAAGGTGATCATGTGATTTTTCTGCTTTGATTTGTTGATATGGTGTATTACATTAATTGATTTTCATATGTTGAACTATCCTTGCATGTCTGGGATGAATCCTGCTTGGTCATGATGTATAATTCCTTTAATGTGTTGCTGGATTCGATTTGCTAGAATTTTGTTGAGGATTTCTGCATCTATATTCATTAGAGAGATTGGTCTGTAGTTTTCTTTGTTTGTAATATCTTTTTCTGGTTTTAGTATGAGGGTGATGTTGGCTTCATAGGATGAATTAGGTAGCTTTCTCTCTTCAATTTTTTGAAGAGTTTGAGCAGGATTGGTACTAATTCTTTCTGGAATGTTTGGTAGAATTCACATGTGAAGCCATCTGGTCCTGGGCTTTTGTTTTTGGGAAACTTTTAAATGACTGTTTCAATTTATTTACTTGTGATTGGTTTGTTGAGGTCGTCTATTTCTTCTCTAGTCAAAGATGGTTGTTGATGCCCTTCTAGGAAGTTGTCCATTTCATCTATGTTGTTTTATCTATTAGCATAAAGTTGTTCATAATATCCTCTCGTTGCTTCCCTTATTTCTGTGGAGTCAGTGATTATGTCTCCTCTTCCATTTTTGATCTTATTTATTTGCATCCTCACTCTTCTTCTTTTTGTTAGTCTTGCTAAGTGTCCATCAATCTTATTGATTTTCTCATAGAATCAGCTTCTGGTTTTATTGATTTTATCGATTCTTTTCATGTTCTCAATTTCATTCATTTCTGCTCTAATCTTTTTGTCTTTCCTTTTGCTTGCTTTGGGGTTAGTTTGCTGTTCTTTCTCAAGTTGTTCCAAGTAGACACTTAATTCTTTAATTTTTGCCCTTTCTTCTTTTTTGATATAGGCATTTAGGGCAGTAAATTTTCCTCTTTGCACTGCCTTTGCTGCATCCTAGAAGTTTTGATATGTTGTGTTTTCACTTTCATTTGAAACACAATGATTATTGAGATGTTTACTGACTTTTCTTGTAATTTCCTCCTTGAGCCACTGGTTGCTTAAAAGTGTGTTGTTGAGCCTCCACATGTTTGTGAATTTTCTGGTGCTTTGCCTATTATTGATTTCCAAATTCATTCCTTTATGATCTGAGAAAGTGTTTTGTATTATTTCAATCTTCTTAAATGTATTGAGACTTGCTTTGTGACCCAGCATATGGTCTATCTTTGAGAATTATCCATGAGCACTTGAGAAAAAGGTGTATCTTGCTTCTGTGGGGTGTAGTGTCCTATGTAAATAAATAGCTCATTTATTGTAATATTCAAATTCTCTGTTTCTTTATTGATCCTCTGTCTAAATGTTCTGCTCATTGATGAGAGTGGGCAATTGAAGTCTCCAACTATTATGGTAAATGTGTCTGTTTCTCTTTTCAGTGTTTGGCACATGTATTTTGGGGCATTCTGGTTCGCTACATAATATTTATGGTTGTTATGACTTCATGCTGAATTGTTCATTTTATTAGTACATAGTATCCTTTGTCTCTTTTAACTGTTTTTCATTTGAAGTCTAATTTGTTGGATATTAGTATAGCTATTCCTCTTTCCTGATTGTTATTTACATGAAATATCTTTTCCCAACGTTTTGCCTTCAACCTATGCTTATCTTTGGTCTAAGATGTGTTTCCTGTAGACAGCATATAGATGGATCCTGTTTTTTAATCCATTCTGCCAGTCTATGTCTTTTGATTGGGGAGTTCAATCCATTAACATTTAGTGTTATTACTGTCCAGGTAGTACTTTCTTCTACCATTTTGCCTTTTAGATTTTATATGTCATATCTAATTTTCCTTCTTTCTACACTCTTTTCCACATCTCTTTCTTTTGTGTTTTGCATATGTCCCTAGTGCTCCCTTTAGTATTTCTTGCAGAATTGGTCTCTTGGTCACAAATTCTCTCAGTGATTTTTTGTCTGAAAATGTTTTAATTTCCCCCTCATATTTGAAGGACAGTTTTGCTGGGTATAGAATTCTTGGTTGGCAGTTTTTCTCTTTAGTAATTTAAATATATCATCCCACTGTCTTCTCTTCTCCATGGTTTCTGCTGAGAGTTCTTTGCATAGTCTTATTGGGTTTCCCTTGTATGTGATGGATTCCTTTTCTCTTGCTGCTTGCAAGACCCTCTCTTTTGCTTTGACCTCTGACATTCTAATTAATAAGTGTACATGTATTTGGATCTGTTTTCTTTGGGGTATGCTGCACTTCTTGCATCTGTAATTTTAAGTCTTTCATAAGAGTTGGGAAGTTTTCAATGATAATTTCCTCTATTAGTTTTTCTCCTCCTTTCCCCTCTCCTCTCCTTTTGGGACACCCACAACATGTAAATTTGTGCACTTCATGTTATCATTCAGTTCCCTGAATCCCTGCTCATCTTTTTCCATTTTTTCCCTATAGTTTCTGTTTCTTGTGGGATTTCAGACGTTCCATTCTCCAGTTCAGTAGTCCTATCCTCTGTAGGTGGTTTCCATTGTTTTTACATCTCTTCTACTGTGTCTTTCATTCCCATAAGTTCTGTGATTTTTTTTTCAGATTTCCATTTCTTCTTTTTGTTCATTCCTTGCCTTCTTCATATCCTCCTTCAATTCATTGATTTTGCTTTTGATGAGGCTTTCCATGTCTGTTCATATATTCTGAATTAATTATTTCAGCTCCTGTATCTCATTTGAATTGTTGGTTTTTTCCTTGAGTGGACCATATCTTCAATTTTCCTGGTGTGATTTGTTATTTTTGCTGGCATCTAGGCATTTAATTACCTTAATTAGCTTATTCTGGGGATTGCTTTCACTTCTCTTACCTAGGGTTTTCTTGCTGGATATATTGTCTATCTGTTCTTTGACATTCAGCTCAGCTTTTTCTGGAACTCTAGCTTAGATTTTGTTTAACAGGAGAATTTTTTGGTTCTTTCCTTTCTTGTTTCTTGCCCTGCTTGTATGGTGCCTTTTCCCTCCCACCCTTAGGAGGGTCTACATAGGTGTTATAGAGCCCAGCCGGGTTTTCCAGAATAAAATGGCCTCCTATCAGGGAGAAGGAGTCACCTACAACAGTTTTCCCTGAGGGTGAGATCCAGTAGGTTAAAAGACTTTCCTCTGAAGTTTCTAGGCTGTTTTTCTTATCTTTCCCAGTATGTGGTACTTGTCTGCCTGCCAGACCCACCAGAATAATATGATGCAGCACCTTTAACTTTGGAACACTCTCCTTGCTGGGGGCATGGTGGAGACAGAAGAGAGGTTGTAGTCTGGTTTAATGGCTTCATATTATCAAGACCTGGGATCTGAATTCCTTTAGGGAGGGATTCCACCTGAGTTGGGCTTCATCCCTCCCCTGTGGAAGTCATGGGCTGGAGACAAGCCCTGAAAGGTTTGTTTCTCTCTATGCCTGGGGTAATTGCAGCCTGAGAAGTTCTGTTCCTTAATCCAGATGCAGTCAAGCCTTTGTAGACACCCAGCCATGAAAACTTTTGTTTCTTTTCTTTTTTTTATTTTTCCATTAGCTCAATGAGCAACTTCTGCTTTGACCAGGGTCACCTGAGCTGGGGGCCTTTTTTTAGTAATAAGTATTTGTTAATTAATGTCACAGTTTGTGCTTGGTTGGACTCAGCCCTACTTCTGTTAAAGTCTCTTTCCTTTCCCTACTGGTAAGCAGCCTGTGCGGGAAAAGCTTGGGGAACTCATGGTTCTGGGGAGGCTCTCAGCCAGTTTAGCTGGTCCAGGCTGGGATATGCTGTGTATCCAGTCACTGATGTGACTCCAGGAGCTATTCTGTACTGTTTCTGGTTATTTAGCAGTTGTTCTGGATGACAAACTAAAACAAGCACATTGCTAAACCACCATTTTGGCCCATAAGTCATGTTTTCAGTAAGATTACTTAAACAGTACTGAAACAAGGTTAGATGACAAAACTTCTGAATTAGTTCATATTCATATATGGCGTGTTTTAAAGAATAAAATTTCATGTACATGCATAAAGCAAATTATACTTGAGACTTTATTGAAATGAAAAATGTAATATTCTAATTCAAAGACAACAGAAATTTGTAAGATTCATAAAATGTATCTTCTTACCTGGAGTCACCCACTGATTTTATCTATGAGTCATAAAGATAAGACTGAAATTCTGGGAAGAGAAGTCTCTCACTTCATTGAGAACATGCTGCCTCATGCCATCCCCACCTAGAGTCCTGAACATTCTTGTTAACAAGCTGAGAATCAGACACTCACCCAGCTGAATCCTGCAGTGCATTGTGTATGGGGAGAGGCCCCTGGGATGTGGTTATAAGGAAGGGGTGTCATCAGCTCCTCTCCCTCTGCCCATAATTATCATGCCAGCTGTATAAACAGGAAGGACATGGCCTAGGGACTGGCAGAAATCAGAGCCACCAAAGGGAAAAGTGAACTTAACTAATGACTGGAAAACAGTAGGTTAGGGAGAGTTGGGATCCAAACTTTTCTGTATTTGAGCACAATGCCTCAGCCCCCTTGGTCTCAGTGGTTTGTGTTGTCACAATGATCATCAACAAAACAGAAGACCCACAATGCCATCTTCAAACTTTGGCAGACGTCCCAAAGTTTCCATGATGGATTAAGAGATTCTGGGGGACCTTCACTTGTGTCCTCCAGGGTTTTAAGGGTCACAGCAAGTCTCTGTGTCCCCTCTGCATATTAGTAAAATAACCCCATTCACATGTGGTTAAGTGAATCACACTTTCCTCCAAGAAACATAGCTCTGAGTTAAGACACCTGGCATGGAATGTGGAAAGTAAACTGTGTTTCATCTCACCTTCCTCACTTATTGTTCAATTGTGTTTCTGGAGGTCAGAAAGGACAATTATACTAAAAGAGGCTATGATGGCCAAAATGTAGGCTCTCCTTCTAGGACAGCTTACAATGACTTGGAATTGCAGGCTCCTGAAGTGATTTTTGCCACCCCCAGGCCCTGAGACCCTTGGCTTCCTCTATTCCTTGGATTTTTTGCATTAGAGCACCCATTCCTTAGCAATTGCTACATATTCTTATTCTCTGATATTGTGAACCATCCTTTTTAAAGAGAAAACCTACCTTTAACTTTAACTCTGATTATGACTTGTGTGTCATCTTCTTCAATAAACACCATCTGATTTTAAAGTGGTGACATTTCTTCCTCAGAATCCATGTTTCCATGCTCAGGGCAGTGTCAAGAGCTCCAGCTCTCTCCCTATTTCTGTTCAGTCAATGGACCTTCAGATGTCATGTTTGTCTATTGACAAATAGTACACCACATGGCCTCTGCCAGGTATTCCTGCCTCCTAGTCTTGCCTGAATCATAGAAGTGGCACTTCACTGTTAGAGAAAGAAGCCATTACAGACAGATCAGCCAGGTTGTGTTCAGAGGCTCTCTCCAACCATGGTTCTGGTTCCAAATTCATGACTCAAATTTAAAATTCCACAAATGTTGAGCTCAAATTTTTCAACTACAAATGATCATTTGAATTATTGCTAACGGACTGAAGGCTTTAGCTTGAATGAGAACCTATATGTTAAAACTTTGTCTTTAAATAAAAACATAAATTTTCCTGAGTGAAAAAGAAATCTATTTATATTATTGTATTCCTACACTTTGTTTCAACAATGGTACATTTTTCTGCCAATGTACTATTTAATATTGAGGACACTTTTCAAGGCAAATATTAACAAAAAAGTACATTCTCAGAAGGTTGAAATACAAGTAGACATTTTCTCATGGAAATGAGGAATATGTCATGAATTAAAAATAACACTGTAAATTATATTCTAGCCTACAAAAATTGAAGGGCTACTACATGGAAATTAAGTCAGTCCCGTTTACTGAATCAGGTAGAATTTGTATCAGTAGAGAATGTCCATAACACCATAGATTTCTGCTTAGAAGAAGTATTAATATCTAATAGCTAGAGCACTACAAAAATGAAAAATTTACATTGAAATGTGCACTACACTGTGGTTAAATACTATCTCTTATGGTTGTGGCCTAATGGACTCCCACAAGAGTTGGGAATTTTAACCAAGTCATCATCTCTCAGGATGTCAGCATTCACAAATTCCCTAACTCTGTGCTCTGTGGCTCAGTCTACACCTGCAGAATTGAGATCATAACTTGTTATTAAAAGTATATGTTAGTTGGGCGGGCCGCGGTGGCTCAGCGGGCAAGAGTGCTTGCCTGCCATGCTGGAGGACCCCGGTTCGATTCCCAGCCCCAGCCCATGTAAAAAACAAACAAACAAACAAAATATAATAAAACAAGAAAATGTTTAAAGATGTTTCCCTTTCTTCCATCCTTCCTTCCTTCTCTGTCTTTCCTTCCCTTCCTCCCTCTCTCTTTAAAAAAAAAAAAAAAAAAAAGTATATGTGACTGTTTCAGAGGACCAAGGGAATCCATCTATTTCTCAGGATTGATGAAAGGTTAAAAATGGAGATAGGATTAGATTTGTGAAGGGAATTGAAGAAGCTATAATACCTGTTCTAAGTAAGAACTGGTCAGTGGTACCTTATATCAGGACAATTCCTGTTCTTGCCCATATTTTCCAGATGACTTGTGGTGAGAACCTCCTAGATTTGAAAGCTTGATAAAGTGACCAGTCAGATATACTTGGTTCAGAGGCTTTAAAAGCAGCTGAATGGACATGCTGCTATTAATGATATGAAACTTATAATGCATAATTGAATTCCATGACCAAGATAGATTTTAGGCCAACTAATAGAATATCACATTTGTCCCATGCCTTTCAGAAGCTCTGAAACTCCAGGGAAGAATTATTTGTGCCATTAGAAGTATCAAAATTACCCATTATCTGGTTCCACCACAATGAAATTCAATTTCACAGTATAGTCTATATCTACATCTCTGTGGTAGCTCAGAGCTAGCTGGATCAGGTTTACAGAATCTCTATTTTTCTCTCATTTTCAATCAGGAACCCGTGGCTGGGGTTTTGACTTGTGAAGCCTGAGGCAGCCCTGGTTCCTTTTAGCTCTTAAGTTGGTCCTAGTGTATCAGGCCTAAGCACTGCTCTCAACTATGCAAATGTTTGCCACTAATATTAAAATCATTTTATTGTCCCATGAACAGTGTCCCCTCTTCTATTTTTAACTTGGGCAGAAGAACACTCTAAATAGCTCTAGCACAAATCTCATCTGATTTCCATAACTAAATTAAAGTTTTCACAGCTGCTAGTGTTACCAGCTCATGTGGAACGCTGAAACCTCATCCTTTGGGTACTTTATTTTCTTTCTTTCAAAACATACTTTCATTAAATGGTATATCTTATGCACTGAGAATAAAACCTGATGATGGTATAATCTTTCCTTTCAACCATCTAACCTTATTTTAAACATTCAAAAAAAGCAAGACAATAGTCTATTTGACCCTATATTGAACATTTCTGCTATCCTTTCTTCATTCCTGATATTTCATATTTTCTTTTATATCATTTCCTTTCTGTGAAGAACTCACTTTAGTCATATTTTTTCAGAATGGGTTTATTGGCAGCAAGCTCTCTTAGAGTTCCTTCATTTAAGAATAGCTTCATTACATCTTCCTTCCTAAGGAGTAATTTTGCTAGCTCATCATTCCTTTCACCCTCAAAAGAATGTTGTGCCATATTCTCCTGCTCTCTATGATTTCTCATGGAGCAATATGCTGCCATTCAAGTCACTAGTCTCCAGAAAGCATTTCCTCTGTATTGTTTGAAGAGTTCTTCTTTTCTATGGTTTTCAGAAATTTGAATATGATGTGCATAGGATGGATATTTTTGGAGATTTGTCCTATTTGCATTCTCAGAGGTTTGAATCTTGATGCTTATCTTTTACTAAATTTGAGTTGTGTTCGTCCATTATTTAGGCAAATACTACTCACTCTGTACACTTTCATTTTCTGATACTCCAATAACATGCATATTACATTACTTTTATTTTAAAAATAAATGCACTTTCCTGATTAGACATTTTCCTTTTATTTATTCTATAATTCACTGTATATTTCCCTGGCTTTTCTATTATTTCAAGCTCATAAAGTGATTTTTTATTTCAATTATTTTATTGGTCATTTCTAAAAATTCCCTATAGATTTTTATTCTGACACAAGTTACCATTGCACCACTCTCCCTTTAGATTTTTAAAGAAATTTTATTCACATAGCATTGGCTTTCCTTTGTAATTATATCTTTGTTCTGTCTGTTGTTGTTTGTTTCAAGAGTTCCTGCAACTTCTGTGCAGAATCTTATTAAAGTTATTTTTAAATGCTTTTCAAACTATCCCCAAAATCTGTCATCTTTCTCTTTGTGTCTTTTCTCATACTGGCTGAGGTTTTTGGTGTAACAATTAATTTTCATACAAATGTTGAATATGATCTTATGAAACTCTAACTCCAACTTCAACTTCTATTTTGGCAGGTACTCAACCTGTTTAAGTCCAGAACACACATCATATGCTAACATTTTGTGCTGTAGTTCAAATAATAATTATTTTCTCAGAGCTCTTTAGTGCTCTTCTAGCTCAGCCTACTTGTGTGCTACCCTGTGGCCTCTTTGAACCTTGAGTGGTGGTAAACTCCTCAACATATTTCAGTTTTCACATTTCTATGTTTGTGGTTATGGTAATTTACCATGAGGGATTTTTTTAATTTGTCAAAGAACTACATAGATGTACACAGTCTTCTTTTTTATCTCACCTCTGACTATGTTTCCCCAATGCTCTATTTTGGATGGGGAGAAGCAATATTTCATATTGCAAATCAATAAAGGAAAATGGCCCAACACAGCCTCTTGCAGCATTTCTCAGTGTATGTGTGTGTGTGTTTGTGTGTGTTGGGGAAGTGGCACCACTTATTACTGCAAGGCAGTGATGGAAGACAGGACCCCATCCAAAGTCTCTATGGGACTGGGTACAGGCATCACCTCATTCTTGCAGGGTGATAGAAGAAAGGGTTTTGCCAAGGTTCTCCTTAGAATGTTATGGAAGATAACATTCTCAACTGACCCATTGCCAGTGTAATCTTCTATATGGTACCAGTTCAAGGTCCCAGAGGGAACTGCAAATCTGAAGATAAGTTTTCAGAGGCACCCCATCTTACCTAGAGAGACCAGATTGCTGTAGTTCTCCAACATCACATCCCTGTACAGGGCCTTCTGAGCAGGGCTCATCTGTCCCTATTCATCCTCAAAAGTGAAGAACGCAGCTACATCCTTAAATGTCACTGATTCCTGGGCCACAGTTGGCAGGTGCCTGAGGGCCATTCCTTCTTCTTCTAAGAGCCCTCTTAGGGAAGGGAAAAACAGGAAAGGAGGCAGGTCTGGGCCTCTGCTGCAGTCAGGCTTCTTGGGCTAGAAACTCCTACACAATTGCTCCCAATTTTCTCTCCTCCTTCTGTGGATATTTGTGCTGGCCTAGACTGTAAAGTGACCCCTGCCAGCCTCGAGCCTGAGGGGCAGGTTGGTGCTGTCTGGATCTGAGTCCCTGGCCTGGAGTCTGGTTTTCTCTAGGCTGGTGGCTCCTGAAGAGTGCTATGCTTTCCCAAACAGCTTGTTTAGTAAGGTTTCTTGATACATAAGTAGTCTTGATTCTGGTGACAGTTCATTCCTCAGGTTAAGTGTGTTGGTGACATCAGCCTTCTAAAACCATAGAACCATAGGCCAGATCCCAGGCCTCAGTGAACTGCCCAAGATGGTGTCCTGTGCACCAGCCCTGCAGCTAATCCTCTGCTGCATATGTGGTGGCACCTCACCCTGTCCAGAACAACTTAGTTTCCCAGACAGGAAACCCCCAGGCTTGGCTATGAGGGCTGGAAGGTGATGGGACTTCCTTCAGGCCAGTTCCAATAAAGGTCCTTATCAGTTTGACCAACAATACTGAGGACTTAGAGAAGTCTTTGAGTAGCTTGGAAGCCAGGAAGGCAGAGGAAGCCAACGAACTGGCCATGGCCCAGAAGGAGACTGAGCTGCTACAGAAGCAATTAAGAAAAACACAAGAAGACTTGGAGGCTCAGGTGGTCCTGGTTGAAACTTTAAGGAAATATGTGGGGGAACAAGTCCCTCCTGAGATCCACAACCAGTCGTGGGAACTAGAGTGACAGGAGCTTCTGAAAACCATTCAACTGACCATACCTTTCACTCTGGTATTTGAAAGGAGAAGGGTCAAGGTGATTTAGATAGTATAGGGGTGCCAAGGGAAATCCCAGATGAGTTTATTGCTAGAAATCAAGTAGCAGCAGGATGTGAATTATCATTCTTTTGGTGGGTCATCATCAACAAAAATGTGGATTGGATTAATCAGCAAAGATTTATCAGTTACACCTATGATACAGTAGAGAGCAGAACAGAAACTTTGGATTTTACTAGTCAAATGTCATGTGAGAACAGGACGGCCTTAGACATGATCTGAGCCAAAAGAGGAGGCATCTGTGTTATGGTTAGAGGTTGTTTTGTACATTTATCACCAATAATACAGCCCCAAATGGAGCTATCACTAAAGCTTTACAGGTCTAAGGACTTTATCTGAAGAATTAGTGAAAAATTCAGGAATTGAGGACCCCCTAATGAGATGGTTAGTAAACTGATTTGGGGGATGAAAAGGGGTGGCATTATCCATGCTAACTTCTTTAACCATCATAGTTGTGGTACTCACAACACTTAAACACTTTATTATCCTGTGTCTGAGAGTTAATTCAGAGACTCTTCAACGACCCCCTTAAAGAGGAAGAGCCCTATGATGAAGAGTGTGAAAAGGCTCTTATTAGGTTCAAAGTGAGACTAAAATGTGAAAACTAAAGGTTTGAAAAGAAAGGGAATTTGTAAAAAACAAATTGAGTTAACTTTCATACAAATTGTCACAGTCAGGGAAAAGAGAAACTCTCTGGCACAAACCTAGAACTGTTGCCAAATTCTTAATGGCCAGGGTCATTTAAAATGTAAAGCATAATTAAAGCAGGAACCTTTGGCAGGAAGTTCAAATTAGTTAGAATAACTGAATAGGCTGTAACCTCTGGAGTACCAATCAGTGGAGAAACAGTAAGGGCTGTGAGCTAGGTATAGGTACAACCACTGTGGCATTCTATTGCCTGGTACACCTGCCACCACTTTGTGTTTAATTAGATGCCTGCTCTTGCAAGACTGTTAACAAATTTTTTCTTCTCCACAATTCGATTAACCTTTGTTTTCCTTCAGATATGGCATTCTTTCTAACAGGTGCTTGTGTATATATGTAATGAAGAAATAATAAATGTGGCATCTGCAATCTAATGAGGAAGTCTGTTCCCATATTTCCAAATAAGAAAGAAATAAAACCTGGCCATTGTAATCTAATGAGTACAGTGTGTCCAATTTAATAAGAAGGACTTTAAAAACAACCATCAAAATCTAATAAGATGGATGCAAGATGGTGGCAATGGCTATAATATTCCTTTGTTCACCCACTGCTTCTCTGGTTGTGAGTGAAAATCCAAAGGAAAACAGTTGCCAGCTGAGCTATTGACAATGCAATCACAAGAGTTTATGACCGTCAAAGCTGTAGCTGTAGGGAGAATGGGCATTGCTTAAGGATCTCAGAGAATGAAGTTCAGAGAAGTGATTCTGAAGAATATCAAGCATCTGGTCTCAGTCAGATGTCAGGTCTGCAAATCAGATGTGTTTTCCCAGTGTGGATAGAGGGAATGGGATTTCTTCAAAACCAGAGTCCAGTCAGGAAAATTGCCTGTGAAAAGCAAGAAATTATATTAACACAAGTTACCTATAGGAAAGAAAATGCTGACATCATGTCACTACACACATCTCACACTCAAAAGAATTCCTTTCAATGTAATTATTTGCATGAAGATTCTACTTTCAGATCCACTGTGATCAACATGAATAATGCCCATGAAAAAGAAACCATATTTAATCAAACCACTTAGAAAAGTTCCTCAGTGATCAGTCATCTTTTACTTAACATAAGCAAATTCATACTAGAAGTAAAACATATGAATATCATTAAAGTTCTAAAGCCTTAATTACAAGTTCTGGCTACCGGCAACATACAGAACTCAAACGAGAGTTAAACAATATAATGCCTTCTATTTGTGTTAGCTATTGTTGCTAGCTGGCAGTATGCAATATACCAGAAATTAACATCATTTAAAAGGGGAATTTAATAAGTTGCCAGTTTAGAGTTCTAAGGCCATAAATGTCCAAATTAAAGCAAGCCTATGAAAATGTCCAACATAAGGCATCCAGGGAAAGATACCTTGGCTCGAGAAGGCTGATGACATTCAGGGTTTCTCTTTCAACTGGAAAGGCACATGGTGAACATGGCAATGTCTTCTAGCTTCCTCTTGAGTCTTCATGTTTCATGGAACTTTCCCAGAGGCTTATTCCTTCTCCTCCAAAAATTGCTGATTGCATGGACTCTGTATCTCTTCATCCTGACTCTGCTCTGTTGCTCTCCCATCATTCTCAAGTTTTCTCCAAAATGCTTCCCCTTTTAAAGGATACCAGTAAACTAATCAGGAACTGTGTGGAATGTGTGGATCTCACATTACCCTTTAATGGAAGGTTAATATCCACCAGTGGGTGAGTCACATCTCCATAAAGATAGCCTAATCAAGTTTTCAACATAGATTATGAATAAAGATAAAAAGAAATGATTTGTAAAGTACATAGTCTTTAATAAAGTACATACTTTTGTAAAGTACATAAATCCTTTCAAAACAGCACAATGTGGGAAAACATTCATTAGATTTTCTCAATTTAGACAACATGAGGGAACTCACATTGGAGAGAAACCCTATGAATTACATCAGTCTTGGAAAGGATTAGATGATATTCTGATCTTCAACCACATGAGAGTTGTCACATTGGAGAGAAATCCTATGAATGCAATAAATATAGGAAAGCCTTCATCATTGTTATCATCAACATTAGATAACTCAAATGGAGTGAAATCTCCTGAATATTATATATGTGGGAAAACCAATCATTATTCTTATCTTAGACAACATGAGCAAACACACACTGGAGACAAACTAAATGAATATCATGCATGTAGGAAAGTTTCATTCATTATTCTGCCTTCAGAGAACATGAGAGAACTCTTACTGGAGAGGAACCCTATGATGCTATGTATATGACAAAAACTATATACAATATAATAATCTTATATGACATGAAATAACTCACACTAGAGAGAAACTACATGAATGCCATCTTATGAGGGTAAAATTTCAATCAATATCACTTTAGACAGCATGAGAGAATGCACACCTGGAGAGAAACCCTACAAATGCCACACATGTGAATCCCTCACTCGATATTCTGATCTTTGATGGAAAGAGAATTCACACTACTCATATGGAATATGAACTTCATCCACAGTTTAACCTTTAAGCATTCTAATCAATATTTTCATGTCTTGAGTCATCAGTCATACTTCAATTCACTTAAGAAGACTTATACAGGAAAAAATTGATGAATGTCATCTTTGAAAGAAAGTTCTTAGTATTTTGGTCTGATGATATACCATATGAAATAATTTACAATATAAATTTAATGGAAGTGAAAAGGCTCATCTACCATTCTGATAAGCAATAAACAAATTGAGGTAATGCATACATTCAGCAAGATGTTGGGATACAAGATTAATGCACAGAAATTATAGTTTATACTGTTTCTAAACACTAATTATGACCTGAGTATACAATTAATAAAAGGTTTCAATCACAATGCAAACTAAAAGAACCAAGGAATAGACTTTAACTAGGAAAAAACTTAATCAAAGATGTAAATGACCTGTACACCAAAACTATAAAATGTTGTTAAAAGAAATCAAATAAAACCTAAATAGGTGGACAAGTATTTGAGCTCCTGGATAGAAAAGCTAAATGTCATTTAAAAGTCAATTCTATCCAAATTGAAACAGAATCAACGTAATGCCAATGAAAGTTTCAACAACCTATTTGTAGACTTGGAAAAGTTAGTCATAAGTTTATTTGGGAGGGAAAGAGTCTTGAATGGCCAATAGCATCCTATAAAATAACAAAGCCTAAAGACTTACTCTTCCTTAATGTAAAGCTTATTATAAAGCCACAGTCAACAAGAAAGCATACTTCTGTCACAGAGATAGAAATATTAATCAATAAAAAAAATCAAGCTCATAGTTTGGAAATAGTCCCTAAGATCTGTAATCAGTTTGCTTTTTAAAGACCCCCAAACCCATTTAACTGGGTAAAGAATACCTTCTTCAATAAATGGTGCTGTGAGAGCTGGATATTGATATCCAAAGAAATGGATGAGATCCATTACAAAAATAAATCCAATACAAAAATAAACTCAAACAGGATCAAAGACCTACATATAAGAACCAGTACTATAAAAAACCTACATGTAAATATAGGGAAACACCTTCAAGAGTTGATGATAGGAAGAAGCTTAGATTTTTACATAAAAACCACAAGTAACAAAAGACAAACATATAAATGGGAACTCCTAAGGAATGAGTACTTATGTACCTCAAAAGACTTTGTCAAAAAGGTGAAGAGGCAACCAAGTCAATGGGAGAGAATATTTGTAATCCACATATCTGATAAGGATGCTTTATGCAATATATTTATAAAGAAATCCTGCAACAATTACAAAAGGACAAATTATCCAAATATAAAATGCAACAAAAAACTGAATAGACTGTTTCCAAAAAGGATGCATAAATTGCTTAAAAAGGTCATGGAAAGATGCTCATCTTTATTAGCCCTTAGGTAAATATAAATCAAAACCAGTGAAACAGGGAATGGAACCGTATGGAAAGGCTGCTATTAAATAAACAGGAAACAGATTTTGGAGAGCATATGAACAAATAGGAACACATTCATTGTTGGTGGTTATATAAAATGTTACAGCCTCTGTGAAAGACAGTTTAGGAGTTCCTCAGAGAACAATTATTCAGTTGTCTTTTACTCAGCAATTCCACAACTCAGTATATTCTGAGAAGTTCTGAAAGCAAGACATGAACAGATAGTTTCACATGGATGTTCATAGCACCATTATTTACAATTCCCAAAAGATGGAAACAGTCCATGAGTCCATCAAGAATGAATTGATAAATAAAATGTGGTACATACATACAATGTGGTATTATATGGCAACAAGAAGGTATGAGGTCCTGAAGCATGAGACAACATTGCTGAGGTTTGAGGCCATAATGCTGAGTGAAATAAGACAGACACAAAAGGATATATATTGTATGATTTCACTAACATGGATGAACTAGAATTTGTAAATTCAGCCTTAAAATGCAGTATATATGAACATAGTGATAGAAGCCAGAGAAAGGGAAGTAGTTACCTAATAATACAGTATTATAATAAAGTTGAACTTAAATATTTGCAAATAGATAAAAGCAATGTTAAGCTAATTATTGGGATTATAGGTAATATTTATTCAGGTGAATTTGATTTAAAATTACTTAAAGTATACAAAGTTTTACATACATAAAGTATGTGTGAAAGCTCTCAAATGAACCAGTACAAATGTAAAAATAATAATAATAACAGCATATATGGGAAAAAACATGTATTGCCAACTATGGAGTATAGCTAACAATATACTCTAATGCTCTTTCATCAACAGTAACAGTTTACTTCACCAATATTATGAGTCAACAATGAGTGGGATAATGTGTATTGGTTTCACTTTTTATTCTTATTTTTGTTCTGGAGAAATTATCATGTTCTAAAATCAATCTTGGGGAAGTATGCCAACTATGTGATAATACTGTGAACCAGTATTATACTTCACATGTATACAGTATTTATACTTCACATGTTTGTGTGCTGTGTGAATATAGCTCATAAAATTGGGGGAAAGTGTTGCAAAGGAAAAATAATCAAATAAGGGATAGTGGGTACATGTTTACAATGAACAAAACAAAGTTAGCTATCTGCATTCTAATGAGAATCAGTTGTATATACTTACAATGAAGCAAAACAAAGTCTGACAATCAAAAACCTAATAAGACACAGAGGTCCAATTGACAATGAAGGAAAATGCATACCTAGCTTTCTGCAATTCAATGAGGAAAATAAGACCACATTTACAATGAGGAAAACTACAATGTGGCCATCTGCAATTTGAAGAGGGACAATTGGTTCATGTTTACAATGACATAAATAAGAAGCATGATCATCTGCATTTGCACAGTGAAATAGGGGAAAACTCTGAGCACTGCACAAGAGAGTATGGGCTCCTCTGAGAAGTGGACAAAACTTTTATTGCTGTGGCAGACTCATAGGACTGCTGTCTGAAGTCGGAGCCCAGAATATTCATTGTATCCAGATTATATAGGCTAGCAAACAGGGCAGGAGTTACTATGGGAATAGGTGGTAAACACTGGAATTGTACAGAAATAGAACTCACAGGGCAGGAGTTACCATCTGGCCCATAGCTAATTTCTTTTTTCTGAAATGCAGGCAGCACTGGGCATGATGAGGAGCAGGCATGGCAGACATTCTTTTTTTGCACACAGATAGTTTTGTATATATCTTAATAAGCCTAGATGTGACTAGGAGCATGCACAGCAGTTATCACATTTTGTATGTACGTACATTTGTGAGTGTGCAAATTCATAGAGTGATACACACAAATGCACAGATATACACAAGTGCATAAAGTGATACAAATTCATGAACTTATACGGCAATAATACTGAGGTTAAACTTATGAACTACCTCATTACCCCTCTTTGATGACATTATTCATCACATTTTATTCTGTAGATTTTCACTTCTGGGGACTAATTCATAACTGTGATAGTTTAAATGGTACAGGTCTCTGAGGTGAAGTAAGTGGGAGGCAGATTTTCTGTCTACTAAGACTTTTATAGTTTGACTTACATTTTTTAGTAAGCAAGGAAGGAGGCAGAGGAGGATAATATATGTACCAAACAGCAGTAAAACACTTCCAATCAGAATTTTGAACCTTCCCAAAGTTGAGAACCACCCTCTTAATAGGTTCTTGGGATCCCAGCTGTCCCAGACATGAACTGGAATAAGGGCTAGGGTTTCTCATGTGAGTAATGACTTCTACTATTACTTTTCCTTTGCTATTTAACTGCAAGCAACAGTTGGAAAGGTTGGATTTTCCACATATGCCAGCTCCCTTTGCTAGCAGATAATCAGGAGCCAATTGGTCCCAATAGATGACTGTTTTGAATTTGGTTTATTGCTGTGCCCATAGATTTAAAGCATGACAGTTTCATTTGTGATTAGTTCTACTACTGCCTAGAGCTGAATGATGTAGTTTTAGCATGTAAATTAGAGTCTGATATCATTCCCATGACCCATATTCTGCCTATGTTGCCAGACCATAATACTGGATGATGCACTCATGAGGACAGTCACTGTCTTCCCTGTCCCCTACTTGCATGCCTTTATTTTGGAACTGGATACTTTCTAATTCATACACTGGATATCCTAGTAGTAACTCTTGCTGTAGAGGAATTAGAAAGAAGGAAGAGCAGATGGTTCCTTAAATCACAGGTCCCTGACCATCCTGCTCATAAGTAAGAATAGGCAGTTCTGCCACAGATCCAATAAAACCATTCAGGGGCTTTCCAAGCACCTAGAGCTGAGTTAACACTCCAAAATCTTTTTGGAGTGGGAAAAGAGGCTAATAATGATGGATCAGGAACTCTGTAAGTTTTATCTGATCCCCACCATAAAGTGTCATTTTTACTCTGATTATAATACTATTGCCCAGACAGATGAGTTTCCCAACTGAAACCAGGAAGTTGCTTCCCCATATAACAATACAGTTTTTCCCTATTATGGAAGTTTTTAGGTTTGGGAAAGTGAAGACCACCTGTAGGCTTTTGAATGAGCTGAGTCTTGCCAGCTGGTTGTTCAAATTCCCTAGTTTTATGCTGGCTGCTTGACATTGTTTTTCTGACAGGTAGTATACCTTTTGTACACCAGTTTTACCATGAGAGGAAGCCTGGGTTTGTAGAGGTGAGCATTCAGGATGGTGATGAGGGCTCTTTCCCAAAAGTGAGTTTGCTGATGGACATGCTATACTGAGCCAAGATAAGTTTTCAGGAATTACAATGCATCCATCTTATAATGTCCACCACCCCTTATGGCATACTTTTCCTTCCATGCATAGCTAGTTGCTTTCCAGCTTTGAGTGGGTTGTTGCTTCCTTCCACCACTCTAATGGATGAGAGATGAAAATGGTGACAAGCATTTTGTCTTTTAGGGGAAGGACTAGGTGCCCTAGGGCTGCTTGCTTGGCAGCTGAATCCACTTTTCCATTGCTTCTCACAATTGAGGAGTTGCCTTTTTGATGACTGTGGCAATGAATAACTGCTACAGTGGTAGCAGCCCAACCCACTTGCAGCAGAGCTTGAAATTCTAGTCCATATTTGACATGCTTTCCCCCAACTGTCATTAGCCCCTGCTCTCTGTATAATGCCCTGTGTACATATAGGATTGTGAACATGTACTTTGAGTCTGTATAAATATTGGCTTCCTATCCTGCTGTGAATTGTAGACCCTGGGTGAGCTCTATAAGCTTAGCTTTCTGAGCTGATGTTCCTGAAGCCTGGGTTTCTGCCTCTAAAATATCTGCTTAAGTAATGATGGTGTATCCAGCATAATGCTCTCCACCTTTTATCATACTATTTCCAATGGTGAATAGTTTGATGTCAGGATGTTTTAATGGTTGGCCTTTTAGTTCGGGTTAGCTGGAGTAGATTTTGACTACAGTTTCCATGCAGTCATGATCTGGGTCTCCTAGCCCCATGGGCAGAAGGGTGGCAGGGTTGAGGTCTGATAGACACCAATGTATACGTTTGGAGTTTCACATAAAGTAACCTAGTACTTGGTGAGCCTTGCATTTGACAGCCAGAGATGCCCTTTTTTGTTCCATGAGGCAGGTGACCAAGTGGGTAACTAATGCAGCTAGCTTTTGCCCAAATGTGAGCTTACCAGCTTCAGGCACCAGGAGGGCAGTGACTGTGATTAGGCAAGAGGGCCATACAAGGGCTAGATTGTCTAGCTGTCTGGAGAAATAGGCAGTGGGTCTTTTCCATAATCCAAGGGTTTGGGCTAAAACCACAATGATGCTCCTTCTCACTTATGGATGAACAGGGTAAAAGGTTTCTCTAAGTTGGGGGGCTGAAACTTGGGGCTTGAATGAGCAATGTTTTTAGATGCTGGAAAGCATACTCCTGTTTAGTTCCAAACTGGAACTTAGGTTCAATTGGAATAGGTCCCAATCATCCTCCTTGTGGCTTCATAGAGGGGCTTGGATAAGAGCACATAGTTTGAAATCCAGACTGCAGAACTGGTGGTTCCTAAAAATGCTCTGATTTTCTTTCAGGATATTGGAGTGGAGTTTGCACAAACTACCTGCTTGTGCTCTGGCCCCAGGTTCTGGGTTCCTTGTTGCAGGTAAAAACCTGGGTATTTGATCTGCTGTTGGCAGAGTTGGACCTTTTCATAAGACATGAGGTAAACCACCTGATCTAGATGGTGGAGGAGATGCTCCATCCCTTGCTTACAGTCATTGAGAGACTCTGTGGAGAGCAGGAGGTCATCTACATATTGAAGGACAGTACAATTATAGTTTGGCTTAGAGTGGTTGTAAGTCTTTATTCAGTGCTTACCCAAAAATAGTAGGACAATTTTTAAATGCTTGAGGCAGTCAGTCCAGGTGTATTGTTTTTTGTTTCAACTAGAGGGCCATTACCATTTGAAGGCAAATATCTTCTGGCTAACTAGGACTGTTCATATATAGAAAGAGACATCCTTTAAACCTAAACATGAGAACCACTTGGCTTTTCCTGGGACCAGGCTGTAGAGGGTATTGGACTTGGAAACACAGGATGGATGGTTTCCATGGTTGCATTAACTGCTCACAGGTCCTGGGTGGAGCAGAATCTCCTGGTTTGAACCTTTGTCATAGGCAGCATTGGAGAGTTCCACAGAGAGTTGCATGGCTAGATGATTCAGTGGGATTCTAGCCACATCAAGTGTCTTTTAATCCCTTCAAGGGATTCAGTATTGTCATACTGCCATGGGGCACATCATGGGTTTCAAATAAATTACTTCTGAGGGCAGTTTTTAGCTAAACATCTGTCCATTGTATGTATGAAAATGCCAGGTTAGGGGAAATTTCCCTCCTGTTTTGGGCTTCTCATTTAGCTACCACTCTTCTCTTGTACATATAGTTAAAGACAGGATTTTTTTCTGTAGGCTGTTAATTTTTAGAAAGGCTTTTCCTCTGGATAGCCTTTGGCTAATCTGGGTATGAAGCTTTCTGAGGAGATCTCACCATAACAATGGCAATGGGCATTCAGGCATATACATAAACTAGTATGACACAGAGTGGAACCCAATGCTGCATTCTCTGACTTTCAGGAATTGCCTCCTTTGCACTATAGCTGTGGTGCCCATAATGTCTATCATTCAACCAGAAGATGGGCAATTATTCCCCAGGAGCTGAGTCACTACAGTGTTCAGCACCAGTATCCACCATGAAGTTCATTGTTTGATCCATTAATTTCCCTTCAGCCATGGGTTCCTGGGGGCCTAAAAATATGGGACCTGCTCTATCCTAGTTGGAGGGTTCCTTGGCAACCACAACAATGGCATCAGCGTCCAGACATGGTCTGGAGCTAGGGTCTTGTCTCCTTTTACCTGTTAGTGAAACAGTTTTATTGGGACACTCATTCTTTCAGTGCCCCTTTTCTTTGCAATAGACACACTGATTCCAACCTAGGGGCACTCAGGCTCACCATGCTGTTCCTGATTGGGGCACTTGGTCTCACTTTTCAAAGGCAGTGGCAATTATCTGAGTTTTCTCCCTGAATTTTGCATCCTTTCTTTAGTTTCTACCTGATACTGATTGATGAATACCTTTGTGACCATCTCTATCAGTTGACATTGTGTTCATTCCTGCAACCCATCCAGCATCTGGGACTTTTACCAAATGTTAGGGTCCAGCTGTCCTACAAAAGTAGAATTTATTAGCATCTGGTTTCCTTGGACCTCAGCATGAAATGATTTGTATTGGCACAAGGATTCCATCACAGGGTTAAGAAATTCACTTGTGGGCTCATCTGGCTTCTGCAAGACCTCTTTGACTTTGGTCATGTTGGTGACCTTTTGACTGCCTTTCCAGATGCCCTGGAATAGTGCCTTGCAGAACTGTTGGAGTGACTGAAACCCTGTGTCAGTATTTTGGTCCCACTCTGGGTCCTCTCTTGGAAAACTGTGAGAGGTATATTGGCCTGGGTCTAAAGAGCCACTGGGGATGCTTTCATCCAGGTACTTCAATGCACTGCTACCAAGCACCAAATTTCCTCAGTGCTGAGGAGAGTTCCAAGTAGCTGGTTGCAGTCAGGCCAGGTGGGCTGATGTGTCTGGACCGTGGACTGGGATAAGTCATTCATCATTTGGGCCTCTCAGTATAGGATATGATTCTTCCAGTTCAGCAGGACAGTAGAAATGAAAGGAATATATACAAAGTTTTTCCTCCCTTCCCAAAAGTCCCCCTTGTCATTGACATAGGGAGGTTTTCGATTCTCTCTCAGAGGCATTAAGGGTTGGCTGCTGGTAGAGAAATTGCACCTTGCTGGAGCTGCAGCTGTCATGGCTCTGGGGGTCCAGGGATGGCTAGGTTCAATGGAGACTTAGGTAATGTCTCTGTGCTACTGGGGGAATTGGGGGTCAGTGTGTAGGAGCTAAGAAGGGCCCCAGGTGTTGGTGGTGTGCAATAAGATGGGAGTTTTCTTCTTCTTCTGGTGCAATGGATAAAACTGGGACCCTGGGCTTGCCATCTGGTTTCTTGTGGTACTTCTCCACTACTTGGTGAGAAACATCTGGCACTGTCCATCAAGGGAAGTCATTATCCATCTTGGTTTCTTCTCTGTGACTTCTAGCCAGGTGGCAATATAGGAAAAATGATCTAGGTGTCCAGTCATCCCTGACACTATTCTATAAACTGCTTTTACTTTTTCTAATTCTAAAGTTCCCTCATATGACCTATCTACCCCAAAAATTGGCCATTCCAGCATACAGAATTTTGAGTTGACCACGGGTCAGCTTGCCTCCCCAATCATCAGTAAAAGCCTTATTAAAGTTGGAATGCACCAACTTTGCACCACAATGATGTCTTACTAGATCCCTCCCAAATCAGCAGGGCCAACAGTTAGTGGAAGGGTTTACAGACAAACAACAAAGGGATTTCAGGCATTCTAGCACTTGGTTTTGCCTGGGGTGTGCCCCTTGTGGGCACATTGGGTGTCTCTTGGTTTTGGTGGTCCAGTATATACCTCCAGCCAACCCCCCTTTCAGGATTGCCCACATTTAACCATATGAGGATTACCACAGACTCACAGAATCTGAACTTACTCATATCCTGGTGCTTGGCTCCTTTGGCCCAGGACTTTCATTCACTCATGCAGTCACACACATTCATGTGCACACTCCCCCTGCACTGCCTGTCCTGAAACCGAATCTGAAGACTTCTTTCCCCTGGTCTTCTGGACAGTGACCAGTACTCAGAGAGACTTGGGGGTTGATCAGACCCTTTAACTGAGGTCCATGGCCTTCTACCACTGGGCTGATAACCTGATGCACTCAAGTGCTCACCAGTCAGATGAACAGTGCTCCTGATGCTTGGTTCCCAAATCCATTCTGGATTCATCACCACTCTAGTGGTGATGAGCACCCCAGCCAGGGAAGCCAGCAGTCCAAAAGAATGAAAATCCTGATGCTGGCACTGGATTCCATTGAGTCTCCAGTCTGGGCAATGTTGCCACCACTGGAAAGGAATGCAAGAAAGTCACCACCTCTTAGATCCTAAACAAGTCCCCAGAAATGTAGCACAAAACCAGGAATGAGGCCAGAGACCTCCAGGAAAGTTATGTGAAAATAGAGAAAAGCAAGATCAAGGTTCTGCAGTTTTGGAAAGCAAGTGATTTATTAGCTCATGCATGTGGGGCTTGGCTTAGTCACCTTGAAATTCTGAGCCCTGAACAAAAGGCAACCATTTTTTATAGACTGTATTACATGCTTGAGATAAGATAAGCTTAATATGGCAACCAGTGATGTTAAAGAAAAAACAGTTGGTTAGTTTAAGGTATGAATCTGGGTTACAGAACCAGATGAACTATTAGGGGAGGGGTCCCCATTCTGAAAATGTGTTTTATCTCACCTGCATTTTCACTTGTTTATGGAGGCTAGGAGAGGGGTTTGGGATTTTCCACACAGGAGTGAGCTGAATAAGAAGAAGAATGGTGGGAAGACACTTGGTTGTTGCAAAATCCATTTGCTACATAGATCAGTCAACTTCTGTAGTGACTGAAGCAGAGCAGGTGAGTTTCATATGCAGAGTCAGATACAGCAGGTTCTCTGAGCTAGTCTGGAACCTTCTCTTGCTTAAAAGCAACCTGGAAAAGAAAGTCCTGTTGTGGGTCATGGACAAAAGCTTAAAGAAAGACACAGACAGAAAGTTAAAAGAGACTTAGGGAACAGGGGTTTTGACACAGTATCTAGCTGCCACCAAGCAGTGTAGAGGTCTGAGCCACAAGCCAAAGTTCCTCAAAACTTTTCTTAGGATTCTCAGGGATATTATTTTTAGAGATTGCTAGATTTTATACTAGAGTAATTTGTTAATCAGTTAAGCAAAATTCTGCTGGTGTGATAAAGAAACATTCTTTTCAAACCCAGTCAACCACAAATATTTCCTTAGAATGAAGAATGTTGTGCTCATCCATCTTTCTGGCCTGGCTGGGCTTGGCATCCTGAGACCCACACATCCTATATATATCATAGAAATATTCTATTGAGCTGAGTGTGTTTCTCTTCTTTTCCCACTTTGGGTCCTTTGCAGAATATCAAACATCACTCAGGCTACTTTGTGTTGAAGGATTTGTTGCAAGAACTGTTTTCCACATTGAAAGACTACATATACACAGAAAAGGCATATAATGATTAATATACATAATCCAATAGCAGAGCCACCTAAAGTTTTTGATCCAGTGAATACGGTTAAGGGATTTCAATCTATATTATATTTTTACTATATTATATTGCTCATAACTTCTGTTCCATCCATTAAAAGAATTCTGTTGAATGTGAAGCACCTTGGCACCAAATTCCTCAATATCTAAAGTTAATTATCTTCATGCCCTTGCATATGCTGCTTAACCTTTTCTCCGTTAGTTTTAATTCGATTATGAGGAAAAGGGGAGACACAGAAAGATGTAACTTTACAATTACAAAGCAGATGCATTTGGAATTTTATAAATTGAACATCATCCCCTAATAGAACAAAAGTTAGTTCTAAATCTGTGATACAATTATTAATTTCTTCATCAGTTTTTACCTATTGCCCCAAATCAGACTTGCATTTTCATGCCACATCTGAACATAGTTAGTGGCTTGAATTTCCTGTGTTAACACTACCTCTACTAATATTGCAGTGTTAGTTAAGGCAATAATTCCTAAAATTACCATAATAAGTGTGGCTATAAATCTTTTGACACATTTAATTAATGACTGCATGGCACAAAGAAGGGCATGCATGTCAAGAGATGAATTCCAAGGGCTGATTTAATTTAGTGGTAGCCAGATTCCTAGACATTTTAAAAGAAGAAAAGTTTTATTAGCTGCTATCGAGGAGTTAAGGCAAGTATATGTTTACAATGATTATGCATCAGTTCATGAGTGGTATATTTAAAATTGATAATTCCAGCCATAATAACATATGGACTTATTACACAGACTTGGATATACACTGACTGATTAGAAGAAAAGCTGAGAGAATAATTTGCATCATGGATATAATTTCCATTTCAAGTAAATATTGGGGTTAAACTTATAGCGAGTTTCCATAGAGAAGTTTGCTATGGTCCTACATTAACAAAATGAGCAGGGGCAACCATACCCATTCCATGCCACAGAATGGGGTGAGTAGTGCTAGTGCTGAGTACTGAGGTAAAATTATGAGTCTTTATGAGCCATTTAAACTTTTCATCCCCATTCCAATAATGATTAGTTCAGCTACAATTTTGAACTGCATACACATTAAGGGTCCAATCCATTACAATTCCATAGAAACCATTATAGAGCACTGAACTTCTCATTGTATGACAATTAGTCCAATGAATATGTGCTGTTTCAGGGAACCAAGTATTACAGGCTGGCAAATGTTCAGGGAATGAAACCTAATGGAAATTTTCAGTATAATTAAAGCCCATTCCAGAAAGAAGATATAATTGTGCTCTAGATCTATTCCCACATTTTGGAACAAAAGAAAGCCATATCTGTTGTTGCAGTTTGAGACAAGGATGGGAGTGATTCACTTGCAAAGAAAAGCATAAGGGGAAACTCTGAAAAGCTATAAGAGCAAAATTATATGATTCACCTTCTTCATGTAAATATTTGAGCCAGTGAGAACATATAGGCCCTGGTAGATAAGCAGAGTCATTAATATATACAAGTACAGAAGAGTTATCCCAAGTCACAGGCTGTGACAAAGATAGATTAGAACTGGTTATCTCATATGTGTAATTCAAGGCATTGGTTATTGGTATATTCGCAATTGTGAGAACCATGGTGATGGAGAGAAAGCGGTTAGGTTCAGTAAAAGTAATCTGTTTGTCTCTTAAATTCTTCTGATCCTCATGAATAAGCTTTCTTTATCTGGCTCCATATGAACTTCTTAGTATAAGGGGTGGCACTGATCATGGTCTTCAAAATCAGCCCCTCAATTCCTACTACTGGAGGCTCCAGATCATAAAAGAACCTCTTGGACTGGGGAGATGGCTTATCTTCGACCTTCATTTTGATCATGAAAGTGTTTAATTCTTTGGCTGGAAATTTGAATGGGCCATTCATTGTCACTAGAAGAGGCACAAGTATAATCGTGTCCCCATCTAATTAATTTAACCAGATTCCAAGAATGGGTAGAGACATCAAACCACCACACTGGTGGCTTTTGACTAACATTCAGCTGATCTTTTGAATATGCAAAATGTTTATTTGCTGCTATAATGTTGGGACCTTCTGAAATATTTTAAATATGTAAATAGGGCAATAGCTAGGCATGTTTGAGGAGTAAGATGTATCCCCCCCTTTTTTTTAATAACATGGTTTTTAAAGTATGATTTGCCTGTTCAATAATCACTGGCCCTGTGGATTATACAAAATGCCAGTTACATGTACATTCCAGGCTGTACAGAAGGATGACAGGCTGCTGCTAAAAGATGGTCCATTATCTCCTTAATTTGTTTGGGCAATCTCAAAGCAGCAAATGCCCCATATAGGTGTTGAATAACATGCTGCACTGATCCTCCAGATTGTGCAGAGGCTAACATAAATCTTGCCTGTGTATCTATACATAATGAACATAAACTAATTCCAAAAAGAAGGAATATGGGTGACATCCATTTGACATATGTTATTAGATCACATACCCTGAGCATTGACCCCAGTATCAAAGATATCATCAGTCTGAAGTACTTGTCATGAAGGGCACAACCAGACTATTTCTTTAGCCTAGCTTCTAGAAGGAGAAGAGCAAGTCTTTATTCCTTTAGAATTAACACGTGTTAAACCATGAAAATGTGAAATATCCTGAAATATAGGAGCAATAATCTTAGTTAACAGATCAGCCTTTTTGTTTCCTTCAACCAGAGGTCCAAGCAAGGAGGTATGTGTTAGAATGTGAGTAATGAAAAAAGGGGCAGCATGATGTTGTACAGCATTTTGGAGCTCATGAAACAGAGCTTTAATATCATTATGTGGGGCATGGTTTAATAGTAGCTATTTCTATTTTCTGTACCACCTGGATGACATAGATTGAATGTCATCTATCCATTGAAAGAATATTTTACAGTTCAGGAATATGAAGAAGGTTTGAACCACAGTCTTCAACTGCCTTTTGGGCAGAATGAAAGGAAGTTTGGATTACTTTTTGTTTGACATTGGTATAAGGCCACCCATCCATTATTGGATCCATTAATAAAAATGGTGGAAGTCTCAGGTATAGGAGTCACCTTAGTTATGAAGGGGCATGTCCGTGTTGTATTCTTAAAGAGCTGGAATAAGGAATTTTGAGGATGATCTAGTTTGCTAGCTGCCAGAATGCAATATAACAGAAATGGAATGGCTTTTAAAAAGTGGAAATTAATAAGTTGCTAGTGAACAGTTCTAGGGTAGAGAAAGTGTCCTAGTTAAAACAATTCTATAGAAATATACAGTCAAAGGCATTTATCCAGAGAAAGATACCTTGGTTCAAGAAGACCAGTGAAGTTCAGTGTTTCTCTCTCAAGTGAAAAGGCACATGGTGAACACAGTAAGGGCTTCTCTCTTAGCTGGAAGGGCACATGGTGAACATGGAATCATCTGCTAGCTTTCTCTACGGCTTCTGGTTTCATGATGCTTCCTGGGAAGCATTTTCCTTCTTCATCTCCAAAGGTCACTGGCTCATGGACCCTCTGCTTCATGGGGCTGCAGTGTTCTCTCTCTCACACTCTCTGAAATGTTTCCTCTTTTATAGGACTCCAGAAACTAAAGGCACACCCAAGTGAGTGGAGACATGTCATCACCTAATCCAGCTAAACAACCACTCTTTATTAAATCACATCTCCAGAGAGATGATCTGGTTATTACAGTTTCAAACAGTATTGAATAGGGATTATTCCACCTTTATGAAATGGGATTTTGATTAAAACATGGCTTTTCTAGGGTACATGCATCCTTTCAAACCAGAACAGAGGATAATGATTATCCAGTTGCCCAATGAAATTAGCAAATGCAATACGCCAACTAAAACAATTATGAAAAGAGAAATCTGCCTCCTTTTTTGTTAACAGAAAAGCAATCCATGAAAGGTCTAAACCATTAAGGGCCAGTGCCATAGTCCAGTCTTCTTGAATGATAAGAGCTATAATTTCTGGTTAAGTAGAGAGTTATTTACCATTAGTATTAGGGAGAAATAACCATTCTACTAATTTAATATCTTGAACTAACATTGTTGGTGAATGAACAGAGGGAAGTACTAATACCTGTAGAGGAAACAAAGGATTAACTTGATGCAGTTGAGCTTTATGGATTTTCTCTTCTATTACAGCTAATTCTGTAGTAGTCTCTGGGGTTAATTCTCTAGGGTTTTAAAAGTTTTGATCCCCTCTTAGAATTGAAAACATATATGAATATTCATATTTAGCAATTCCTATGTTGGGACAAAGCCAGTTAATATCACCCAATATTTTCTGAAAGTCATTCAAAGTTTGAAGAAAATCTAATCTCAACTGAACCATTTCAGATTTTATAGTGAGCCTAACAACAACCATTTCTAGATATTTCATTGACACTGTAGATTGACTTTTCTCAGGAGCTATTTTTAAGCCTACTTGTAGCAAGGTATTTTGAACACTTTAAAAATAGAAGATAAAGTTTCAGAATTTGAGGCAGTAAAGAGAATGTCATCCATATAATAAGTAATACATAATTAAGGATACTGTCTTATTAGTGTCTATAATTCTCTTACTACAAAATATTGACATAAATTGGGGCTGTCCAACATGACCTGTGTCAAAAATTCCTATTGATATCTTTTCACAGTGTATTGATTGTTTAAACTAGGAATAGAAAAAGAAAATTCTGATAAGCCTGTGTGGCTAAGGAAATAGTGAAAAACAATCTTTCAAATCTATAGCCAATAAAGACAAGTTTGCACAAATCATAGTAGGGGATGGTAAGCTGGGTTGCAGTGCTCTCCTGGGCTGTAATATTGCATTAATAGCCCTTAAATCAAATAAAAGTGTTCAGTTTCCTGATTTCTTTTTAATAACCAAAAAAAGAGAGTTCCAGGAACTAAAGGATTCTTCAATATGCCCCTTGTCCAATTGTTTCTGAACTAACTCATTTAAAAACTCTAATTTTTCTTTAGGAAGAGGCCACTGATCTACATAGACAGGTTTGTTCATAAGCCATGTCATGGAGCTGAAGAAGACTACAACCAGTGACATGTCCAGAAAAAGGGATTCCTTAATCCACTTCTATCTCTTTTTATATTTATTGCAACCAGATGATGGTCATCTTTATATTTTTCTAATCCCAGCCCAGATATGTGACCTTCTTGACTCATCAGTTGCTGGCCTTGTTTATTATAAGAAGAATCAGGCATATGAATCTCAGCTTCCCATTGTTCTAACAAATCTCTTTCCCATAAATTAATAGGCAAGTCAGTAACATGTGGCTGAAAAGATACCTTTTGCCCATTTGGACCTGAGCATTGAAATATCCACAAACTTTGTAATAAATTTTGAGGGCTGCCTAATCTGAATATGGAAATTCCAGGTTGGTACAATGGCCATCCTTTGGGCCAATGGATGGAACTTATGATTGTAACATCTGCCCCAGTATTTTTAAGACCATGAAATTCTTTGTTGTTAACAGTTACTTTACAACTAGGTCTTTCATACAATATTCATTCAGTGAGAAAAACTCTGACCATGCCTGTGCTACCCTGCTTGGCCCTCAACTCTGTCACAGCCTCCCATATTAACATAGGGAATGATTAAAAGTTGGGCTATTCTTTAAACTTTTTTATCTTTCCATGGGACTGTAGTCAACATCATTATTTTGATTTCCTCTTGTCAGTCACTATCTATTACCACTATGTGAACTTGAACTCCTTTTTCAGTTAAACCACTTCTCCCAAGGAAGAGAGTCTGAGGTGGAAGTGGGCCTTTAATCCCTGTATTATTAATAATGCAGGATGTCTCACTTAGCAACAGACAAGAGGACTCGGTAGCAGGAAAATCTACAGTTCCTCTGCTGGATGTTACTTGGGATAGACCCATGACACTGTGGAGAAATCCTGACTGGGTTTCTTGGCCCTTGATATTTGCTGCACAGCATAGGCTCCCTTGATTTTGGGGGTGGGAACTTGCTGCAAAATCTGTTTCCTGGAATCAAAGAGCTGCCTTTATAATAAAAGGAATGACCTTGATTTGTCCAATGATTTCCTTTTTCACACCAAGATTATATCCCTGATTGTCTGCTATCTTTTATGGGCTGTTTATCCTCTTTGGACTTTCCCAGCTCCTGGGTTGATTTCAGTTTTCAACACTGCTCTTAAGTAGGACTCATATTGCCACAATTAAAGCATTTCCCAGTAAAGATTTTCCCAATGAGTAAACTTGCCATAGCTTGAGCCATCATACCAGCTTTATGATCTTCTATGCCTATACCCTGATAAAGTTTAATGCATCCTGTTAAATCTATTCTACCTCTCATTGGGCCAAGAGGCTTTGCACAATCTGGTTGGTGTTCTCATATGTCATAATTTGAGGGACATTCTCAGCTGCTTCCAAATTATTAACCTGTCTCTTTATAACTTCTTAGTCTTGCAATAAAATCAGGGTATGGCTTCTTTGTTCCCTGTAGAAAACTTTTGAAAGGAAGCTTCTGTATTCCCTTTAGACTGTATTCATTCCCATACCCTTAAATGGCATTGCTGAATTTGCATAACTGTTGATCAAGCATTTGCAATTGATTCTCTATTCCTGCCCAACTGCCTTTCCTTAACAATTAATCTTTAGGGCTTGGAATGTGATGAGTGGCATTGCTTGCAGCCTGGTCTCAGTATGATCTACCCACCATATTTTAAATTGCAAATATTCTTCTGAGTTCAACCCTACTTTAGCCAAAGTATTCCAGCTCGGAGGAGAAACATTATTAGCTTTTACTATACCTTGCACTAAACATAAATGAAAGGAGAAGTTACCCCATAATCTCTTACAGTCTTTTTCAACTCTTTCAATATACTAAAAGGAAAAAGGCTCATGTGTAAACACATACACTCCTTGTGGGTTTTGAGTATCAAATGTTCTCATATACATTTATTTTTTATTCTCTGAGATCCTCTGAGTCTGAAATTTCTTTCTCATCTTCAGTTTGCAAAGTTCTAAGACTGACTTTATTATTGCCCATGTAGGCCAAATAGTGACTGGTAAAGGGACTCCCAGCTTATGTAGCTTTTTCAATTCTTTCTGCACAGTCCCAATAAGCTATTTCCATACCATCTTGAATAGGGAACCAGGAATAATATTTCTCTATGACCTGTAATCATTCCAAAAGACAGATTTACTAGCTCAAACCCCACCTGCTTTAAGCAATTGTTTTAGTAGACATATATATGGGGGTTATTTCACCACATTCTCTGTATTCCCCATGGCTACCCAGTTTTATGAATTCCCTAGATCATTTATCCAGAAGAAAATTAAAAAGGGGCCCATTACTCATGACTCAGGGCTTTCCATGATTCCAAAACTGAAACTCACTCTGGTGATCCTTCTGATCAGGATTCTGCTCACTGGGCCACTTGTTGCAGAAAGGCATCCTGGAAAAGAAAGTCATAATAGGGGTCATGAATAAAACTTAAAGAAGGACACATTCACAAAGTTAAGAGAGACTTAAGGAACTGGGAGCTTGACAAGGCATCTAGCTGCCACCATGCAAGGAAGAAGTCTAAGCCCTGAGCCAAAGTTCTTCAAAACTTTAATTAGGGGTCTCAAAGATACTATTTTTAGAGATAGTTTAATTATATTCTAGAGTTTGTTAATCAATTAAGCAAAAGTCTGTTGGTCTGATAAGGAAACATTCCATTTCCAAAACACCAAACAGTCAACCACAAATATTTCCTTTGAACAAAGAATGTGCTTCCTCAACTGGCTTTCAGACCTGGCTGGGTCCAGCTTCCCAAGACCCACACATCTTGTGTACATCATGGAAATATTCTGATGAGCTGAGTGTGTTTCTCTTCAACCTCCCAAGATGAGCTGTTTTCAGATTTCAGCTAGGAGTTGTGGATCCAGGAGTCAATTTCAGCAATCTGAACAGTTATAGCAGTAGACAGGAGGACTGTATAGAGCCCAAACAAGTGGGTGTTATGACTAATTTTTCCTATCTTTTACCCAGACTATTGATCCTGGGGTAAAGGAGTGCACAGTGGGTGTTAACCATAGTGAGAGTCTTTCTTTTACCCAGCTGAGTAACAGAGTGGAGCCTAGACCTTGGAGTTGCTTTCTTAAAGTTAATTATCTGAATTGTGTAATATTTCCTTGGAGTTCTTTTATTAGTGGTGGAGGGCATCCTAAACTTCATAAGGGCAAATCCAGTTTCTTTTGTGAGACTGCATCTTGCTCTTAACAAGGCTTTAGGGTGATATCAGTCCATTTTAGATTGGTCTCCTGGCAGACCTTCTTCAGATGTGATTTCAGGGTGCAGTTTATTTGCTCCACTTTTCCCGAACTATGCAGCCTATAGGCTTGTAGAGATTCTACATTATATAGAGGGTTTTGCTGAGATTTTGTATGATTTGGACCACAAATGCTGGTCAATTTTCAGAACCCAGAGAGCTTGGCAGGACATATCCTGGAAAAATTTCTTTGCAAAAGAACTTAACTACTTCCTGGGCTTTCCCTAGGTGGTTTCCACCCACACTGTAGGTATTGGTATGCCCTTGCCCAGTAAGTATTGGTATCCTCTTGCCCAGGCAAGCTCTGTTAAGTCTACTTGAATGTTGTCAAATAGAATTTGTCCTACTGTAGTGCAAACACCACCTCCAAGAACATTCCACAAAATTAGAATAGGCTGAGACTAAGGATCCATAGTTTCAGGAAACAGGTTTTATTTTCTATGGCCATAGGGCTCAGTCAGCCGAGTAGCCTCTGAAAGTTTGAGCATCAAACAAAAGGCAACCTTAACTTTTGTAGACTGTATGACATGTTAAAGGAAAGGTAAACAACTGGTGGATTTGAGAATGGCCCGAAGCTGAACCACTGAGGGGCACCCACCCCAGGAATGCCTTATCTTTCCTATGTGCATCTTCAACAGTTCCTGAAGGCTAGGGGAGAGGTTTTCTACCCCAGGAATGTGTCTTATCTCACTTGCCTTCAAGGAGAGGGGTCTTGGTGATTTTCCAAAGAAAGGACAACTAAGCCAAAAATAAAGGGAGTCCTGCCAGCTACACTGCAACTTGTATTTCTGAGGGAGATTTCAGCCCTTGTTACACAGTTAGCACAAACTGCTTGGCCAAGTTGGTGCCGTTGAAGAATGTAAAAATACTGTTGAATAAACTGCTCCAGGGCTGTTTTTCCATATTGATTACTTTCATAAACTTGTGAAGCCACAAATTAGCTGAAGTGTTCCTGGGATTGCTAATCAGCCATCCTTGAATTTCTACCACCATTTGGCAAGAAGACACCATCTTTTTGGCTTAGCCAGGTATGTTCAGTCTCAGAATGTTTTGGCTGAATGCCACTTAGAGATTCTGGTAGAAGTGCTGCTGTTCAGGAGGGATGGGCTCCCCTTAAGCTACTTCCTTGGCTTCTTTATCAGCTATATGGTTCCCTGGGGCTATAGTATGTTTCCTGCTGATACCCAGGCAGTGAATGATGACAACCTTCATTGGGCCAATACTGATTCCAGGAAGGGCAGGATCTCCAGGCCATGCTTTATCTCCTTTGTCCCAGTGTTGATCAGTCCTTTTTCTTTGTATTGCCCATGCATCTGAGCAATGTTGAACCACATACTTAAGTCAGTATAGATGTTGATGATGGAATTTGATCCTAACAGTAGGGCTCTGGTGAACTGCTATGACTTTAATTTTTTGAGCCCAGGTGCCAACCAGGAGGGGTCCAGATTCCACAATTGAATCCAGGGTCACCGCCATATATCCTGCTTTCTGCATTCTGTTCTGGACAAAACTGCTGCCCTCTTCGTAGTGTACTGCATTAGGTGGGAGAAAGTCTGGTCCTTTAAATCTGGTCTGCTGGAAGACTTTCTTCTAAAGTTTCTATACATTCATGTTCAGACAGGCCTTCTCCCATCAGCAGGAGAGTAGCTGGATTTAGGCTGTGTACGGTTTCCACTTGAATGTTCAGGTTGTCATGTAAGAAGTATTGATACTGCAGCAGCTGGGAAGTAGAAAGTCAATGATGTCCCTTTTGCTGGAGAACTGCCTTGATTTGGTACAGGATGCAAAAGGTTATTTGCTGGGCAAAGATTTGCTTTTAAGCATTATGTGTTAGAATGACAGTGGTGACTATGGCCCATGGACAGAGAGGCCATCCTTTAGCTACTGAGTTTAACTGATTCCACAGTAGGTTGAAAGATGATCCCAAGAGCCTACTTTCTGAATGAGGACCCTTGTGGCTGTTACCTGTCATTTGTGTATGCACAGTGTGAAAGTTTGTTAATGTCCAGGAGACCCAAGGCTGGGGTTTGAGTGAGTTCCATTTTTAGCATTTCAAAGACTCTTTGTTGTTCAGCTCCTCAGGGAAGAGGTGAATTTTCAGCTCCTTACATAGTCTTATGCAAGGGCTTAGCAACTACTGAGAAATTAATGATCCAGATATGGCAGAATCCCATGGCCCCTAGGAAATCACAGAATTTTACTGAGATGTGGGTGTAGGAATCTGATAAACAGCTTATGTGATAGTTAGGTTCAGGTGCCAACTTGGACAGGTGGAGGTGCCTAGTTCTATTGCTGTGGACATGAACCATTGACATGTAAAGCTCATCCATTGCTGATTACATCTGCAGTTAACTAGGAGGCATTCCTGCTTTAAGGAATGACATTTGATTTTATTGGCTGGAACTTTAAATGAGAGAGCTCAATGTAGCAGAGCCCTAGTAGTTAAGCATACCTCATCTCAGCCCTTGCAGCTCAGTCCAGGCCTTTGGAGATGTAGAAAGAAATCACCCTGGGGAAAGTTGTTGGAACCAAAAGGCCTGGAAAGGAGGCCAGCTAAAATCACCCTGTGCCTCCCCATATAAGAAAGAACCTCAGTTGAAAGTTATCTACTTTCCTCTGAAGAACTATACATTTTTAACTAAATAAATCCCCTTTTAGTGAAAACCAACCCATCTCTGGTAGGTGGCATTCCAGCAGCTAGAAAACTAGAACAGCTTACTTTCTTTCAAGTTGCAGGAGGCAGATGGCTTGGGTGATTTGAAATCTGAGTAATTTTACTTGTTTTTTGCAAATCTGGGCCTTTTTCCTAGAGACCTTGTAGCCTCTTTGATTAAGGTGAGTTAGGAGTGCATTTGTAACCTTTTGGCAGTCTTGTGAGGTTGTACTGGCTAAGAGTAGATCATTCACATATTGGAGCAAAACACTCATACTTTTGTGGAATTCTTGCATGTATTCCTTAGGGTTTGGCTAAAAATAGTGGAATAATTTTTGAACTCTTGAGGGAGGTGCATCCAGTTGAATTGTTGCTTTCTTCCAGTGTGCAGACCTTCCCATTTGAAGGCAAAAATGGGTTGACTGATCAATACCGGACAAATGAAGAAAAAGGTGTCTTGCAGATCAAGCAGGATAAAAATGATGTTGTAGCCGGAATTAGGCTTAAGAGAGTACAATGGCTTTAGCACTATGGGATGTAAGGTAACAGGCACTTTGTTGATGGCCCACAAGTCTTGAACAGGATGGTAATCATTGGTTCCAGGTTTTCATGTCAGTAGAAGAGGAGTATTCCATAGGGACTGGAGTTCCTATACCATACCATGAAGAAGTAGGTGGTTGATGTGTGTCTGAATTTCCATATGGTCTTTTTGGGGTATTGGATATTGTTAAAGATGTACTGGGACAACTCCCAGGTGGAATCCCATAAGTTCCAGAAGGACACTCATTGCTAGCCTCAGTGGACTATTTTCTGCCCAAATAGAAGGGTCAAGTCCTGACACCTGTGGATTGTTGAGCTGGTCTCAGATTTCTTTTGCAAGAAAAAGGGGGAACTATTCTGCATGAGGAGCTGTCAGGGTCGCCATGATCTTTTTCTCTGGGTTATTTAATATCAGAAAACTTTCCTCTTCTGCACTGAAACCTATTTGGGCCTGGAGCTTTGTCAGGAGGCCTTGGTCCAGTGGGGGTACTGTGTAGTCAGAAAGGTAATAAATTTATAAGAAACTTCTCAGGATCCCAACAGACACTTTCAGGCTGTTAATAAAGGATGTTGAGATGCCTTTGGCCCCAATGGTGGTGGTTTGCCTTTTAGTTTTAGGTCAAATTTGCTGCAAGACAAAAGAATGTTCTGTGCCAGTGTCTTCCATAATGTCCATTTTTCAGCCTTATACTATCATTGTGACCATAGGTCCCCCAGAGTCAAGTGTGGAGGAACCCAGACAGTCCCTATCTGTCTTCAATGCCTGCTAGGCCTACAAAATTGATAACAATTGGGCTTTTCATAGCTGGTGGGGTGCTTGATTCTCTTTTCCCATTTTTGGTGGGGCATTCTGCTTTCCAGTGCCCTTCATTCTTAGGATAAGCTAGCACACTGGCTTCCCTCCAGTGGGGATGCTCTCCTACATTCTCCATGTGGTTCCCAATAAGTGAGTGCTCTTTCCCTTCACCCTAGTCACTTGAAGTTTCTGCATTTTGAGAATGGGGGCTTCCTGGTGCCCTGAGTGAGAAATAAAAAGTGTGGCTATCTTCAATCTCTTGTGGGATAGTATTTATATTTACAATGAAGTAAACAAGAATCATGGCCCTTTGCAATATTATGGACACTGTGGCCATATTTTAGTAAGGTATGTGTGTCTTAGTTCCTCCTCCAGAGCAACTACTAGGTGCCCAGAAACAGTACAGAACAGCTCCCGGGGCCACAGCACGGAATGGACTCACAGAGTAACCCAGTCGGGACTGGCTAGACTGACTGCAAGACTCTGCCATGATGAGATCCTGAGCAGTGCATGCTTCCCCGGGCCACAGCAGCTGGTGGCCAGAACTCCTCCCTCCCTTCTTCCTGGGCTGGCTGAGAGTCTTTGAGTGGAAGTTTCCCAAACCACAGTGGCTGGCGCCACTCTTTCATGGGCAGCTTCCCAGACTGGCTACGAGTCTCAGATCAATGGCCTCCCCAAGCCATGGCGGCTGGCAACCAGCACCCCTCCCCCATAGGCAGCTTCCCGGTCTGGTGGCGGGTCTCAGATCAGCGAGTTCCCCAGGCCATGGTGGATGGTGACCAGTGCCCCTCCCTCACAGGCAGCTTCCCATTCCCGGGACGAGTTCCCTGGGCCACGGCAGCCAGCAACGAGCACCCCGCCCCCATAGGCAGCTGCCTGGAGGGAGATGAGGGAGTTTCCAACAGTGGCAGGGACTGGGTCCAACCAAACACCAATAGTGGCATTAATAAAGGAGCCACAATATCTTTTGCTGGTGGGACCTGCAGACAGACAAGCGCCACCTACTGGGCAGGATGAAAAAAACAGAGTTCAGAGACTTCACAGGAAAATCTTTCAACCTGCTGAGTCCCACACTTAGGGAAATCTGATTAAATGTCCAGACACCAGCAAAAACTAACAAATCACACCAGGAAAATTGAAGATATGGTCCAGTCAAAGGAACAAACCAATAGTTCAAATGAGATACAGGAGCTGAGACAACTAATTCTAAATATATGAACAGAAATGGAAAACCTCTTCAAAAATGAAATCGATAAATTGAGGGAGGACATGAATAAGGCAAGGGATGAACAAAAAGAAGAAATGGAAAGTCTGAAAAAACAAATCACAGAACTTATGGGAATGAAAGAAATATTACAAGAGATGGAAAAAACAATGGAAACCTACAATGGTAGATTTCAAGAGACAGAGGTTAGAATTAGTGAACTTGAGGGTGGAACATCTGAAATCCAAAAGGAAACAGAAACTATAGGGAAAAGAATGGAAAAATTTGAGCAGGGGCTCAGGGAATTGAATGATAATATGAAGTGCACAAATATATGTGTTGTGGGTGTCCCAGAAGGAGAATAGAAGGGAAAAGGAGGAGAAAAACTAATGGAAGAAATCATCACTGAAAATTTCCCAACTCTTATGAAAGACCTAAAATTACAGATTCAAGAAGTGCAGCACACCCCAAAGAGAATAGATCCAAATAGGCGTTGTCCAAGACACTTGCTAGTTAGAATGTCAGAGGTCAAAGAGAAAGAGAGGATCTTGAAAGCAGCAAGAGAAAAACAATCCATCACATACAAGGGAAATCCAATAAGACTATGTGTTGATTTCTCAGTAGAAACCATGGAGGCAAGAAGACAGTGGATGATATATTTAAATTACTAAAAGAGAAAAACTGCTAACCAAGAATTCTATATCCAGCAAAATTGTCCTTCAAAAATGAGGGAGAAATTGGGCAGGCCATGGTTGCTTAGTGGCAGAGTTCTTGCCTACCATGCTGAAGACCTGGGTTCAGTTCCTGGTGCCTGCCCATGTATTAAAAAAAAAAAGTGGAAAAAAAATTAGGGAGAAATTAAAACATTTCAGACAAAAAGTCACTGAGAGAATTTGTGACCAAGAGACAAGCTCTGCAAGAAATACTAAAGGGAGAACTAGAGTCAGATACGAAAAGACAGAAGAGAAAGGGTGGAGAAGAGTGTAGGAAGAAGGAAAATCAGATATGATATATATAATTCAAAAGGCAAAATGGTAGAGGAAAGTATTACCCAAACAGTAGTAACACTAAATGTTAATGGATTGAATTCCCCAATAAAAAGACATAGACTGACAGAATGGATTATAAAACAGGATCCTTCTATATGCTGTCTACAGGAAACACATCTTAGAGCCAAAGATAAACATATGTTGAAAGTTAAAGGTTGGGAAAAGATATTTCATGCAAATAACAACCAGAAAAGAGCAGGAGTAGCTATACTAATATCCAACAAATTAGACTTCAAATGTAAAACAGTTAAAAGAGACAAAGAAGGATACTACCTACTAATAAAAGGAAAAATTAAACAAGAAAACATAATAATCATAAATATTTATGAATCTGAATCAGAATGCCCCAAAATACATGAGGAATACACTACAAATACTGAAAGGGGAAATAGACACATCTACCATAATAGTTGTAGATTTCAATTCACCACTCTCATCAATGGACAGAACATCTAGACAGAGGATAAATAAAGAAACAGAGAACTTGAATATTGCAATAAATGAGCTAGACTTAACAGATATTTATAGGACATCACACCCCACAACAGCAGGATACACCTTTTTCTCAATGCTCATGGATCATTCTCAAAGATAGACCATATGCTGGGTTACAAAGCAAGTCGCAACAAATTTAAAAAGATTGAAATCATACACAACACTTTCTCAGATCATAAAGGAATGAAGTTGGAAGTCAACAATAGGCAGAGTGCCAAAAAATTCACAAATACATGGAGGCTCAACAACACACTCTTAAACAGCGAGTGGGTCAAGGAAGAAATTACAAGAGAACTTAGTAAATATCTCGAGGCGAATGAAAGTAAAAACACAACATATCAAAACCTATGGGACGCAGCAAAGGCAGTGCTAAGAGGGAAATTTATTGCCCTAAATGCCTATATCAGAAAAGAAGAAAGGGCAAAAATTCAGGAATTAACTGTCCACTTGGAAGAACTGGAGAAAGAACAGCAAACTAACCCCAAAGCAAGCAAAAGGAAAGAAATGACAAGATTAGAGCAGAAATAAATGAAATTGAGAACATGAAAACAATAGAGAAAAATCATTAAGACCAGAAGTTGGTTCTATGAGAAAATCAACAAGATTGATGGGCCCTTAGCAAGATTGACAAAAAGAAGAAGAGAGAGGATGCAAATAAATAGGATCAGAAATGAAAGAAGAGACATAACCACTGACCTCACAGAAATAAGGATGTAATAACAGGATACTATGAACAACTCTATGCTAATAAATACAACAATGTAGATGAAATGGACAAGTTCCTAGAATGGCATGAACAGCCAACTTTGACTCAAGAAGAAATAGATGACCTCAACAAACCAATCACAAGTAAAGAAACTGAATCAGTCATTCAAAAGCTTCCCAAAAAGAAAAGTCCAGGACCAGACAGCTTCACATGTGAATTCTACCAAACATTCCAGAAGGAATTTGTACCAACCCTGCTCAAACTCTTCAAAAAATTTGAAGTGGAGGGAAAGCTACCTAATTCATTCTATGATGCCAACATCGCCCTCATACCAAAACAAGGCAAAGATATTACAAAAAAAGAAAACTACAGACCAATCTCTCTAATGAATATAGATGCAAAATTCCTCAACAAAATTCTAGCAAATCGAATCCAGCAACACATTAAAAGAATTATACATCATGACCAAGTAGGATTCATCCCAGGTATGCAAGGATGGTTCAACATAAGAAAATCAGTTAATGTAATACACCACATCAACAAATCCAAGCAGAAAAATCACATGATCATTTCAATTGATGCATAGAAGGCATTTGACAAGATTCAACATCCTTTCCTGTTGAAAACACTTCAAAGAATAGGAATACAAGCGAACCTCCTTAAAATGATAGAGGGAATATATGAAAAAAACCACAGCTAATATCATCCTCAATCGATAAAAATTGAAAACTTTCCCCCTAAGATCAGGAACAAGACAAGGATGTCCATTATCACCACTGTTATTCAACATCTTGTTGGAGGTTCTAGCCAGAGCAATTAGACAAGAAAAAGAAATACAAGGCATCAAAATTGGAAAGGAAGAAGTAAAACTATCACTGCTTGCAGATGATATGATACTATACATCAAAAACCCTGAAAAATCCACAGCAAAACTACTAGAGCTAATAAATGAGTACAGCAAAGTAACAGGTTACAAGATCAACAATCAAAACTCTGTAGTGTTTTTATACACAAGCAGTCAACAAGCTGAGGGGGAAATCAAGACATGGATTCCATTTATAATTGCAGCTAAAAGAATAAAATACTTAATAATAAATTTAACTAAAGAAACAAAAGACCTATACAAAGAAAACTACAAAAAACTGTTAAAAGAAATCACAGAAGACTTAAATCGATGGAAGGGCACACCGTGTTCATGGATTGAAAGACTAAATATAGTTAAGATGTCAATTCTACCTAAATTGATTTACAGATTCAATGCAATACCAATCAAAATCCCAGCAACTTATTTTTCAGAAATAGAAAAACCAATAAGCAAATTTATCTGGAAGGGCAGGGTGCCCCAAATTGCTAAAAGTATCTTGAGGAAAAAAAACGAAGCTGGAGGTCTCACGCTGCCAAACTTTAAGGCATATTATGAAGCCACAGTGGTCAAAACAGCATGGTATTGGCATAAAGATAGATATATAAATCAATGGAATTGAATAGAGTGCTCAGATATAGACCTTCTCATCTATGGACATTTGATCTTTGATAAGGCAGTCAAGCCAACTCACCTGGGACAGAACAGTCTCTTCAATAAATGGTGCCTAGAGAACTGGATATCCATATGCAAAAGAATGAAGGAGGACCCGTGTCTCACACCCTATACAAAGTTGACTCAAAATGGACCAAAGATCTAAACATTAGGTCTAAGACCATAAAACAGTTAGAGGAAAATGTAGGGAGATATCTTATGAATCTTATAATTGGAGGCGGTTTTATGGACCTTAAACCTAAAGCAAGAGCACTGAAGAAAGAAAGATATAAATGGGAACTCCTCAAAATTAAACACTTTTGTGCATCAAAGAACTTCATCAAGAAAGTAGAAAGACAGCCTACACAATGAGAGAAAATATTTGGAAACGACATATCAGATAAAGGTCTAGTATCCAGAATTTATAAAGAGATGGTTCAACTCAACAACAAAAAGACGGCCAACCCAATTAAAAAATGGGAGAAAGACTTGAACAGACACCTCTCAGTAGAGGAAATACAAATGGTCAAAAGGCACATGAAGAGATGCTCAATGTCCCTGGCCATTAGAGAAATGCAAATCAAAACCACAATGAGATATCATCTCACACCCACCAGAATGGCCATTATCAACAAAACAAAAAATGACAAGTGCTGGAGAGGATGTGGAGAAAGAGGCACACTTATCCACTGTTGGTGGGAATGTCAAATGTTGCAACCACTGTGGAAGGCAGTTTGGCGGTTCCTCAAAAAGCTGAATATAGAATTGCCATATGATCCAGCAATACCATTGCTAGGTATCTACTCAGAGGACTTAAGGGAATAGACACAAACGGTCATTTACACACCAATGTTTATAGCAGCATTATTTACAATTGCAAAGAGATGGAAACAGCCAAAATGCCCATCAACAGACGAGTGGCTAAACAAACTGTGGTACATACATACGGTGGAATATTATGCAGCTTTAAGACTGAATAAACCTATGAATCATGTAATAACATGGATGTACCTAGAAAACATTATGCTGAGTGAGTCTAGCCAAAAACTAAAGGACAAATACTGTATGGTCCCACTGATGTGAACCGACATTAGAGAATAAACTTGGAATATGTCATTGGTAACAGAAACCATCAGGAGATAGAAATAGGGTAAGATAATGGGTAATTGGAGCTGAAGGGATACAAACTGTGCAACAAGACTGGATACAAAAACTCAGAAATGGACAGCACAATACTACCTAATTGTAATGTAAGTAGGTTAAAACACTGAATGAAGCTGTATCTGAGGTACAGTTTTTTTTCTTCTTTTTTACTTTTTTTATTTTTTTATTTTTTTCTCTGTATTATCGTTTTATTTCTTTTTCTTTTGTCTTTCTATTTCTTTTTCTAAATCAACGCAAATGTACTAAGAAACAATGAATATGCATCTATGTGATGATATTGAGAATTACTGATTGTATATGTAGAATGGAATTATTTCTAAATGTTGTGTTAGTTAATTTTTTAATTAATAAAAAAGGTCAGGGTGTACATATTTACAACAAAAGTCCCTATGCTAATGGCCATCTGCAATCTGATGAGTGATGAGCTTCCATATTTCACATGAATTGAACAAGAAACCTAGCCATTTGCTTTCTCATGGTGGACAATGAGTCCACATTTACAACGAGAACATCAAAAGGAATTCTTATCTGCAAACTAATGAGGGCCAAGTTTTCCATGTTTATAATGAAGTCATCAAGAAATATGTATTAACCATGAATGAATATTCAGTATGTGTGACCATCTACAATGTGAAGAAGAATGCATCCTTATTTACCATCTGCTATCAGGAGAGGGACAGTGGGTCCATATTTACCATAGGTAAATTAATAGACATGGAAATCTGCAATCAAATGAGGGAGAGGATTTACAATGAAGGAATCAGAAAAGTGACATTTGCAATATGATGAGAGACACTGTCTCCATGCTTGCAATGAAGGGAAAATAAATTTGGCCATCTGCAATCTAAAGAGGATCAGTGATTCCATACTTACTATGAGGGAAACAAGAAACCTGGTCATTGGCATTCTGATGAGGAACATCTATAATCTCATAATGGACAGTTTGTCATCTGCAAACTAATGAGAAAACTTTGATTCAACTTTCAATGTGGGAAGCAAAGTGTTTGGCCATCTGCAATACTATGAGTTACTGTGGTCTGTATTTAAGTTGTAGGAAACAAAAATTTGACCAAGCTATCTAGTTATTCCATTTTTACCATGAAGGCAGCAAATCAATCTTCACCATCTGTAATCTTAAAGGGACAGAAGTTCTGACATTCAATGAATGAACAAATAAATGAACCTGACCTCCTTCAATCTAATGAAAGACATCTGGAATATAATGAGGGACAGTGGGTCCACATTTGTAAAGAATGAAAATATAAGCAGGGCATATGCAATCTAATGAGGGACAGGCTGTTCAAACTAAATGTTGGATGAAAAAACAAGGTCGTCTGAAATCTGCTATGACACAGTGGTTCCATATTTACAATGAAGTAGACAACAAATAAGGCCATTTATAATATCACAAGAACAGCATTGGCCATATTTGCAATGAAGGAAACAACATATGTGGCCATCTGCCATTTAATGAGGTCAAGTTTGCTCATAATTATAATGAAGGAAACAGTAAACTTGGCATCTGCCTTCGAGGACTGTGTGTCTATTTCCATGACAGAATCAACAAACAAGGTAATCTGCAATCTGATGAAGGACAGTGTGCCCATATTTATAATGAAGGATGTTACAAAGTGACCATCTACAATCTAATAAGGAGATATGTGTATATGTTTTTAATGAAGGAAACATGTGTGGTCATCTGCAATCTACTGATGGAGAATGTCCATATTTATCATGATGGTAATAATAAACAGAGCTGTATGCAAGCTAGTGAGTGATATGGTGTCAATAAAACAATGAAATAAACAACAAATATGGCTATCTTCAATCTGATTAGGGACAAGTGGAATATATTTACAATAAAAAATTTATAAATGTGGCCACATGCAATCCAAAGAAGGACTGTGGTCCATATACACAATGAAGGAAATAAGAAATGTGATGAACTGAAATCTAATGATGGAGAGATGTTACATATTTGCAGTGAAGGAAACAATAAGCCTAGCTATTTTCAAACAGTTGCATATGTATGTCCATATTTAAAGTGAAGGAAACAATAAATATGACTGTCTGCAATATAATGTCACACAAGTGTCGAACTTTATAATAAATGAAAAAAACATATGATCATATGCAACCTAGTGAAGGAAACTTGGAACATATTTTCAGTGAAGGAAACAATAAATATGGCCACGATGAAAGTTATGAGAGAAGTTGTGTCAACATTTACAATGAATGAAACAAAATACATAGTCATCTGCAGTCTCTAAAGGGAGAGTGGGCCTTTATTTCCATTAAGGAACAACCACAAGGCCATCTACAAACTAATGATGGGAATGTGTCCTATTACAAGCAAGGTAAAGATAAACTTGGTTTGCTGCAAACTCATGAGAAATAGTATGTCCATATTTACAATGAGGGAAACAATAAACATGATCTGTAATCTATGAAGGACAGTGGATCCATATCTACAATGAATGAAACAATATACATGGCTATCTGTAATTTATGGTATTGTGGATTTCCTGATAGGTTTGAAGAAAGGCTTGGAGACAGACTGACCACAAGAAAGGAATTTATTCAGGCAACAGGATGGTGGGGGGTTGAAGTTAGACACAGACCACTCAAGAAAGGAATTAGAAGGTCTTTTATACCTGGGGGACTGGATAGGATAAAAAAAAGGTATAAGGTTTTAACAAGTGTGAGAGGATTGGGCAGATGTGGGAAGCTTTGGTGGCTGCAAAAAAGTTAGAGGGCAATCATTTTCAAAGTTAAATATCACTGTGGTCATGGTAGGGGTTCTAATTGCAGGGGAGTGTATTTTCTACAAATGGGGGTGGGGATCATTATTGTGTGAGGGTGGAGGTTAGAACAAGGAGAGCTTATGATAAGATTTCAGGAGTTGGAGACAGACTGATCACAAGCAAAGGAATTTATTCAGGCAGCAGGATGGTGGGGGTCTGAAGTTAGACACAGCCCACTCAGGAAAGGAATTAGAAGGTCTTTTATACCTGGGGGACTGTATAGGATAAAAAGTGCATGAGGTTTTTGACAAGTGTGAGAGGCTTTGGCAGATGTGGGAAGATTTGGTGGCTGCAAAAAAGTTAGAGGGCAATCATTTTAAAAGTTAAATATTACTGTGGTCATGGTAGGGGTTGTAATTGCAGGGGAGTGTATGTTCCACAAATGGGGTGGGGATCATTGTTGTGTGAGGATGGAGGTTAGCACAAGGCGAGCTTATGATAAGATTTCAGGTGCTAAGGGTTGTAACTGCTAGAAGGTAGGTGTAGGATCAATTATTATGGCCCTGGTTTGTTCTGTTCCTGTGTAACATTTCAGGAGGCTTGAAGCCTTGTCCCTGTTTCATGCATTGTTTCTGGTGGCTAATCTGTGATTAAGAGGTGGGTGGGTTATCACTTCTCTTGCCTATAGCAGTGATAGTCCCTGGACCAGAGACCCAGTGGAATCCAGTACTGGCAATGGGGCTTTCCCTCACCTCTCAGATTCTTAACCTCCCCAAGTGGGGCACTTGTGCTCTCTGAAACAGCAATGGATCCAAGACAGTTTCTGGAACCAAGTTTCTGGCAGCACTGCCTATCTGACTGGTAAACACCCAGGTGCATCAATTTCAGCCCACTCATAAAAGGCTAGGGAAGCCTGAATGGAAGGGGAGACTTACCACCTCCCAGGTACTCTCCACGTACCAGTCTCCAGTTGGAGTACCAGGGGAAATGGAAGTCTTCAGGTCCATATTTGGGAAAGGCAGTGAGGAAGAATTGTTGGAGCGTGCATATGGGATTGTGTGAGTGAAAGGAAGACCTGGGCCATGCACCAGGCCATGAGTGAGTTCAGATTCTGTAACTTTGTAGTGATCCTCATATGGCTCAGGATGAGCTTCCTCAAAAGGGGGACCAGCTGGGGGTTTATGCCAGAACATCAAAGCCAAGAGGTGGCAAAAGTTCCCTTTGTTGCTTTTCTGTAAGCCCTCTCACTAATTGTTGGTGCCACAGATACTAGAGGGGAAGTAAGTAAAACACCATTATGGTGCATGATTTCTAACTTTAAGGAAGTTTTACTGATGACTGGGGAATTAAGCTGACTTCTGGCTGACTTAGGAAACTGTGTGAATTAGAGTGGACCACCTTCATGGAGGATAAAAAAGAAATTCTCTTGTATTATGGCTTATAATTACTCTGTCTTAGAAATTAAAATTTTCACATTTCATAATAACAGGAGAACATCTGAGTAAGGTTTTAAAATTTATCTCATGTAGAGAGTCAGTCCTGTACAATTGATGTTGCCTTTATGTGACCTTGGTAAGAAACAGCTGAAATGTGCACTCTAGCTGGGAGAGTTGGCTATCCTTTCAGAAAGATGTATACTTTAATAAAAATATCTAGGTCCTAGAAAGCTCCTCTTGGTCCCTAAGCAGTTTCCAGAGGACCAAATTGGGCCCAATTACATAAGTTAACTGAAATTTGACCACTAGTATATAAAGATATAAAAAGAGGAGGGAGAATAAAACTGCATGCAATCAATTAAAGAAAGAAAGAGGAAAAGCTTAGGAGAAGAGAAAATAATGGAAAGGGAGAGGACCTCACCAAAACCTTTGCTCTGCTATGGGTCTTAACTAAGGAAACTCCAAATGCTGTCCCCAAGATGGCTGCAGATTTTTACTAATGAGAATTAAAGTGCTGCTTCTAAAATTGTCCAGCACTTTTCTTCAGGTGTTGGTGACATCTTATCTGGTGATGTAACTATGGTTTATTTTTGAAGACTCTTTTCATTACTATCCTTTAATTATTTTCTTTAATTGCTTTCCTAGAAAAATCTATTTTTGTCACTAAGACCTGTGTTGTCAACAAGTCTGAACCTATAAATTAAATGACCACAAATATCATGTTGCCTTTTGTGCACAAAATTGGTGCTATGAACAGGATTCATGTTTCAGTACAACCTCATAGTGTTGAAGATCTGTAAGACAAGCTTTAAAATATTTATGCAGAAAATGTGGACTATGTTCTTCTGAATATTGTAATGCTTTATTAGGACCATTCTTGATAAAATTAAAGTTGCCAGTTCCTTGTCCTTTTTGTATGCAGAATGTTTTGGATTTAAGCATTTCATTTCCCTGGGTTATACTTTCTAATGCTATAAGACACTTGGGGATTTTTAAGTCAGTAACCCTACTTCAAAAATTTACTTGAAGTAAATTAATAATAAGCCATAAACTTTAGATATAGATTAGGAAATAATGTCACTTTGAAAAAATCCTCTACTCAAAATAAAGAACTAAGAAATTCCATGGGATAATTTATCTTACTCCTCACTTGCAGAGGAATGAGTAAAATGCACAGGACCTGTAAAGATTAGGGGAATAAAATTAAACTGGGAATGCTATTCAGGTTGCTTTGTGTCTAAAAAGCATTCCATTAGAAAAACAGAAATAAATAATTAGAACACATGAAAAAAGGATGGGCTTTGTTGATGGAATATAGAAAAATGTTAAACAGAGAGATTGAGCAATCTCTGAAGAAAATGAATTATGAAAGGGAATTGGCAGAAATACAGGAAAAACTGTCCATGCTGCAGAATCAAAATTTTGTTTTGAAAATTCAAATTTATAATTATCAGTTAGTAGCTGAGAGGGCTGTGGTCCATGTAGCCCAATATAAATATAAAAAGAGGTGAGTTAAAGTAAACAAAGGAAAAGAATATATGGCATTAGCCACTGCCACTGCTGATTGGAACCCTGGTAAATGGGATGGTGATTTGTGGAATGAAGCAGATAAAGAAAAGGAAATGGGAATATTTTAGATGAAAAATTTGTCAAAAGAAAAAAGTAAATATCCTCCAGAATAGGTGCAGGCCCAATGCAAAGGCAAAAAGGAGGAAGACAGGGCCATCAGGTTACTTTCAAAACCACTTTAAAAGAACAAAAAATAACTGACATTCTTGAACATTTCACTTAAAAAAATTAATGACTGATGAACCATTAATAACCTGAATGGTCAAATTGTTGATGTAGAAGTTGTAAGAGTGGTGCTGGACTATGTTAATTGTGAAAAACTTGTAGTAATTAGCACCAGTACCTTTATATAATGTGCTTTTCAGAAGTTCAGTCAGTAGACTGGAAAAAGTTCTAACTTGCTGGTATTAGCTACATAAATGTGTAATAAGCAATGTGCTGCTGACACTATGTGGCCATGAAATAATTGACCCTAGTACACTTTGTGAGATGCTGTGCAGAAATTAAAAAAGGAAGTTTTGAAGCCAGCAATTACATTGAGAGAGGCTGACACATACCACCTCCACCCTGTCAATGCTTCACAGAGAAATGCTGTCATTAAAGCAGCACCTGCAGCATATAAACAACTGATAATGACTTTATTATTGGGAAAAGTAGGTAACCCACTTAACAGTGTCTTAAATAAAATGGCACTGCTGGAAAACATGGGAAACTGGAATATATGAAAAGAAAAAGGCAAAAATATAAAGGGAAATGGTTCCCTAACACCAGTGATGGATTTTCCCACAAAAACATGTTCCTAGACCTGCTGGAAGCTGGAGTCAACTGAAAAAGTATTAACATTTTGTCAAATAATGAAATAAAGAGAATGTATGAAAGAAAATGTAAACCAAGTTATAATCATAAAGTAAATAGTCGTTCCACCCTGACAAGGCAGAAAACCTGCATCCAGCTCCCTTCACACCTCTGTGTCCTCGTGTAATCCCTTTCTTCCAGAAAAGGGATTAGGCCAAACTCCATTATCTCTGACTCCAAATTTGTGATTCCCCTTTAGTCTTATGTTTCATATTTTCAAATTGGGGAAGCTGTTTAATATTGAAAAACTCCTAGTTTGCAAGTTTTATCTTTACAGTTTTTTTAAGTCTTGATATGTGCTATCGATCTTTTTTAAAAAAATTGTATATTGAGGTTTTAAATATGCATTAACTAAAACATTTTAAGTATTTAACATTATTCTGATAAATTTGATTTTAGTAGTAATAATATATAGTAAAATGTTGCCTAAAGTAGTGACTTAAGTATAAAGGATGTGTTTTGACTAAAATAAAATAAATGGCTGTTGCAGATAAGAAAATGTATGACAAATCCTGAATAAATACAATAAGTTGCTGAATGTTTGTGAAAAAGGAAATTATGGTCAAAGTTAGGAAAAGTTTTAAGTGAACTAAAAGAGAAAGTGTTAAAAGCAGTACCCAAACCCTTTAACATCTACCCCCTCTTACATGAAGTTAAGCCAGGGAAAATGGTGTGGATAAGAGACTGAAAAGTAGAAAAAAGAAGAAGGTTCCCACCAGCCAGGAGTGGTCCTTACCATGTTGTTTTAGTGACCTCAAGGGCTGTCAGAGTCACTTAGATCATCCTGTGAGTTCACCTCTCTTGGGTCAAGAGGGCACCACAGATGACCTTTGAGAGTGCACCCCTGATCCTGAACACCTGACATGCAGCATTCTCTGGAAGCCACTGAGCCCTTCTCCACTGCAACTGAGATCAGCTGACCAGTCCCCATCTGGAGGCCTGAATGACCATCATTATCCTGCTCTAGCTCACTGAAAGCAGCTAGTCAGCACATGGTCAAAGCCTGAGGAAACCTCTTTAAGCCCTGCCTCAGTCACCACAGAAGCTGACTGATCTATGTACTGCTGAAGATTGAAGAATCAATACATGGCCATCTTGGCCTTCTGGATCTGATGACTACTGTCTTTCCTTACTATTTTTTTTTCTTTCATTTAGCAATTTTAGCCCTCCTGGAAATATGAAATACATTGCCTGGAGTTCTTCCTGAAAACCAACTTTACTCTAATTTTGTGGGATCCCTCTTACCCAAGTAATTTCCCTCTTCCTAGCCACTGCCCAGAATGTGTGTCTCCATTCCTTCCCTGAGGCTAATTGTATATTCATGTGGTGGTACTCCCCGTACACAGCTCCATGTACCTCAGTCCTCTATTTCTGCTTGGCATGGTCATAAGTCCTTCTGAGGGAAATTATGCATGTCAGGCATGCCTCAAAACCACCTGTTTGGAAAAAGGTGAAAACTATAACCAGCATTCATGCCAAGGTAGTTCTCAAACTTGCATTATTCAGTAGGTATTCTAAAAGAAATTCTCCTTATAAGTCAGGGTAAGCATCAAAGGGAGGAAAATGCATCAAGCAGATTTTGCAGCAGGCAGGCCTCTTCCCACTTCTGATTTGGCTTCCTCCTCTGTGGAAAATCCCCCAACCCCCTCCTCTAGCCTCCAGAAATGGATGAAACTACAAGTAGGCAAGATATGACATATTTCTGGGATAGGGACTCTTCCCTTAATGGCTCATCTACTTCTGTAGCCCAGCTTCATGCTCTTCTCAACCTAAACCAGCCAATCATTTACAATCATGTAAATAACATGTTACATTACCTTTAACATGTCATCTTATCTATAAAAACTGATACTAAACTTTCATTTGGGTCTGGACTTTCAGAGGCTACTTGGCTGAGCCCTAAGTCCATAGACAATAAAACCTACTTCCTGAAACTTCAGAACATTGGCCCTGGTTTATTCTGTTTCTGTGTAACATTCCTGGAGGCTTGAAGATTAGTCCCTGTTTTGTGAAACATTATTATAGAAATACATTTCATAAGGGTGAGTCACAAAATTAAGGCCTGACTTATTAAATTGGGAGCCTCTGTTTCTTAAGAAAAATGTCAGGAATTCCCCAAGTGGGGAAACCTAATAGTTCTATCTTTCCTAGACCCTCAAGAGAGTTGGCAAACAGTTTGTCATATTCTGTCCAAAATACCCTGAAATGCATCATTGCATAACATTAACTAGTATAGAGCATTAAGATTTTTTTCCTCATTCCAGATTCCATATAAAAAAAGTTGAATAATATTGTTTAACTGACTAGACAGAGTACATTAGATGGTGAAAATTTTGGAGAAAATAAACATTTTTATTTTATCTCACACAAAATATAAAGCTTTAAAATGCAAACAATGTAATTCTTTATCTTGTGTATTGATTTACATTACTTTCAACTACTCAGTTTCATCACATCTTTAATTAGAGTTTATCTCTTTCAGTTTCTTTCAACCATTGTCATGTAGCTTTCACAGCTGGAGAACCAAATCTGAGTTTTAGGTGTCATAGAGGCACTTAAATTTCCAGGAAACTATTGGGTATAAAAGCTAAAGCACTTTAGAATTTAATGATAACAATTAATGCTTAAAATTTGAGCTTTAATTTTTATAAGCATTTTTAAGTAAAGCTTCTTTCAGAAACAAAACATTAGTTGTTTTATATTAAGAAGCTATAGCAGGGGTTTTGTTCTGTTTCATTTTTATACACCTACAAGTTATATTATTTAACCGATAAATATAACATATATTTGTCTGATCTTTCTTTTAAAGGTTTTACTTTTTACAGATGGAGCTCTGATCTATAGCTGAACACATATAGCTTTAGAGAAGTATTAGTACAAAGCAGTGCTATTGATTATTTGGCTGCTTCTATGACCTATGACCTTTTAAGAATAATTAAAACTATGACTAATAAAAACATATCAATGTTGTACATTGTACAGATTAGTATCAGGATATAACATGGACAATAAGAACATTGTCAAGTTTTAAGAACTTCTATAACAATATGAATAATATTTTACCTATAAAAATTTAACCAGCAACAGGATAGAAAATCCCTTTTAACCACTGTATTTTTCCCAAACACCTTCTAAGCAATACTGTAAACTATTTTAGCACCTTACTTTATACAAAGTGAAAGAGCAAATTATTTACAGCAGTTTTTCCCTTAACAACGAGAACATTTGTCTTCTGAAATAAAGAATAATACCAACATAAACATTAACAAGAATATTATTTTGTTGTCCACATTATTTTTAACAGGGAGAAAATTAAACATTAGATTTGTATGAATTCTCAGTTTACCACAAAAATTTTCTTTTTGAAAAATATTATACTCAAAGCTTTGAACCTGCATACTTCCTTCCAATAGCAGTATTCCTGAAGGGAAAACAGAGATACTAAAAGATAATGGAAGAAGGAAGAAATTTATGCTTGGTTTTGGAATGCAGACAGGCAATTATAAACTTTATACTCAGGACACACAAATGATTATTTTATAATATACCTGTGGTGGTTTGAAAGGATGTTTGTTCCCTAGAAAAGCCATGTTTTAAAGAAAATCCCATTTTGTAAAGGCAGAATAATCCCTATTCAATACTGTATATGTGAAACTGATCATTTCCCTGGAGATGTGATTTAATTAAGTGGTGATTAACCTGGATTAGGTGATGATGTATCTCTATCCATTTGGGTCTTGATAACTTTCTGAAGTCTTATGAAAGTAAAAACATTTTGGAGAATGAGAGATTCAGAGACAGCAGAGAATGCTGCAACATCACGAAGGAGAGAGTCCATGAGCCATGACCTTTGGAGATGAAGAAGGAAAATGCCTCCTGGGAAGCTTAATGAAATGGGAGCCAGGAGAGAAAGCTAACAGATGATGCTATGCATGCCATGTGCTCTTCCAGCTTACAGAGAAGCCCTGACTGTGTTTGCCATGTGCCTTCTCTCTTGAGAGAGAAACCCTGATTCATCGGCCTTCTTGAACTGAGGTATCTTTCCCTGGATGCATGCCTTTGATTGGACATTTCTATAGACTTGTTTTAATTGGGACATTTTCTCAGCCTCAGAACTGTAAACTAGCAAATTTTAAATTCTGCTTTCAAAAGCCATTCTGTTCCTGGTGTTTTGCATTCTTCAGTTAGCAAACTAGAACAATACCTAAAATGCCTCAGTCTAATTAAGCATCCAGAAAAGCCTCAAGTTTGAAATATAATCAGCTATTTTATATTTAAGGGATTTATATCAAGATAAAAATCAATTTTTTTCTTCAACATTATTCCCAAGTGCTAAATGATGCCAAGGGTTGCATTATTTCAGAAAATTGAACTATGATTTGTAAAAACTAGTTCAAAGTTCAATTTGTTAAATGTTGTCTTTTTTACTTACAGGTCTTACATGTGGCATTTCTTCTGTAATGATTTCTTAGGTCATTCTTTATCTATTTCCTTTTTAAATTTTCCAGCATTATGTAATCCTTTGTCACCACTGTTTTACACTATGCCCTGGTACAAGTATACACTAACTAGAATATAAACTCTTTGAAGCTAAGACTATGTTTTTTCTACTTTCAACAGTATTTACTGACAACAATATACTGATTGACATTAAGAAGGCCACTACAAATTCAAATTCTTCCACATGCTAAAATAACAAATGGCCAAGTAACCAAAGACCAGATTCTTTGAAATCCATGAAATTAAGGTTATAAAAAAATCCATTTGTATTTCTTACTGAACTTAACCAATTTCTTGGTTTAAGAAAAGTCTTCAGACTTTTTGGGTTTGAAAGTTTGAGGCAAGGGACATGGAATTTTCAGAGTTTCTGTCATCTTCTTTTAACTATTTAGAATTATTAGGTTTATTTTATTAGAAATTGTAACAAAGACTATTGGAAAAAGTCTTTACTTTTTCCAGAGGCAGCTTTTGGCAGTTTTTTGCTACCTTAGAGAACTTCCAAGGACAGTTTCTTCCTAAGGTCCCCCTTTGCTTACAGTAATTGCAAAGCCAAGGTTTTTGAATCTTACTATTCAAAGAATCTTTCTCTTTTACTTCAAAAATACAAATTTCTATATATATATCAGGAATCTAATTATTTCTAAGTAGTTCAAATAGAGCTCTTTAGAAATTTTTTAATTAATTTGCTATTACCATCTGGAGTTATGGGAATATATACTGAAAATGCCTACAGGAACAAGTAGAAAACTAGTTAAACAGAAAGCCAAAAAACAAATTCTTTTGAGAGAGACAAATAAAGAATTGGATATATTTTCTCAGCCCATTTTTACCTTTTGTAGAACAATTCTAACTGTAATATCTTCAACTTTAGTGGTAATATTTTCATTTTACATTATTGACTCAAGATTATGTTACAGAAATAAAACCTTTTTTATAGGCTCATAACCAAAATCTTTTCACTTTCCAATAAAGCACAAAGTCCCCCTTTCAAAATAATTTCTCTAATCAACTTCTAGTTAGCAATATTTGTCCAATACAAATTCAGAAACACTCAAATTAAAGGCTAGACTGAACACAACCTCTAACAAACAAGCATTAAATGCTTAACATACTGATTGACCATTAAACAAACATCAACTCTTATCATACTCAGGTAAAAAACTGGCTAGAATTTAAACAGGTTTATTTAAGTTCATTGAACAGTTAATTATTGAATAATGTCAGGGCTTCAAACCCTGTATAATATGGTACAATTAGCAGGTGCAGAGTGAATCAGTCTGGAAGCATGATTCAGGCCTAGTACAAGGGGACTCAAACTGCCTATTTACTCCCTGATCCAATTTTACTTGGATGATCCTGCATTCAGTCAGATGTCTGAACCTGGAACTAGAAATTGTTACTTTCTTTGAAACTCTTCTTACAGTGCCAAAAGTTTCAGGAGTGCCAGAAGAACAGATAAACACTGGTTGCCATGCCTCTGAGCTAAATTTAGTTCAGTGGTACAAAAGGCTCACTGGTCTGCTGGAGCTCCACAGACTCAGGCATTTGTCCCATCTATGTCACCAAATTGTTACCAGACAAAGACTGTGGTTTCTCCTGCCCAATACATTCAATAATGAATTTATGAGACCCCAGGGTTTCAAAGAGAAAAAGTTTATTACTACATATGTAGTAGAAAAGCAATTGACTTAGCAGCCCAAAATCTGTCTCCCTAAGTTTAGGGGGTCCAAGATTCTAAGGATTTTAGCAAGGGAACATGAGGTCATTTTTGAGTACCAATTTCAAAGTAAAAAAGGGAGGCAGTGCTATCACTGTCATTTCAATAGGAGAACAAAAGTTGAAAGGAGGGGAGGCAGAGCTATCACTTCAGTACTAAAGGTTTAAACCAATAGGAAGGAAGTAGTTAATGACTGACATCATTGGTATTAAGTCCTTTGCTTCCCAAGAGAATGACCAGGTAAAGAGCATAACAGTTTTTACAGTCCCAAAGAAACAAGGCAAAGGCTTTTAAAATCATTTCTGACATCTGGGCATCTTAATTATAGTTTAGGGTTTTTAGATATTTCCCTCTGTCAATTCCAATATCCACAAAACAAGAAGGAATATCTATATGAAGAAACAGTAATAAAAATCATTTCTTAAATCCTGGTTTCCCACTTACAATCTTTACACTAAAGTAATCAATAAACATGGCTTTATGCAATCTAACATGGGGCAGTTTACAAGGAAGGAAACAAGAAATTCTACTCTTTTACATTCTGATGATGGAAAGGGTACCCATATGTATAATAAAAGGACAAGTGTGGCCATATGCAATCTGATGATGAAAAGAAGATCCATATTTATTATGAAAGAAACAAGAAACAAGTCATTTGCAATTTAATAGGGGAGAGGCATATTTACAATAAGCAAAACAATAGTTAGCCACCTGCAATCTAATGAGAGACACTGGTTCCATATGTACAAAAAGAAACCACAAGTTTAGCCATCTGCAATATAATAAGGGAAAATGGATCTATATCTACACCAAAAGAAACAACAGTGGTGGTCACTTACTATTTAATAAGACTGTCTGTCTGTATTTATAATGAATTAAACAATAATCTTGGACATATCCAATCTAATGAGGATATAGGGACCAAAGTTTTAACAAGGAAAAATTAAACATGGCTATATGCAATCTAATGAGGGACAAAGGATTCAAGTTTTTAATGAAGAAAAAATAAAAACTGCCATCTGGAAACTAAATAGGGATGGTGGGTATATAACAAAAATGAGGAAAATGAAAAAATATCATGATCTGCAATCTAATTATGTAAAGTGAGTCCATACGTACAAAAAATGAATCAATAAACTTGGCAATCTAGAAATTAATGAGGGTCATTAAGAGAATAACTATAATGAATAAAACAATAAATGCAGCCATCTGCAATCAAATGGAGGAGAACATGTCTATCTTTAAAAGGAAAGAAACAACATGCATGGGAATTTGCAAGCTACAGAGGGACAGCTGATTCCATTTGCAATGCCAGAAAACAACAATTGGATGTCATAAGTCATCTAATGCTGCACAATGTGTCCATATATACAATGAAGGAAGGACTAATTCTGGACATCAAAAATCTAATGAGGGAGTGGATCCAATTTACAAGGAAGGAAAAAAATAGTCCTGGCTTTCAATAATCTAAAAGGGTCTTTGGGTCCATATGTCCAATGAATGAAAGAGCAAGGAGGCCATCTGTTATCTACTGAGAAATAATATTGTAGAGTGAAAACCAGGAACAAGGCCACAGGTCTCCAGAAATGTTCTGTGAAATTAAAACAGGCTGAGACTAAGGGACCTCAGTTTTGGGAAGCAAGTGATCTATTACCTCATGTGCATGAGTCTCAACTGAGTCACCTCAAAAGTCTGAGTCCTGAACAAAAGGCTACCTTAAGTTTTTATAGACTGTATTACATGCTACAGATATGGTAAGCTTAATATGGCAACTGGCAATATTAAAGGAAAAGCAACTGGTCAGTTTAAAGTATGAACTGGGTTATAGAAGTAGATGAGCTTAGGGGAGAGATCCCCATCCCAGGAATGTGTCTTATCTCACTCACCTGTAGTTTCACTCATTTCTGGAGGTCAGGAGATGGTGTCTCTATCCCAGGAATGTGTCCTGTCTCACTTACCTGCAGTTTCACCCATTTCTGGGAGTCAGAAGAGAGGGTCAGGGGATTTTCCACAAAGAAGGCATCTAAATAAGAAAAAGAAGATGGGGAGAGACCTACTTACTGCCCAAAAAAACCTGTTTACTACATCTCTCACATTTGATGCTTACCCTGGCTTATAGCATCATTCTAAGTTTAACACTTTGTACATTTTCATTAGGAGGATTCATGCTGTGGCTCAGTGGGTTATGGTATCTTTGATGAATCTGATGAAGGCTCTGATTACACAGGGACCTAAGGTGATTAGAATCAAAATGGTAAATAGAAGGCCAACTAGCAGCAGAACCCTGTTGGTCAAGATTTTTGGGTCCCAATTCTGCCAGATTCCTAATTCCTTGTCCCAGTTTTGGATCCACTGTCTAAGTTCTCAAACCTTAGCAGCAACTATGCCAGATTGATTTACAAAATAACAGCACTCCTCCCATAAGAAAATGCATTTTCATCCCTTTTCTGTGGTGGGCAAGTCTAAGACTCCAGCTCTACAAAACCACTGCTGCCAGGGAGTTAGATTGTTCTTGGGGGAAGACTAAAGGATCTGCCACTCACTCTAAATCTTCCTTCAGTTTTTGAGACAGCTTGTAATAGAAGCTTATGGAACAGCCCAGTCCTGCTAATCCTGCTCCTACTCCTATGGTGATGCCAGTTCCAATTAAAACTGAAGCAAGAACACCTCTTTTTTTCCTCTATGCTTTCCTTGCTGTCTGAGTCTTAGGGCTTGCATAAACTCCTTTTCAGTGTAAATGGATACTTCAGGAGTTACATAAACTAGGGTGAAACTTCCTGACCTGTTGGCTTCTTATGTTCTTCCACATAAAAAGGACACCTGGAGAGACTGCATTATATTTTGTCAACTGGGAGGGTCTGGTTTCTGATATACAGATGGGCAGAGATGAGCCCCAGCAACTCACTCTCTGATGAAAGGTGCCCCTCAAGACAGTCCCTAAGACTGCTAACTTCAACACCCTGGGCAACTGGGCTGTTAAGTATGTTTGGGCCTCAACTAGAAATTGCATATGATTCTGGGTGGATTGAGAAGGGGTGTCTATAAAAGCATTCCTTACAAGAGGAAGGCAGAGCCAGCTTGCATTAAGTTGTGCATTGGCCTTATGGAAGTGTGCATAGGTTGCATTCAGCATGTTGGTTATTTGACATGCAGGATTTATGGACTGACTGAGATGGTCAAGCACTGTGAGGTTTGCTCACTTATATTTATGATCTCATGCTAGAGATAAAAGCCACTCTAACTTTTTCAACCTTTTGTTCCCAGGCTTGATCCTGAACTTCTCCCCCACCATTCATGCTTACATGTATATTATGGGTCCAGGAGGCAGGCTGCCAAGCCCTCCCATAGGTTCTGCAGTTTCCCCCATGCTTAACATTATCTGCCTAATATTTGTTTTTGCATAAGTCAAGGCAAAGCTTGGCTTTGGAAACAGTGTAACAGGATACTGACATGTAGGTTTGGGCAGAGAAATACTTTGATTTAATTGTCTCTTATAACAGTTGTTGCGGGGTGGGAGGCTACTGCTACTGATGGACCCAAAAAGTGTACATAGGACAAGATACAGATACAACCTACACAATACAGATATGTTAGGGCAATCAGGACTTTTTCTAGCAGGTTCCAGTCTTGGGAGCTGCTGCTAACCCAACACTAAATAATTGAGAAGGCCCAATTGGGAGCAGGAGCTAGCAATTTATGTAGCAATATGAGGACTACTAGGAACTATGGCTAGGAAAACACAGGGGTGGTTAGGGGGTGCACTTGAAGTGCAGGGGCACTTATGACAGGACAGAAGGAATACTCAAGCTGGTTTATAGCTCCTCAAGTTTCAACTATGCATGGGTGAGTCAGCTTCCGAGGGTGATAAAGCAGGGCTTGATGACCTCCTTCAGCTTCTGCTGTGCATAGGTTAGCTAATTCCAGCTGTGCAGGAGGGGGTGTGTGATGACTTCTGAAGAATGAGGCAGGTTGGGTGTCCAGGAATAATGGTGTATCCCAAAGGTCATCTGCTGTGGCTCTCTTGACCCAGAAGTGATGGACCCATGGAATGATCTCTGTGACTGACAGCTGTAGGGGTAGCAAAAACAATTCAGTAAGGGTCTCTCCATTGAAGCTTGGGAGACATATTAAATTCCCTGGCTTGAATTTATGTATGGGGGTAGATGCTGAGGGATTTAGACACTGCCTCTAATATTTTCCCTTTTAAATCATTCAGGACCCATCCCAGCTGCTTTAGGTGTTGATTTAAACTTAGATTTCCAATTTATCTGGGATTTCCCAGTAGAACCCTAGTAAGGGGCAGTGGCCTTCCATATATTAATTCAAAGGGACAGAATCCTGTTTTTTAATCAGGGTGGACCTAATTCTAAATAAAGCTATGGGGAGTGCCTGTGCCCAGGTCAGTTTTTCTTCTTGGCAGATCTTCCTTACTTGTCCCTTTAGAGTTTGATTCACCTGCTCCACTTTCCCACTGCTTTGTCACCAGTAAGCTGTGTGAAATGTCCAAGTTATCTGTAAAGTTTTGTTAGCTTTTGAAGGGCTTCAGTCACAAAAATACAGTGATTGTCAGAACCAAGAGTATGTGGCAACCCATACTGAAGAATGATGTCCTTCAGAAGGGCTTGTGCTATTTCCTGAGTAGCTTCTCAATGGGTGGGATATGCTTCTACCCATCATAAGTAAGTGCAAATAAATACCAAGACGTATTGATATCCCCAGGCTTGTGTACATTTTGTGAAGTCCACCTGTAGGTTTTTTAATTGGCTGAGACCCACCAGCTGGTTGTTCAGATCCCCTAGTTTTGTGTTGGGCTGCTTGGCATTGTTTTTTTTGACAGGTAGTACTCCTTTTGCACACTAGATTTTCCCAGGAGGAAAGCCTTAGTATGTAGAGGTGAGCACTAAGGCTGGTGGTGAGGGATTTGTCCAGAAAGTGAGTTTGGTGATGCACATGCTATACTAAGGTCCAGGATAAGTTTTGACCAAGTAGGGAACTAGCACAGTTAGCTTCTGCCCAAATGTGAAATCCCTAGTTTTGTGGACCAGAAGGGCAAAGGCTGTAACAGCTCTTTGGCAAGAGGGCTATCCCAGTGCTATATTGTCTAGCTGTCTTGAGAGATAGGCAGAAGGGCTTTTCCTTGATTCAAGGATTTGGGTTAAAATCCCAATGGCCATTCCTTCCTGCTCACAGACAAACAGGGTGAAGGGTTTTTCTACATCCAAGAGGCCTAAACTTGGGTCTTGTGTGAGCAATATTTTTAGATGCTGGAAAACATGCTCCTGCTTAGTTCCCCATTAAAATGGGTCCTTGGGCGGGCCGCGGTGGCTCAGCGGGCAAAGTGCTTGCCTGCCATGCCGGAGGACCTCGGTTCGATTCCCGGCCCCAGCCCATGTAAAAAACAAACAAACAAACAAAATACAATAAAACAAGAAAATGTTTAAAGATGTTTCCCTTTCTTCCTCCCTTCCTTCCTTCCATCCTTCCTTCCTTCTCTCTGTCTTTCCTTCCCTTCCTCCCTCTCTCTTTAAAAAAAAAAAAAAAATGGGTCCTAATCACCCACATTTGTGACTTCATAAAGGGACTTGGCTAAGAGTGCATAATTCAGAATCCAGACTCTGCAGAATCTGATGGTTCCTAAAAATCCTCTGGTTTGCTTTTGGGATGTTGGTTTGAGGATTGCACAAACTTCCCATTTGTGCTCTTGTCCCAGGCTCTGGGTTCCCTGTTTCAGGTAAAAACCTAGGTATTTAACCTTCTGTTGGCAGAGTTGGGCCTTTTTATGAGACATGTAGCAACTTGCCTGTTCTAGGTTGTGGGGGAGATGCTCTGTCCCTTGCTTACAGTCATTGAGAGACTTGGCAGAGAGCAGGAGGTCATCTACATATTGTAGGACAGTACAATTGTAGTTTTTGGCTTGGAATGATTGTCTTACCCCAGTGTTTGCCCAAACATAGTGGGAGAATTTTTTAAACCTTGAAGTGGCTGGTCCAGGTGTATTGTCTTTTCTTTCCCCAAAGGGTTTTTGCCCAAAGGCAAGCATCTACTGGCTAACAGGGGCTGGCCATATGCAGAAAAAGGCATATTTCAAATCTAAACAGGAAAGCCATTTGGCTTTTTCCAGGACCAGGCTGAGGAGGGTGTATGGATTTGGAACCACGGGATGGATGGTTTCTGCTACTACATTAACTGCTCACAGGTCCTGGATGGAACAGAATTCCCTGGTTTGAGCCTTTTCATGGACAGTGGTGGAGTGTTCCATGGAAAGTTGCATGGCTGGATATTTCAGTGGGACTCTATCTTCCAAAAATGGCTTTTCATCCCTTCAAGCACCTTTTGAGATATTGAAAACTGTCATACTGCCATAGGGCACTTCATAGATTTCAAAGCACTTATTACCAGAAGGAAGTTTTTAGCTAAACCTGGTAAGTTATGCTCTGTCCAGACATGTAGTATGTCTTGGAATGGCAGATTTGGGGAAATTTCCCCTCCTGTTTTGTGCTTCTCATATAGCCACCACTCTTCTCTTGTAAGGATAATTAAGACAGGACTTTCTGCAGGCTTTTAACTTTTAGTGAGGTTTTTCCCTCCAGGGCCAAAGATAATCTGGGCATGCAGCTTCCTGAGAAGTCTCACCCCAACAATGGCAGTGGGCATTCAGACATATACAGAAATCGGTGTGACACCAAGTGACCCTCAGTGCATGGCCATGTGAGTGAAGCAGCTGCACGCAGCTGAGGCCATACTGTTGCATCTTGGGAGGTCCAGGGATGGCCAGGCCCAGGATAGCCTCAGGAGATACCTCTGGGCTGCCGGGGGGTCATGGGTTTCTGTGGAGGAGCATGGCCACCTGCAATTTGTTGTAGGGCAGTGTTTCCATATTTACAATGAAGGAAACAAGAAAAACAGTCATTTGCAATATGATGAGGGAAACTTTGTCCTTATCTGCAAAGAAGGGAAATACTTGCATGGCCATATGCCATTTAATGACAGACAGTGTGTCCATAGTTATTATGAAGGAAAAAATAAATATTGTATCTGTCTTTTGATGAGGGACCAAGATCCATATTTCAAATGAAGAAATCAACAAAAATAAGAATCTGCAATCTGATGACATAAATTGTGTCCATATTTACAATGAAGGATATTAGAAAGAGACTGTATAAATTCAGATAAAGAAAAGTGTGTATTTACAATGAAGGAAACAACATGTGTGGTGATCAGCAACCTACTAAGGAGGTTTTGGTCATATTTACACTGATGGGAATAAAAAGTGTGCCTTTTACAATCTAATGAGGTATTTGATGAGGGACAAATGTCCATGTTTCCAAAGAAGGAAGCAACATGTTCATCTGCCATCTGATGAAGAAATGCATCTCCATAATTATAATGAAGGAAACAATAAGGTGGTATTTGCTATATAAAGAGAAAAAAGAGGTCCACATATACAATGAAAGAAATAACAAAAGTGGCCAGCTACAATGTAATGAGGGACAGTGGTTCCATATTGAAAATGAAATAAATGCAGCATGGCCATCTACAAAACAATTAGTGACAGAGGAATCATTTATCTAATGAAATCAACAAAAATGTGGGAGAACTTGCCAATATATACAATGAAGGAGAAAGCAAATGACCATCTGCAATCTGAAGAGGGAGATTTTATTAAAATGAAGGGAATGAAAAACACAATCATACATAATCTAAAGAGGGACTAAAGATCAATATTTACAATATTGGAAATAATAAATGAAGACATCCTGAATCTAATGAGTGATTATGTGTCTATGTTTACAATGAAGTGAACAATGAAGGTGGCCACTTTCAATCTAACGAGGGTCAGTGGGTCTATATTTACAATCATGAAAGAATTGTAGCTAGCTGTATCAAATAATTGACTGTTGACAATATATACTTTGAAGACAACAAAAAATGTGGCAATTTGCAATCATATGAGGGACAGCAGGTTCATATTAACAATGAGGAAACAGTGAATTTAACCATTTACTGTCAAATGAAGGAAGTGGCTCCATATTTGCATTGAAAAAATAAAAACTACAGCCATCTACAATCTAATGAGGGAGAGTTTTCCATATTTACAGTGATAAAAACACAAATGTGCCCATCTTCAATGTCATTATGGACAGTGGGTCCATTTTACAAGGAAGGAAAAAAAAATGAAGCCCTCTACAAGTGACAGGGGACCATAACTACAATGAAGAAAACAATAAGCATGGCCATCTGCAACCTAGTGAGGAATACATTTTCCAAAGGTACAATGAATGAGAAAAGCATGGTCACCTGTAATCTAATGAAGGAAATTTGGCCCATATTTACAATAAAGGAAACAATAAATGTGGTTTTCCACAATGTAATGAGTATCAGTGGCTCCCTATTTACAACTATAGAAACAAAACAGTGATCATGTTCAATTTGATGAGGGACTGTGAGCACACACTAAAATAAGGGAAACAGTAAATATCAGCATCTACAAGCTAATGAGGGAAAGAAGATCCATATTTACAGTGAAGGAAACAGTATATGTGGCCCTCTGCAATATAATGATATATAAGCAGTCCATTGAAGTAAATTCAATGAAGTAAACAAATAGCATGGACATCTGCTATATAATGTGAGACAATGGGTCCATATGAAGGAACTGTCAATCATTGCCTACTGCAATCTAAAGAGGGGCATTGAATCCCCATTGACAATGAAGGTAACAAAGAAGTGGTAACATGCATTCTAAAGAGAGAGGGTGTGTCCCTATTTATGATGAAGAAAATGCCAAACTTGCCATCTGCAATCTAATGAGGGAGTGTTAGTTCATATTTATAATGAAGGAGGCAATGAACCTGGTCTTCTGCAATCTGATGAGGGATAATGTGTCTATATTTACAATAAATGAAACAGGAAACGTGGTTATCTGCAATCTGATCTTGGACAGAGGGCCCATATTTACAATGAAGTAAACAAGTATGGTCATTTACAATACAGTAAATATACAATGTGTCCATACTTAAAAGGAAAGAAATATTGTTTGACATCTGCAATTTCATGAGGGACAGTGTGTCCATATTTATAATGAAGAGAGGAAAAAATGTGGCATCTGAGGTCTATGAGGAACAGAGGTCCATATTTCCAATAAAGGACACAAGGAGGAAATTATAAAAGTGGCGCTTGACAGTCTAATGTGGGACAGCTAGACAATGTTTATAAAGAAGAATTTAACAAACATGGCCATTTGTCTTCTAATGAGGGAAGGGGAATCTATTGTTACAATGAGTAAATGAGAAGCATAGACATTTGTACTTTAATGAGGGACAGTGGCTCGTGTTAGCAAAGACAGAAACAAAAAACAAGGCCTTCTGAATGTAATGAGGCAGTGGATCCATATTTATGATGAAGGAAACAATAAATGTGGTCAACTGTAATTTAATTATGGTCAATGTGTCCGTATTTACAATGAAGAAAAGCAAAAGCACAGCTTATACAGTCAAATGAGGAAAGTTGTATCTATATTTTAAAAGAAGGAAAAAAGGTAATCTAAGATGGAATAGCACATACCTATTACAATGAAGGAAACAATAAATGTGGCTTTTTGCAATCTGATGAGAGAAGGTGGATCCATATTTACAATGAGGAAATAATTGTGGCCACATACAATATGGACAATGTGTCCATATTTATAATGAAAGAAATAACAAGCATGACCATCATCAGTAACAAGAGGGAAAATGGTTCCACATTTACCTTTGATGGAAAAACACCAAATTTTTCTAACAGCAATCTAATGAAGGACAGATATTCTGCAAGTCAGATATTCTGACTTACAACGAAGGAAAACACAAAGGTCACTGCAAGCTAAACATAGATATTGGTTCCATATAAAGAATTAAGGAAACAACAAACATGCTTATCTGCAATCTGATGTGGGAATGAAGATCCATATTTACAATGAAGGAAACAACAAACCTGGACTTCTGTAATATAAAAAGAGGTATGTGTTCCATAGATGTAGTGAATGAAACAAGAGGCATAAAATCTGCAATCTAATATAGGGACATGTCCCTAATCACAATGAAGAAATCAATAAAGTTAGCCATCTATAAATTTGAGGGAGATTGTGACATATTTACAATGAAGAAAAACAAAAAATCCATTGTCAATTTAATAAGGGAAACTGACTCAATAATCACTATGAAGGTGTTCTACCTTGCTAGCTGCTGGAATGCAATATACCAGAAATGGAATGGCTTTTAAAGGGGGAATTTAATAAGTTACTAGTTTACAGTTCTAAGGCCAAGAAAATATCTCAGTTACAACAAATCTATAGAAGTGTCCAAATAAAGGCATCCAGGGAGATATTTTGGTTCAAGAACGCTGATGAAGTTCAGGGCTTCTCTCTCAGGTGAGAAGGCACATGGTGAACAGAGTCACAGTTCCTCCCTCAGCTGGAAGTGTACATGGTGAGCAAGGCATCATCTGCTAGCTTTTTCTCCTGGCTTCTTCTTTCATGAGGCTCCAAGGGGGGGGGGTTCCTCCTTCATCTCCAAAGGTTGCTGACTTGTGGGCTCTCTTCTTCCCATGGCTATGTCATTCTTCTCTGCTCTCTCTGAATCTCTCATTGCCCAAAATGTTTCCTCTTTTATAAGACTCCAGTAAAATAATGAAGACCCACAGAAATGGGTGGAGACACACCTTCCCTAATCCAGTTTAACAATCACTCTTGTTTGGGTTATAACTCCAGGGAGTTGATCTAATTATATACAGTATTGAATAAAGATTATTCTGCATTTATGAAATGGGATTTTGATTAAAACTTGGCTTTTCAAGTGTATATACATCTTTTCAAACCAGCACAGAATGTAACCACAAATGTGGCTGTCTGCAATCTATTGAGGGAAAATTTGGACCATATACCTAATGAAGGAAACTAAAAGCATAAATGTCTGCAATGTAATGAAGGAGAGTGGATCCATATATACAAAGAAGGAAATTAAAAAAAAACATGGCTGTCTGAAAACTAATGATTTGAAAAGTGTGTTCAAATTTACAATGAAGGAAACAATAAACTTGACCACCTTGAATCCAATGAATGCTTGTGGATCCATGATGACTGTTAAGTCAATAGACTGTGGCCATCTACAATCTAAAGAGATAGAGTCCATACATATTTACAATGAAGCAAGCAAATATGTGGACATGTGTAATCCAATAAGTGACTCTTGGTTCATATTTGCCTCAAAAGAAACAAAAGGTTTGGCTCTCTACAATCTTATGTGGGACCACAGGTCTACATTTACAATGAAGGAAACAGTAAATGTGTCAATCTGCTATCAAATTAGAGACAATGATTCAATATTTACAATGGAGGAAACAAAATTATGGTCATCTGCAATCTAATGAGAGTTGTTCCATATTTACAATGATGGAAATACAAGTGAGGTCATCTAATTATGGAGATTGGGACCTTGTTTACAATTAGGGAAACAACAAACATAGCCTTCTACACTAAAATAAGGAACAGTGGTCCATATTTATTATGAAGGAAATGAACATGATCATATGCAACCAAATGAGAAACTAATCATCCAAATTTATAATGAAGCTACCAAAAAGCAAGACGATCTGGAATCTAATGAGGGAAGTTAGTCCAATTAATAATAATTTGTAGTTATTATTATTTGTGCAAAACAATAATTTGTAGTTTTAATTAAGGAAACTACAAACATGGTCATCTGTAATCTATTGAGGGAGAGTGGTTTCAAATTTACAATAAAAATTAATAAATGTGGCTATCTCTAACCTGAGAGGTGACAGTGTGTCCATATTTGCAATGAAGGATATTATTAAGGTGTCCATATACACTCTAATAAGTGAAAGGTGTCTATGTTTACAATAAGGTAAAAAAAATACTTGGCCAAGTATAACCTATTGAGAGTCAATGTGTCCAAATATACAATGTTGCAATCAAAGGAGAAACAGAGAATCAATAATACAATGAAAAAAGTAACAAATCTGGCCATCTGCAATCTGGTAAGGGACAGGTTGTCCATATTTACAATGAAGAAGCAATATATCGGGCAAGCTTTAATCTTATGAGGAAGAGGGGGTCAACAATTACTATGAAACAATAAGAATGACCATCTACAATCTAATGAGAGATTGTCCATATTTACAATAAGGTAATCAATAAAGTTATGATCTGCAATCTAATAAAGAACAGTAGGCCCATCTTTCCATGAAGGAAATAATAAAAGTTGCAGTTTGCATACTAATGAAGGCAGTAGGTATATGTTTACAAAGAAAGAAAGTAAACATGGCCATCACCCATTTAATGATTGACTTGATTCATATAGATACTGAAGGAATCTATAGGTGTTGTTATCTGCAATCTAAAGGATAGTGTGCCCATATACATTGAGTGAAACAACAAACCTGCCATCAGCACCTGATGAAGGACAGAAGTTCCATATTTACAGTTAGGGAAACAAGAAGCATAATTTTCAGCAGTCTAATGATGGTCAGTATGCATATTTATATTGAAGGAAACAATAAACATAGCTTCCTCCAGCCCAGTGAGGGACAGTGTTTTATTCATTGTAAATATAGACAGACTATTCCCCCATGAGATTGCAGAAGACCGTGCTTGTTATTTGTTTCATAGTATCAATAAATTTGGCCATCTCCAATCTAATGTGTACAGAATATCCATATTTATAATGAAGAAAGCAATAAATGTGGCCAAGTGAAGGACCATGGATCAATATTTACAATGAAGGAAACAGTAAATGTGGCTATCTGCAGATACTGAAGGACATGATCTCAAAATTTACAGTGAAGGAAATGAAAAACAGGGCACCTGCAATCTAATGAGGGGAGGTTGGTACAGATTTACAATGAAGAAATCAACAAACATGACCACCTGCCATCTACTGATGGACAGTGAGTCCATGTTTACAATGAAGAAAACAATAAACATTGCCATCTGTTATATAATGAGGGACATGGTCACCAAATTTACTATTAAGAAGACAAAAATTCTGACTACCTGCAATCTATATTTTGTCCAGATTAACAAAAGGAAACAACAAAGGTGGCCATCAGCAATCTAATGAGTGATTTAAATATGTGACCATATTTAAAATGAAGAAAACAAAAAGTTTCCATATGCACCCAGTGAGGGAGAGTGGATACATATTTACAATAAAGGAAACAAAACCCATTGTCACTTGCAATCTAATGACAGAGAGTGATTAGGGAAAAAATGAAGGGGAAAAATGAATCTGACTTTGTGCAAAAAATGAGAGATGGGTGTGTCCATGTTTATAAAAAGTAAAACAAGAAATGGGGCCAAAATAATCCAATAAGAGAGAGTTGGTCCATGTTTACTTTTAGGAAATAAAAAGTATGACTATCTTCAATCTTATTAGAGAAAGTATGGTCATGTTTACAGTGAGAGAAAATACAAATGTAGCTATCTGCTAGCAAATGAGGGACAATGCTTCAAATTTACAATGATGGATGCAGAAAGCATGGCCACTTGAAACTTAATGGAGGAGAGTTTTTCCATAATTACAATGATGGAAACAAAAATGTGGCCATCGGCAATGTAAATATGGGCACTATTTACAATGAAGAAAAAATGAAAAAAAATACTCACAATCTAATAACAGTTATTTTAATTATATTTATAGTGAAGGAAACAAAAAGTGTGGCCATCTGCAACCTAATAACAAAAAATTAGTCCACATTTACAATGAAGAAAGCAACATACATGACCTTCAGTAATTTAATAAGTATGTTTGTCCATATTACAATGAAAGAACAAGGAACATGTGCATCTGCAAGATAGTGAGGGACATGGAGTCCAAATTTCCAATGAAGGAAATAAAAAATTTGGCCATCACCAATCTAATGAGGAAGAGTTGGTCCATATTTACACTGAAGAAAAGAAAAAATATGTCCATTAGCCATCTAATGAGGAATTTTCGATCCATATTTTAAACTATGTCCATCTGCAGTCTAGTGAGAAAATTGGACCCATATTTACAAAGAGGGACACAACAAATATGGTCAACTGCAAAACTAATGATGGACTATGGTTCCATTTTACATGAGGTAAAAAATAAGCTTGGTTTTCTGCAATCTAATTAAGGATGTTATGCCCATCTACAATGATGGATTCATTAAATATTAAAATCTGCAATCCATGAAGTACAGTGGGTCCATATTTACAGTAAAAATGTGGCCATCTACAATCTAAAAAAGGAAAATGTGTGCATATTTACAATGAATGAGACAATAAGCATGGCCATCTACAATCTGATGAGGGCTAGTGGGCTTATATATACAATACAGGAAAATATAAACCTGGAAATCTGCAATGAAATGAGGAAAAGTAGGTTCACATTACAATGAAAGAATCAGCAAACATTCAATGTCAACGTGATGAGGGAGAATGGGTCCATATTTACAATGGTGTATACTGAATGCTTACCATCTGCAATCTGATGAGGGAAAGTGTTTCTATATTTACAGTGAAAGAAACAACATGAGAGATCATTTGTGGCCTAATGAGGGAGAGTGGGTATATATTTATAATGCATAAAAGTTAAAACCTCTCCATCTGCAATCAAATGAAGGGTGCTCTGGCTATATTAATAAACATAAAAATGAATAAATGTGACCATCTGAAATTTAATGAAGGACAGAGTGCCCATAATCAATGAAGGAACAAAAACATGGCTATCTGCAATCTGGTCAGGCAATGGTGGCCCATATTTACAGTGAATGAAGCAATATATATGGCAATCTGCCATCAAATGACAGTCAAGATCTCTGCACTACAATGAAGCAAACAATAAGTATGGACATCTGCAATCCCTGAGGACTGTGGATCCATATTTACAATAGAGGAAACTGTAAAGTTGAGGATATTTTGTTCATTTTTACATAAAGGAAACAATAAACATGGCTATCTGGAATCTAATGAGAGATACTGGGCCCCTCTTTCCCTCTTCATGATAAAAAAAAACTATAAATGGATCATATGCAATATAAAGAGTGACAGTGATTACATATTACAAAGAAGGAAACAAAAAATATGGCCATGTACAATCAAAAAGGAAACAGTCGGTTCATGTTTACAACAAGTGGAACATCATATGTGATCACCTGTGACCTAAAAAGAGACTATGGTACCATATTTGCAAAGAAGGGATCTATAAATCTGGACATTTGCAATATAAAGAGGGACAGAAGGTCCATATTTACAATGAAGGAAACAACATGTGTGGCCATCAGCAATCAAATGATTGACAATGTATCCATATGTTTAATGAAGAAATTCAAAAGTATGTCCATCTACAATCTAATGAATACAGTGAGTTCATATTTATAGGAAGGAATTAAGAAACATGGCATCTGCAATCTAATGAATGACAGGTGACCCATTTGGTAATAAAGGAAAAAAAATAAAGGACCAACCCCAATCTGAAAAATATAAAGGGTCAACTCCAATCAAAGGAGTGACAGGGTGTCCAGATTTAAAATGAGAGAAACAATTAATAGGGTGACCTACAGCCTAATGATGGACAGTTGACTAATATATACACTTAAGGAAACAATAAACTCAGTATCACAAATCAAATAAGTGACTGTGGATCCATATGTACAATGAAATAAACAATAAAGTTAGGGATCTGTAATATAATGAGGGAGAGCAGGTCTGTATTTACTGAGGAAACAAAAAATGCCACATGTAAACTAATAAGTGGCTGTTGGTTTGCATATACCTTGATGAAATAAAGAGTGAGACTATCTGCCTTATTATGAAGGGATAGCTTGCCTAGGTTGACAATGAAAGAAAAAGCAAATGTGGCTATAAGTTTTCAAATAAATGACAGTGATACATAATCACAATGACAGAAACAAAAAACAGCCATCTGAATTTAATGAGGGAAGAGTTATTTCATAATGTCAATGATGTAAACACAAACACGGTCATCCACATTGTGATATGGACAGTGGTGCCTTGTTTACAATGAAGGAAAAAACAAATTAGATGGTCTACAATCAAGTGAGTCATTGAAACAATATTTACAATGAAGGAAAAAAAAGAGTGACTGTCAGGAATCTAATTTAAAACTTTGGGTCCTTATTCACACTGAATGAAACAACAAACATGGCCATCTTCAATCTAATGATAGACATGGTGTCCAAATTTACAATGAAGGAAACAAAAAGGTGACATCAGCTATCTCATAAGTGATGTCTGATCCATATTTAAAATGACAGAAATGTAAAGCAAGTCCATCTACAATCTAATGAGGGTCAGTGGGCCCATATTTACAATTAAGGGTAGAGATAACAATGTCCATCTGCAATCTATGAAGGGCTGTATTCCATATTTACAATGAAAAGATCAATAAATGTGGCCATCTTCACTCTGAAGAGGGAGAGTGGAGCCATATTTACAATGAATGAAATAACAAGCATGGCCATCAACAATCTAAAGAGAGACAGTGGATCTATATTTATAAAGCAGGAAACAGCACACCTGAAAATATGAAATGACATGAGGGACAGTGGGTTCATATTACTATGAAGAAAATGAAAAATATGGCAATCTCCAATCTGATGATGGACAATGTGTCCATATTTACAATGACAGATACAAGAAATCTGGCCATCTACAATCTGATGAAGGAAAGTATTTCTATATTTAGAGTGAAGAAAATAACGTGAGGCCATCTTCAATCTATCTAGGGATAGCAGATACATATTTACAATGCAGGAAAGTATAAAAATTTACATCTTCAATCAAATGAAGGATAGTGTCTCCATATTTATAATATTGGAAACTAAATATGGCTGTCTGCCATCTTAAATCTTACATCTTACAGGTACAGGTTGTCCATGACCATCTTCAATCTGCTCAGGGAATGGTGGCCCATATTTACAATGAAAACAGAACAATATACATCAATTCTGCAAACTAATAAGAAAAAGCGGATCTAAATGTACAATGTTACAAGCAATAGCAGTGGTCAACTTCAATCTAATGAAGTACTCTGTCCATATTTACAGTAAAAGAAAAGATAAACTTGGTGATATGCAATCTAATAAAGGACTTTGTGTCCATATTTACACTATGGATCCAATATAATGGACCTCTGCAAACTAAAGAAGACAGTGGACACAGGTGTACCTAGAAGAAAATAGTAAATGTGGCCATACTAAATCTAATGAGGGATACTTGATCTATTTTCACAATGAAAAAGTATAAAGGTGACTAAGTGCAATATAATGAGGGCAGAGTGTTCATATTCAAAATGAAGAAAACAACAACCATGACCATCTGCAATTTAATGAGGGACTATGGTACCATATTTACAATGAAAGAATCTATAAATATGGTCATTTGCAATATAGAGGGACAGTGGGTCCAAATTTACAACGAAGAAAATAACAAGTGTGCCATCAGCAATCTAATGAGTGACAATGTATCCATATATATGTAATGAAGGAAACAATAAATCTGTCCATCTATAATTGAGTGAGAGGCAATGGTTCCATATTTACAATTAAGGAAATAATAAATGGGGCCACATTCAACCTATGATGGACAGTAGATCAATAGTTACAATGAATGAAATAATAAGCTCAGCATCTCAACATAATAAATGGTTGTGGGTCCATGTGTATAAGGTTGTAAACATTGAAGGTGGCCATCAACAATACAAGGAGGGACAGTGGTTCCATATTTACAATGTGAAAAGCAAAAAATGTACCCAAATGGAATCTAAGAAGTGACAATTTGTCTGTATTTTCCTTAGGGAGATTAAAATTGTGGCTATCTGCAGTCTTATGAGGGACAGCATGTCCATGTTTACAATGAAGGAAAATGCAACATGGTCATCTGCTATTTAATGAGGCATAGTATTTCATATAAATAACAATGGAAACAAAATGAATGGCCACTTGAATCTAATGAGGGACAGTTGTTCTATAATGATGAAGTTGGACACACAGACATGGTTATCTGTATGTGATATGGAGAGTGAGTCTATGTTCAAAATAAAGGAAAAAAAATGAAGCTATGGTAGTTAGATGTCTACCATGTCCTATTGTTGTGGACATGAGCCAATGGCACATGAATTTCATCTGTTCCTGATTACATCTGCAGTTAGCTAGGAGGCATGCCTGCAATGAATGATGTTTGATTTAATTGGCTGGAAGCTTAAATGAGAGAGGTCAACATAGTAAAGCCAAAGAAGCTCAGCATGCCTCATCTCAGTACTTGCAGCTCAACCCAGGCCTTTGAACATGCAGAAAGAAATCGCCCTGGAGAAAGTTGTTGGAACCAAGGGGCCTGGAGAGAAGGCCAGCAGAGATCACCCTACACCTTCCTATGTAAGAAAGAACCTCAGTTGAAAGTTAGCTGCCTTTCCTCTGAAGAACTAATGAAATAAATCCCCTTTTATTAAAAGCCAATCCATCTCTGATATGTTGCATTCTGGCAGCTAGAAAACTAGAACAGAAACCCTCTGAAATGTAGTGTGGGTCATTGGGGCCATATTTTCCATGAAGGAAACCACAAATATGGACATCAGTAATTTAATGAGTCATGGTGGGCCCATATTGCAATTAAGGACACAACAAATGTTGCCATCTGCAATGTAATGAATTCCAGTAGATACATATTTACAGTGAAGGAAACAAAAACATGACCATAAGCAATGAAATAAGAGAAATTATGTCCATATTTACATTGAAGGTATCAACAAACGTTGCCATCAACCATCTAATAAGGTAATTTGGGTCAATGTTTTCAATAAAGGAAAAAAAAACTGAGTATCTACAATCTAACAATGGAAAGTAGGTCCATATTTACAATAAAGGACACAATACACATGGACTTCTGCAAACCAATGATCAACAGTGATTCCATTTACAGTGAAGGAAAAATATATTTGACTTTCTTGCAGTCTAATTGAGTATTGTGTGTCCATGTTTACTATACAGGAAACAAATGTTAAAAAATGTGATCTATGGAATCCAGTAGGTCCATATTTATAATAAGGATATCAATAATGGTGGCCATCTGTAATCTAGAGAGAGAATGAATCCATATTTACAACGAAGCAACAATAAACACAGCATCCTCAATCTACTAAGGGACGTTTATGCATATTTAGAATGAAGGAAGCAGTAAACTTGATTATCTGCAATATAATGAAGTTATTGTGTCCATTTTTATATGAACATAACCAGAAATGTGGACATCTGCAACCTAATGAGGACAATGAGTAGATGTTTACCTAGAAGAAAATAGTATACATAGCCATCCGTTATTTAATGAGGGATATTGGATCCACCTTTACAATGAAAAAACTACAAAGGTGACCATGTGAGATATAATTAAGGACAGTGTGTCCATATTTACAATGAATGAAACAACCAATGTGGCCTCTGCAATGTAATGAAGGACTGTGCTACCATATTTACAATGAAAGAATCTATAAATTTGGCCATTTGAAATATAAAAAGGCACAGTGTGTCCATGTTTGCAATGAAAAAAAATGATAAGCAAGGTCATTAGCAATCTACTGAGTGGCAACGGGTCCATATATAGGATAAAGGAAATAATAAATATGTCCATCTGTAATCTAATTAATATAGAGTGTTCACATTTATAATAAGGAATTTTAAAACATGGTCAACTAGAATCTAATGACTGGTGGGTTGTTCATCTTAAACTGAAGGAAGGAATAAATATGACCATCTGCAATCTAAGGAATGGCAGGGTGTCCATATACACAATGAAGGAAGCAATTACCATGGCCATCTACACAATCTAATGAGGGACAGTGGTTCCATATTTATAATGAAGGAAACAAGACTCTGGCCCTTACAATCTATATTTCAATGAAGGAAACAACAGGTGTGGCCATCTGCAATCTAATGAGGGGCAGTGCTTCCATTTTTTAAATTTAGGATAAAAGAAAGGTGGTCATCAGCAACATTGGGAGGTATTGTGTGTATATTTAATCACAATGAAACAAGCAACATGCCTTGTCATCTTCAGTCTAAAATGGGAAAGTGTAGCCAAAGCACAGTTAAGGAAGCAGCCAAAATTGCCATTTGCAATTGGATAAGGAACATATGTCCATAGTAAAATGAAGGAAATAACTATCATGGCAATCTGAAATCTGATGAGGGTCATATTGTTCATATTTACAATGAAGGAAACAACATACGCTGTCACCTGCAATCTAATGAGGGACAGGGGCCCACGTTTTAATTAAAGCAAGTAAAAATGTAGTCATATTCAATCTACTGGGCCTCTTTCATTCCATGTTTATAATAAACTGCAATCTAATGAAGGTCCATGCATCTATATGTATAATGAAAATAACTACAACATGGCCATCTGCAATTAAATGGGGACAGTGGGTCCATATTTATAATGAAGGAAACAATAAACATGGCATCCACAAGCAAATAAGATGTAATGGTTTTATATTTACAGTGAAGAACATAACAAGTGTTGCAATATGCAAAGTGATGAGAAACAGCAGATCCATATATATAAAGAGGAAACCAGTTAGTTGACAATCTATTGTCTGATGGGAGACTGTGGGTCCATGTTCGCAATGAAGACAATGAAAGCCATGGCCATCTGCAATAAAAGAGGGACAATTTTTCCATATTTATAATGTTGGAAACCATAAACCTGGCTATATAGAGCATAATGAGGGACAGATTGTTAAAATTTACAGTTCAGGAAACAACACAACATGGTCATTTGCAAACTAATGAGGAATGTGGATGCATGCATAAGTACAATGAAGGAAACAGTGATTGTGACCAATCATATACAGTGGAACCATATTTATAATCCAATTATATACAATGGAACCATATATACAATGAAGGAAGCAATAGATATTGCCACCAACTATCTAATGAGGACCAATGCTTTCATATATACAATGGATGATACAAAAAAGAAGCCATCTGTAATATGATAAGGGACAGCAAGTCCATTTTTATGATGAAAGAAATGACATGCATGGCTACCTGCAATCTAATGAAGGACATGATATCCATTATGCAATAAAGCAAACAACAAACATAAACATCTGAAATCCAATGTGAGTCAAGAGGTTCATATTTGCAATAGAAGAAACAATTAATGTGGCTAATGAAGGACAGGGTGCTCATATTTACAATGATGCTAACAATAACTGTGGCCCTGTGCAAGCAAATGAGGGACTGGGATTCATTTTCACAATGAAGTAAACCATAAACTCATGATCTGTAATCCCATGAGTCATTGTGTTTACATATATATAATGATCCATAATACAATGATGGAAAGAAGAACATGGATATCTGCAATCTGATTGTAGATCAGTTGTTTCATATTCACAATGAAGTAAACAGTGAACTGAGTTTTACATGAAAGGCGATGTGATATTTGTGACCACTTAATTTATAGGCTCAGATTCACAGGCAACACAGACTTCATTCATATAAAAACAGAATTTATTAGGAAAGTAATTAAATATTGCTAAAAATGAGAAATGAAAGATAGTTACATCGCCAAATGGGGAGCATCAATTCCTAAAGAGGAGTGCTGAGGAATCTTGGAGACAGCATTCAATGTTTGACTTGTAAAAAATCCATAGGAGAGCATCCTCTTCCCAGATAAGATTCTCTTAATCTCTCTCTCTTTCTCCCTCTCTCTTCCTCTCAATATATTCTCTCATCTAACTGCTTGTATGCAGTTTATATGGTATCTTTACACAATAGTGACTGGATCTCAATTAGCTTTCATGAATGAGCCCCAGGTTGTCCTCTGGGAACTGGCTAGGGACTGAGAGGAGTTTCCTGGTACTTAAATAATTCCTTTCATCAAAATACATCTCTTTCTTGAGAGGATAGTCAGTCCTCCCAGCTACAGTGTACATTTCAACAATATTACCAAGGTCATATAATGGCCACCTCAGTTAAGCATAATAAACTTTCCAATAATTTGTTATCAAGGTTACCTAAGTTGAGCAGAATAGACTCTACTAATTTAGTTTTCCCCTTCACCTGGGCCTTAGAATCTGATCTGTTCATGATGTAGACTATGCTCATCTTTAGAGCAAACCCAGACAAACAAAGGCAAAGGAATTCACAATAAAGACACAATATTTTATAGCCTAGACATTACTAAACCAATATAGCAACAGTGTATATTAAGGGTTGATTCACCTACAGCAATAGTACATATTAGTAACAGATCCATCTGCTTTGGGGTAAGAAAAAAAAATCACACAGTTAGTACATTATTCTTAGACTAATAGACTAAGCCACCTAGTCTGGGGCAAGAAAAGAAATATTACCCAGCCAGTGCAATATATTTTTATACTTTCTACCCTTGTATGGGTCAAAAAACAAACACATTAAGCATTACTCAGCCAGTACAGTATATTTTAATACCTGCTAACTTGGTCTGGAGCAAAAAACAAACACATTATCCAGCCAATACAGTATATTTTTATACTCACTACCCTGATCTGGAGCAAACACAAAAAGACAGTAGCAGGAGAACAAGCAACAGAATGGTATTGCAGATACTATTATACCAGATAATGTTATTAATACCAAACACCAACTCCCAATGAGAGAAGTCCATTATGACTGCAAAGAGTCCTGGGAAAGGATGTGTGAATTTTGTTTCCTCATATATTTCTTGCAACATATTCTCAGCAGAATCTTGATTATCAGATGCATAAATACTGCATTCTCCATGTATAACACCACAAGTTCTTTTTTGAGCAACTATTAAATTTAGCCATACTCAGTTCTGTTCAGTGGCTGGTGCTATTTACCATGGATGTCCTTCTCATACATCAGTTGAGAGTTCAGCATATATCCAGCAGTGATAGCTGTTATGCACTTGGGTATAGGTATGATTTCATGATGCCAGGCTATTAGTCAATCATTCAGTCAAAGATGATCACACACAAACAGTGTGATGGTTTATTTTTCTTACACACTTAAGAGCATGATAAAGTTAACAAAAGTACAAGAAGCTATTCTGATAAAACACAGACTCTCTGATCTTTATATTGATTGTTCAGAAAACATTTTATAACTTTTAATTAAAATAGCACTGTAACATACTTACTCATGGAGAAAAAGTTGATTAGTGGACAATATTTTAATTTGTTCTTTCCAGTATAGGTCACCATCATTGTACTATTTCTTCCTTCTGCTATTATCTTAGTGGCCCTTGACCTGTCTTGGTTGTGTTTGTTTATTCAGATTTTAGAACTAATTTTGATATCAGTGGAGCCAAATCTTCCTACATGAGTTGTTACATTAGAAGAATGATTTAGCTTTTCTCAGTTTCCTTTTTATAAGAAATAATTATTTATTGCCCTTAAGGTGGGAACCACTGTCACTTTTTATTTGTAAAAAGGTATCTGTAATAATTTCCAAAATTTTATGAGTATTTCTTTGGTTGGCACATTGGTTTGCATCCCAGAGTAAGGGTAACCAATTTGCCATATTTGACCAGAGAGTGTTCCTTCTCCCAATTCCCTTGTTACTATTTTCATATTGTCTTTAAGGCATCAGTTTTACAAATTTCACATTGATTTAAAATATAAAAAGTAAATCAATCACTCTGGCTTGTGCACACCTGAGCATAGCTTGTGTGCCTAAATATACAGATTGCCAGTGAACTCATTGTGCAAAAACAGAGTCTTCTTCAGTAATGGTATCACAACAATTTTTGCCAAGGCATCTGCAGTAGCATTTGACACACATTCAGGTGAATTTAAGATCTAGTGGGCATCTACCTGAAAATGGATGTATAGTACATTGAACAATTTTCCATATTTTTTTTCTTTTCATAATGTTTTCCACATAATTCCCTTCCATTTGTTTTTCAATTATTCTATTTCCACATAGGTATTTAAACAGTTAGTCCATTGGTTACTTTTGTTTATGAATCAGTAAATCATTTTCAAACAGTTTGATGGTTTATTTTTCTTACACACTTAAGAGCATGATAAAGTTAACAAAAGTACAAGAAGCTATTCTGATAAAACACAGACTCTCTGATCTTTATATTGATTGTTCAGAAAACATTTTTATAACTTTTCATTAAAATAGACTAATGTTCCAAGAAAACTCTGTCACTATAACAGAGAGAAAACCAACTTTTCAACTTATATCAATATATCATACAATTTAGACTTAATCAGTATAGCTTTTAAACATTTTGTAGATAGGGTGGGCTATGGTGGCTCAGTGGGAGAGTTCTTACCTGCTATGCCAGAGACCTGGTTTGATCCCTGATGCCTGCCCACATAAGAGAAATTTGTAGATAGACCTATTAAATCCTTTTTAATTTTCACCAAAATTTCCTTTTCCACAAATCTTTGGTAACTTACTATATCTATTCAGACTTTGCCCTACACTTTCCTCATTCTGTAAAAGCCACTTATTTAATTATTTATTTATTTGTTTGTTTGTTTTTGTTTATTTTGCATGGGCAGGCACCAAGAATTGAAACTGTCTCCAGCATGGCAGACATCAATTTATTTTAGGATAAAACTACCCCCTTTTTTCCTTATAATAAAATATTTTTTTATATCCTTCATATTTAAGTTACCAAAATGATTTTTGAAACTATCTTTAAACAAACAGTTCATCACATATAATTACCATCAAAATCAATCTTGTCAGAATAATGCTAAATATTTAACACACTTTAGTCAATACATATTTGAAATTGATAAAAAATTTTAACAAGAATTAATGGCACATATAGATATTATATTTTTTGTAATATTCAAAATTTCATGATCACAATATATTTTTAACAAAACCTTGAATATAAGGTATCTCACCTCATTGTGATTTCTTTTACAATCAAATTCAATTACAAGATGCTATTGAAATTTAAAGTTTCATTCTTAAGGGAAATTTCACTGATGTTCAATTTACACAGTGGAAAATTACATATTTTTCAACTTAAAAATAAATAAATAGCTTCTCCAATTTAAAAATATGAAATACAAAACCAAAGGTAGTAGAAATTTGGGGTCATGGATAGTGGGGTTAAGTTAGGGTACAGAGGTGGCAATGAAGCTGGAGGTAGGCCTTTTGCCTTGGCAGGAACAGAAGCATTATTAATATCCACTTTATTATTATGTCTTGGTTCACATTTTTTATACTTCTCATCTCATTATTTAGCAAGCTGTCAATACTCTCTGTTGATCCAAGCTTTCCTGCTTCTTCAGAAAATCCTATTTCTAGTATTGGGGAACAAACTCCCATTACATATATTTGCAGTCAAATGAGAAATAATGTATACATACCTGTAAGGAATGAAGAAAAAAAACTGGCCATAGGTAATCTGATGAGGGATGTGTTTTTACATTTACAAATGAATGAAAAAATAAACATGCCATTGCAATCTAATGAGGGGTATTGTGTTCATATTTATAATTAATTAAATGATAGATGTGGCCATCTGCAATCTTATGAAGACAGTGTGTCCAAAACTTTAACAAGGTAAGATTAAAAGGGGTTATCAGCAACATAGTCAGGGACAGTGGGCCCATGTATAAAAGGAAGAAAACAGTAAGTATGGCCATCTGTAATTTAATGAATGACAATAGCTCCATATTTACAATGAATGAAACTATAGATATGACCATGTGCAATCTAATGAGGGATGCTGGGTCTATACATATAATGAAGGTAACACTAAACATGGCCACCAGATATCAAACTAGGTATAGAGGTTTTATATTTACAAAGAAGGACATAATAAATGTTGCAATCTGTGATCTGATGAAGGGCAGTAGGTGCATATTCACAATGAATATAAGAATACATAGCCATCTACAATTTAATGAAGGAGAGTGAAATCTAATTTACAATGAACAAAACAAACATGCCTTCTGTGCCTAATATTGGACAGTTGGTCTCTATTTACAATGAAGAAAACTACAGATGTATACATCTTCAATCAAATGATGATAGCAGGTCCATATATACCATTAATGAGACAATAAATATGTCCATTTGCTATCTAAGGAGGGACAGTGGATCCAAAGTTTCAGTAAAGGATACAACAAACTTGGCAACTTCAACCTGATAAGGAACAATGTGTTCATATTTACAATGAAGGCTATAACAAAAGTGGCCATGAATAATCTGATTAGGGACAGTGGCCCATATATATTATGGAGGAAAGGATATTCATGGCCATCTGCAGTCTAATGAATGTATGTGTGTCCATACTTGAATTGATGGAATTTTAAATATGGCCACCTGTTATATAATGGAAGAAAATGTGTCTATAATACAATGAAGGAAAAAAAATTAACCATCTGCAATTTGTCACTGGACCAGTGATTCATGTTTACAATTAAGGAAACAATTAACATGGTCATCTGCAATCTAGTGAGGGTCAAGTGTCCATTTTCACAATGAAGGAGACAGTAAATATGGCCAAATTTAATATTATGAGAGAAAGACCACACATGTTTACAATGAAAGAACAATAAAAGTGGCCATTTACAATCTCATGAAGGACTGTGGGTCATGTTTACAATGAAAGAAATGATAAAAACGACCACCAAACTAATGAGAAAATGTGGTTCCATATTTACAATGAAAAAAACAACTGTGTCCATCTAAAATTTATGTGCAACACTGGCTCCATATTTTCAATGAAGGAAAACCTTAAGTGAGATTAACAGCAATCTAATGAGGATCACAATGTCCATTTTTCTCATGAAGGAAACCAAAGTATGGCCACCTGAAATATAGTGACAGAGAGTGCATGTATATCCATATACACACTGAATAAAATAATACACATGGCTATCTGCAATTTAATAGAGACAGTGGTTTCACATTTGTAATGAGGGATATGAAAAACTTGCAATCTAATTAGAGACAATGTATTTATATATACAAGAATGGAATCAATAAAGATGGCCACCAGTCTTCTAATGATGGGCAGTGCATTCATATTTCTAATGAAAGATATAAATATGTGACAATCTGCAATCTAATGAGGGACAGTGGGTTCATATTTACAATAAAGAAAACAAGAAACCAGGTTAAATGCAATCTATTTTGAAACTGTTTGTATTTACAATGAATAAAAGAATAAACATGGCCATTGACAATCTTATGAGGGACAAAGCACTCATATTCACAATGAAGTAAACAATACACTTGGCCATTAATAATCTAATGAGGACATTGGTTCTATAGTATTAAAAGAAAAATTTACATGGGGGTTTCTACAATCTGATGAGATTTATAGTGGGACCATTTTTCCAATAAAGAAACAACAAGTGTGGCCATCTGCAATCAAACTAAGAAGACTGGTTCCACATTTACAGTGAAGAAACCAACAAGCATGGCCTCTGCAACCTAATAATGGACAGTAGCTCCACACTTAACACTTAAGCAAACAGTAAACAAGTCCACCTGCAAGCTAATGAGGTAAAGTCTCTCATATTTACAATGATGGAAACAACAAACATGGCAATCTGCAGTCTGATGAGGGGTAGGGGCCCATCTTTACAATGAAGAAATCAATAAACATGGCCCTCTGAAATATAGTGAAGGAGACTGTGTCCCTATTTTCAATTAATAAAACAAAAAGCATGGCTGGCTGCAATCAAATGAAGGACTGAAGGTCCACATTTACAATTAGGGAAATGAAGGCTGTCAACTGCAACTCTGGAGGATTCTCTGAGAACACTTTCTTTAATGGTCAGTTTACTCCATTTTGTTTACATATTTGTGGTCACTAATTTTTACTTTTGGTCCCTTTGTAGGACTTACTGGAAATCCATTTTAGGTCACAATGTGAGACCTGCTGGAAGATCCCCTCCATCAGGTTTCAAGAGGCTGTTGGGTTTGAGTACCCCAAGCTAACTGTAGAGAGTTCTTTGAACTAACCCCTCTTCCAGAATCTGGTTTTATATCTTATTTGATAGCCCTCTTGCTTTCATTCATCTCCTTAAATTTATCTAAAACACTGCCATGGATAACATGGCCCTGAAAAATCCCCCTTAGGATACATCCTTAATTATGGTCAAGGTTTGCAGGATGCCTTGGGACCCTGCTCTAAGGCAAAAGATGTTATTTTTGTTTAACACTATATGGCCTGAATATCCTTTGGATAATAGAGAAACTCATGAGAAAACAGAATCTAGAGACTTTAGACTCTTGTAACTTGGACATGTTTTGCAGACAAATGGGAGAATCTGAACATAGATTCCCTATTTTCAGATTCTTTGAGAATTAAGTCAGAGTAAGTTTTGCCAGCAAAAGGGTGTGGATTCTTTTGACAAATATACTCAACAACCAAGTCCTGAGACACCAGGGTTTTAGAGAAAGAATTTACTACTACATGTAGTGGGAGAGCAGAAGGCCTACTGGCCCAAAATCTGTCTTCCTGAGTTTAATGTTTTCAAGGTCTTTAAGGATTTTAGCAAGGGGAGATGAGGTCACTTCAGAGAGTATGTTCAAAGAAGAAAAGAAAAAATTGTCTAAGTTGAAAGGAAGGGGAAAATAGCTATCATTTTTATACTAAGGTGTTAGTGAAAAGGAAGGGAGATTGTTGTGCAAAACAGAGCAACACTCCAAGCCTCCAGAACATTGCATGGAAACAGAAAAACTGGGGCCAAGGCTCCAAGGTTGCAGGGAGTAGATTTTATTCATCTATGGCCATGGGGTTCAGTCAAGTGGCCTCTGAAGGTCTGAGCCTGAAACAAAAGATTAACATCAGTTTTTATAGACAAGATGACATGTTAAAGACAAGGTAAATGATCGGCTGGTTTAAACTGGGAAGGGCACAAAGCTGGGTTTACAGAAGCATATGAGTGGTTGGGGGAGGGCTCTTCACAGGGACTTCTCTTATCCTGCCTATGGACCATCTTCAAGGGGAAGAGTTTTAGAGAGGGAATGGCCCAACTGAACAGGGGCCTGCCTGCTGCAGCAGGAAGTGGCTTTAACAGACAAGGGCTGTCTGCAACATTCTCCCCTTTGATGCTTACCCCAACTTAGAGGAAGGGGTTACAGCCTCACCTATATTTTATCTTTTTCTTGTTGCAGGTGTTGGTATGTCCTGATCTGAACTGGACATGGGAAAAAAGGTAGCCATGTAGGATTTATTCCCCTGCAGTTGGGGGAATGAGTCTGTGCCTCACATATGTTGGCCTCAAGTTTTATCCTGATGGCCCCTTTGCAAAAGTGCCTATCTTAGGTTGTTCCTCCCTTGAGAGATTTTACCTGTCTTTGGCTAACCAGCCATCTTATGAGGCCAAGCAGGGTGATGTGAGGTGTGAGGGGCAACACCATAAGAGAGTTCAATTTGTCTCCTTGGCAGCCTATGCCCCCTGGCCTCCATGGCTAACACCTGCCTTGGGATTTCCTTACCTGCTGGCAGAGCCACAACTCTGGTCACATGTTTTGGGGAACTCAGTTTATTTTTTTCCACCAGTGAGAGCCCAGCTCATAGCTTTGGACAAGAGACAAGATGCATGGCACCAGCCTCTAGGAGACCTCTACCTCAGCACAGCCAAGAGTGCCCCCCCAATCTCAAATGCACTGCATTTCCAGGAGAGCTGCCATGGGAAAGGTTTCAGATTCAGTGGGGGGAGTTAAAGCTGTTCATGTGTTGAAGGCCAGGAGGGCTTGGGAACTGTTACCCTTTGTAGGTGATATAACAATAGCTTTGCCACCCCAGAGTAGTGAAAACAGCACTACTGAACCTGGTGAGGTGACATAGTGAGGGACCTTTCTTTAGGGTGCATACAGAATACTGCAGGTCTGATAACTGCCCTGGCATGAAGAGTGGTTACCGTTCTTACCTTTTCCCCAATATAGGTGGTGTTAAGGCATGCTTGGTATGCATCATTCCTCTTGGAAGGGCTTATGGCCATGTTGGGCAAAAACAGAGGACTGAAGTGCATGGTGCTGGCTATAGGGAGTGCTACCATGTGAACATATACTTAGCCTCAGAGAAGAAGTGTAGACACACTGTGGGCAGTAGCTAGGAAGGGAGAAGTTACCTGGGAAAGAGGTATCTCATTAAATTAGAGCAAAGTTGGCTTTCAGGAAGAACCCCAGGTGATCTATTTCCAGGAGGGCTAAAATGTTAAACAAAGACAAATGCAAATTAATCCACAGACCCAGGAGGGCAGGATGTCTATGTCTTGATTCTTTAATCTTTGGCAGTGCCTAGATCAGTCAGCTTCCAGGGTAACTGAGGCAGGGCTCCGAGGTTCCTTAGGTTTCAGCTGTGCATTGACTAGCTGCTTCCAGGAAGTTAGAGCAGGGCTACACTGGTAATTTAGGCCCCAGTTGTGGACTGGCCAGCTGATTTCAGCCTTAATGGAGAAGGGCACAGTGGTTTCTGGAGAATGATGCACATCAGGTGTTCAGGATCAAGGGTGCAATCCCAGGGGTTGTCTGTGATGGCCCTCTGGACCTGAGAGTCATGGGATGAAATCCATGATGCTGACAGCTATTTGGCTTACTAAAACAACACCTAAGGACCTCTCCATTAAGACTAGAGGGAGCCTTTTTCCCTGTCTTTTACCCACACCACATTCTCTGGCTCAATCTCCTGTATGGGAGGATAGATGCTAAAGAGTTTGGGTACTGCTTTCAACACCTTCCCTTTTAGTTCATCTAAAACTTTTTTTTTAACTTTGACCATAATTTACTTTTACACAAACCCTTGGCAATTTACCATATTTGTTCAGGCTTTGTCTTACATTTTCATTTTTCTGTAACAGCCATTTATTTTATCTTAGGACAAAACTACATTTTTTCCTTTTAGTAAAAACATGTTCTTTATGTCCCTCATAATTAAGTCATTCCTTTAAGCAAGCATTTCCCCACACACAATTACTATCAAAACCAAATTGGTCAGAATAATGTTAAATACTTAAAACACTTTAGTTAATGAATATTTGAAACATCAATATACAATTTTTTAATGAGAATTAATGGCACATACTAAGACTTTCAAAAACTGTAAGGATGCACTTGCAAGCAAGGAGTTTCTCAATAAGCTTCAATTTAAAAATATGAAGTATAAAACTAAAGGGAAGCCACAAATTCAGAGTCAAAGATAATAGGGTTTGGCTAAATCTCTTTTTCTGGAAGCAAGGGGAAAAATGAGAGGGCAGAGGTGCCAAGGGACATGAATACAGGTTTTCTGCCTTGCCAAAAGTAGGTGCATTATTCACTTTATGACTATAATGTGGTTTACATTTTACTTCATATATTCTCTTTATCTCATTATTTGACAAAATGCTAAACTGTTTTGCTTGACCCCAGCTTCCATTTGGGCTTGGAACAAATTCCTCTGGGAAATTCTTTTTCTTGTATTGGGGAATTATTTCCCATTATTTTTATTTTTATTTTTATTTTTGCCCTTTCTCTTTCCTGTATTCCAGTCTCCCGTGTTTCCCAGCTCTACCATTTTATTTAAGACAATGTAAAGTGTACTTTCTATTTTACCTAATAGTAATGTCATTATCAAGTGTTTATATGTTGGAGGTGCTGCCTTAATGATGGCATTTCTCTGTGAGGCATTGACATGGAGGAGTTGGTTATATGTCAGCCTCTACCAAGATAATTGCTGACTTCATAACTTCTTTTTTAAACTTCTGCATAACATCTCACAAAGCATACCAGAACTGATTATTTCATAGTCACATAGTGTCAGCAGGGCATTGCTTATTACACCGTTGTGCAGCCAATGTCAGCAAGTTAGAACTTTTTACAGTCTGCTGACCAAACTCCTGAAAATCAGTTTGCATAAAGGGATTGGTGCTAATTCCTACAAGTGCTATGTAATTAGAATAGTCCAGCACCACTCCTCTAGCCCCTGCATCAGCAATTTGGACCATTCAGGTTATTAATGACACCATGTTTTTTGAGTAAAATACCTAAGAATCTAAGTTTTTTTTGTTCTTTTCCAGTGATTTTGAAACTAAACTGATTGCCCTGTTTCTCTTCTGTTTGCATTTGCATTGGGCCAGCTTCCCTTTTTGGAGGATGTGTACTCTTTCCTTTCTGATAAACTTGCTTATCTAAAATAGTCCCATCTTTTTCACTATATCCCACACAATAGAATCCCACTTTTAGGATCCCAATCAGCAGTGGCAGTGACTAATACTCTATGTGCTTTCCCTTTGTTTACTTTTTTTATTTATATCGGGCCACATGGACTGCAGCCCTCTCAACTACTGACTGATAATTACAAATTTGATTTTTCAAAACAAAATTTTGATTCTGCAGCATGGCAGTTTTTCCTGTAATTCTGCCAATTACTTTTCATAATTCACTTATTTTGGAGATTGCTTTATCTCTCTGTTCACACATTTTTCTATATTCCATTAACAAGGCCCATTGTTTTTCAGTACATTCCAATCATTTCTTTCCCTTTTTCTAATGGAATGCTTTCTAGACAAAGAGCAACCTAAATAGGCTCTCCATGTTTAATTCTATTCTCTCAATTTTCATGGTCCTGTGAACTCTGCCCATTCCTTTGCAAGTGAAGAGTATGGTAAATTATCTCATCCTGGGATTTTTTTTTTCATTTTTTGCTTTGAGCTTAGAGGGTTTTTTCAAAAATAATGTTATTTTCTAATCCTAATCTAAACCTAAACTTTATGGCTCACTGTTAATCTATTTCAAATAAATTCTGAAGAGGGGCTACTTACCTAAAAATTCTCAAATATAGCATTAGAAAGTACAAAGAGACAAACAGTTTAAATCCAAAATATTCTGCATACAAGAAAGGCAAGAAACTGGCAACTTCAAATACATCAAGAATGGTTCTAATAAAGTATTACTATTTATGTGCATAGTCCATATTTTCTGCATAAATTTTCTAAAACTTGTCTTACTGACCTTCACCATTATGAAGTCATGCTGAAATGCAAATCCTGCTCACAGGACCAATTATGTGCATGAAAGGTAACATGATATTTGTGTGGAAATTTAATTTATAGATTCAGATTCATGGGCAACACAGATTTCAGTGATATAAAACAGAATTTATTATGAAAGTAATTAAAGAAAATAATTAAAAGATAGTAATTAAAACGGTCTTCAAAAATAAAGCATAGCTACATCTCCAGATAAGATGGGACCAACACCTGAAGAGAAGTGCTGGAAAATTTCTGAAACAGCATTTTAACTCTCATTAGTAAAAGTCCAAAGCAATCTTCAGGGCAGCATTCAGTCTCCTTGGTTAAAATGCATAGCTGAGCATTAAATTTTGATGAGGTCTCTCCCTTCCTCATGAGAGTCTTTTCTCTTTTCTTCTCCTAAGTTTCTCCTCTTTCTTTCTCTAACTGTTTGTGTGCAGTTTTTTCTTTCCTCTTTTTATGATATTTTTACATAATAGTGGCCACATTCCAATTCACTTATGTAACTGGGCCCAGTTTCATCCTCTGGGAACTGGTTAGACCAGGATCAAAAGGAGCTTTCTGGGACCTAGATATTTTTATTAAAGTACGCCTCCTTCTGAGAGGATAGCCAACCTGCCCAGCTAGAATGCACATTTCAACTGTTTCTTACCAAGGTCATGCAATGGCAACAACAATTTTACAGAACAAACTTTACTAATGAAATAAATTTTAAAACCCCTACACAGATGTTCTCCTCTTACTCTGAAATGTGAAAATTTTAATTTATAAGACAGAATAATGATAAGCCATAATATAAGGGAATTTTTTTATCCTCCATAAAAGCAGTCCACTTTAATTCACACAGTTTCCTATGTCATCCAGGGGTCAGCTTGATTCCCCAATCATCAGTAAAAGCTTTCTTAAAGTTAGACATCATGGACCACAGTGGTGTCTTACTAATTTCCCCTCTCATATCTGTGGTACCAACAATTAGGGAAAGGACTTACAGACAAACAATAAAGGGTTTTGAATAAACTTTGCTTTGTTTGGTCTGGCTGCTCCCCTAGCAGAGATGTTGGATGCCTCTTGGCTTTGGTTGTCCTGCATAAACCTCCAGACAGCCCCCTTTCAGAGTTACCCAGCCTGAGCTATACGGGGATCACTACAAACTCACAGAATCCAAAATCACTCACAGCCTAGTTTATGGCTCCTATGACCCAGGACTTCCTTTCATTCACCCAATCCCATACACAAATCCCAACACCCCTCCTGCATCATCTTTCCAAAATCTAGACCTGAAGACTTATGTTTCCCCTGGTCCTCCAATGGTACTTAGAGGGTTTCTTGGAGGTGATCAGGTCCCTTTCTACTCAGGACACCCCAGCCTTTTATGAGTGAGCCAGAACTGATGCACCTGGGTGCTTACCAGTCAGATGGGCAGTGCTCTCAGAAATCTGGTTCCAGATCTGTCACCACTCCAGAGACAATGGATAACACACCCAGGGAGTTTAGGAATCTGACAACTGCGGAAAAGCCTCATTGCCAGCACTGGGTTTTATTTGGTCTCCAGTCTTGGCAGTGCTGCCACTGTGGGCTAGGGAGGTAATAATTTTACTAGCCTCTTGATCCCAGACAAGCCCCCAGAAATTTTGCACAAAACAGGGACAAGGCTCCAAGCCTACCAGAATGTTACACAGAAACAGAAAAAACCAGGGCCAAGGCTCCAAAATTTCAGGAAGTAGGTTTTATTCATCCATGGCCATAAGGCTTAGCCAAGTAGTCTCTGAAAGTTTGAACCCTGAACAAAAGATTAACATCTTAATCCTTAAAACAGGATAACACATTAAAGACAAAGTAAATTATTGGCTGGTTTAAATTGGGAAGGGAGTAAAGCTGGGTTTACAGAAGCAGATGAGCAGTTGAGGTGGGGGGCTTCAAAGGTACTTCTCTTATCCTACTTATTGACTATCCTCAGGGCTTGGGAGATTTTTCAAGAGGGTATGGCGCAAGTAAACAGAGTCCTGTCTGCTGCCTCAGGAAGTGTCTTAACAAACAAGGGCTACCTGCAACAAGATAAGGTACATTTCAGGAGCAGAGCTTTGAAATATAGGATATGATTTACAGGTGTAAGGAGATGAGGCTGGCTAATGATTGAATTCATTAACATTAGGGCCTTTCCCCTATAAGAAAATGACCAGATAGTGGGTGTGAAACAACTCATACTTGCAAAGACTCAAGACAAGGATTTTACAGTCACTTCAGATATCCAGACAGCTTTCTTATAGTTTAAGTTTTTCAAGTATTCACCTTCTATTTACTTCAATGTCCCCAAAAGCAAAAGGGGGAACATCTATATGACACAGTAATCAAAATCATCCCTTAATTTATTTCTTGGTTGCTTATGGATATCTGAAAGTGGCATGAATTAATGGTTTCTGTCAGGACAAACAATGGAGAAAGAAGCCAGAGACCTATTCCAAATTCAGGGCAAGATATCATAGATGAAATCAGTGACCTGGGGTTTACCTGTGTAAGAATTTGAGAGTTTTGCCGTGCAAAGGAGGACTCCAAGAGACGTTCTCTCATGCAACACGCAAGGGGTTTATTTATCACACATGCGTGGGGCTCACTGAACACGCAGGGACAGAGAGCCCCGAACCTGGGTTTTGGGAAGCCTTTTGAGGGCCAGGATAAGGGTGTGGGGTTTGAGGGTTGAACATTAGTTACAGGTTCTGCTTTATGCAGGAAGTAGATAACGAACATTTTGCGAGAAGCAGATAACAAACATTTTTCACGCATGAGTCATGGGAGCTGCTTCTTGCAAGAAGCAGCTGTCTCGTGCAAAACTCCCTTACTCAACCTTCTCAGTTGCATTCTTAGATAAACTTTCTCTGGCAGTTACAACCTTGCATAACCAAGGCAGCAGAAAACCTTGCATAACAAAGGCAGCAGATAACCTTGCATAACAAAGGCAGCAGATAACCGCCCCTGGGAAGTCCCGGGTTGTTTTAGCCTGATGGGGCCCATAACTCTTTTCTTTATAAAATCCTTCTTTACATAAGAAAAGTTAGCTACTGTTAAGTTTTATAAAATCCTTCTTTACATTCCCCACTCCTTTTTGTACATATCTCTAATCTTAGAGATTTTCTGGGTTATTTAATACTGAGTACTGTTGTCTGATGAGCATTAATTTGACATTTCCAATCTGCCTTTGTAAAAACTGTATAATTCTATTTAGAATATATGGTCCTATAGTTATTATTAAAAGTAACACAATTAAAGGCCCAGCAAGAGCAGATAATAGCGTTGTCAACCAGGGGGACTTAGTAAACCAAGATTCAAACCACCCCTGTTGCGCCTCTCATTCTTTTTGTCTTTCACGAAGGCGCTCTCTGAGTTTTGTCATGGACTCTTTAACAACACCAGAGTGATCTGCATAGAAACAGCACTGTTCTTTTAAAGCTGCACATAGTCCCCCCTCTTTAAGGAAAAGTAAGTCAAGTCCTCGCCTATTTTGCAGAACTACTTCTGAAAGGGAGGTTAGAGAGTTCTGAAGGGCTGAGACAGATCTTTCTATTTCATTTAAGTCTTGATCTATCGTGGCCTGTAATTGACTGGTTTGTTGATTGCTATGTACAATGGCAGCAGTCCCTGTGCCTATACTGGCAGCGGCGGTTGCCCCATAAGAACTGCCAGAGTTATTGAGATTGGTTCCCTTCTGTATCTGGTTTGGCTTAATAGTATAGTTTCTAATTCTGTCCCTGAATGATAGAGAATTCGGGGGTATATAGAAACCAACACACAATAGTTGACAGAGTTGTTAAAAACCTTTGTAGATACACAAGGGGTAATTCCAGTGTTACATGCCCACTTTAAACCTGGGGGAGGTTGAAGGAATTTATCATTATTTTGGGTTTGATTAATGGTGGCACATAAGATTCTAACATGGGGAGGAGGGTTACCTATACAAGTTCCTTGTCCCATAACCTCAGACAGGGTGAGTTTATGGTCACTGTCCCAGTCGCAAGACGTGCCATTAGGGAGGATGGTATATGACTTATTTATAGCTATTCCTTCATAATAGGGCGGCGAAGCAGACAGGCAAAGCCAGCATGACTGGGTGAGATTAGCTCGGGAGTGATTGAGGTCAGAAAAGGGTCCTAGAATTAGGTTGTATAATCAGTCACCAGGAGTCTCTGGATTGTAGGGAGAAGTACTACTGGGAGTTGGAAGGGGGGAAGAAGTGGGAATTAGGGAGCTATTGCTAGGCCTTCCTGGGGGCGTAGGCTTCGCATGAGGCCCTGGGTTTTTCATAGTCAGAACAGGGTTGGGGCCTACCCTGATAGCTTTTTGGGGAATTTCTTCCTTTTTAATTAGTATTAGCCTCCCCCTGTCTGTGCCGGTTTCGTATAATCTGGCTCCCCAGGTTTTTCCAGTTATCCAACTATTATCTGAGGGGTTAGTGATATTAAGCCAAATTTTAGCACAAGGGTTTTGTGAGAAATCTGTTGTAGGCCTACCGCCGGTCATGAGTGTTCCATGGTGGGCCCCGGGCCATCCATCAGACCCACAGCTTCCAGGATTAGAACAGGTTTTCTGGTACCCTATTTTGAGGAAGGGGTCGCCTAAGGTTGTCCATATTAAAGCTAAAGTCTCACAGCCCCAGTAGGCACAATAATAGTGTCCTGGGCTGTTACAGTAACTTTTTCCCTGATTGGATGCGGGACATAGGTAGATGGGGGTCAGGTCGCAGCAGGGCTCGTTCCCCAGAGTGGTAAGATTACAAGGGGTCACTAGAAAAGAAGGCTCCCCTGCTCCCTCCCAAGTTTTTATAGTCTTCCCATCATCCCATCTGGTTATTGTCCATTTCCAAGGCTTATGCGGGTTGGAATTGGGTTCCCCTAGGGGAAGGAGGAGAAGGAGTAGTAACCCTATGAACCTGCAGCTTGAGAGGATTGTCAGTCCTTTCCAGTTTCCACTGGGACTCAGAGGGCGAAGGCGCAGGTTTGAGATGAGACGCATGGATCCAGGATGCGATGCCATCGACCTTGACTGCGGTGGGGGTGGTCAAGAGTACCTGATACGGTCCTTTCCAGCGAGGTTCAAGAGTCTGTACCTGGTGGCGGCGGACGTAGACGAAGTCTCCCACCTGATATTGATGCGGAGTTCTGTTATCTCCTGGCTCGTAGGAGGTGGAGAGCTGCCACCACAGGAACCGCTGGGCTTTTTCCAAGGCTCGCAGCCTGTCAAGCAAGGGGGTATGGAGGGAACTATTAATCTCTAGAATGGAGGACATGTCTTTGACTGGAGGTGGCGCTCCATACAAGATTTCATAAGGGGTTAGATTACACATGAGAGCAGAGGGAGTATTCCGGGCCCTGAACAGGGCATAAGGCAGGAGCATGGTCCAATCCTTCAAGCCAGTCTCTATAGCTAATTTGGTTAGGGTCTCTTTAATTGTCCTGTTCATTCTTTCTACCTGCCCTGAACTTTGGGGTCTGTATGTGCAATGCAATTTCCAATCAATCCCCAATATCCTGGCCACACCCTGACTTACCTGGGCTACAAATGTGGGTCTGTTATCTGACCCTATTACCTTTGGTAGACCGAACCGGGGAAAAATTTCTTCCATAATCTTCTTGACTACGACCTGGGCCATTTCTCTCTTAGTTGGGTAGGCTTCAACCCATCCTGAAAAGGTGTCTATAAAAACTAGCAAGTATTTAAGTCCATATTTTGCAGGTTTAATTTCAGTAAAGTCGACTTCCCAGAACTGCCCAGGTCGAGTTCCCCTTAGTCTTTTTCCGTTAGGAGCTTTGGTGGGGTAGGCGTTCACAATTTGACATGCCTGACATTCTCTAGCTATGCGATCCGCCAGTTCTCTTCTTTTTGAGGCTGCCAGAGGGTACAATTCCCTCTGGTCTTGCAGGAGCTGCTGTAGTTTCCCTGTCCCCAGGTGAGTGAGCTGGTGGACCTGCTGTATGTAAGCTAGGGCTTCCGATTCTCCTAGGGGTGCAACTTCAGATAGTGTTTCAGGGGGTTGCTGTTTTTCTTTGGTTATTAGGACCGAGTTTACAGGGTCCCTTAATGCTGCTGCTTTTGCTTCTTCATCTGCTCGCTTATTACCCATGGTTATTGGGTCCGAGCCTCTTTGGTGGCTAGCACAGTGGACAATGGCTAGTTCTTTGGGAAACATGACTGCTGCCAGGAGTTTAAGAATTTCCTCCTTGTGCTTGATTTCTTTACCAGCTGAGGTTAATAGCCTTCTTTGTTGGTAAATTGCCCCATGTATGTGGGCAGTAGCAAAGGCATAACGGCTATCTGTATAGATAGTTGCTCGTTTTTCTTTTGCTAATTCTAGAGCTTTTGTGAGGGCAATTAGTTCAGGTTTTTGGGCAGATGTTCCCTCCGGGAGGCTAGAAGACCAAATAACTTTTGTCCCACTGACTACCGCTGCTCCCGCTCGCCTCTTACCGTGTTGGAGAAAGCTGCTTCTGTCCGAAAACCAGGTTACCTCCGAGTTAGGTAATGGTTGGTCTTTTAAGTCTCTGCGGATTCCGGTCTCTTCAGCTAATATCTCTTGGCAAGTGTGCAGCACAGGTCCCGCGGTCTCGTCCGGGAGCAGGGTAGCTGGGTTTAAAGCTGATGGGGCCCCGAAAGTCACCCTGTCTTTGTCTAGGAGGATGCTCTGATAGTGGGTAATTCTGGCATTTGACATCCATCTATCTGGAGGCTGGCGGATTATGCTCTCCAGGGCGTGAGGGGCTATTATGGTCAGCTTCTGTCCTAGAGTGAGTTTGTCTGCGTCTTTTGCCAGGAGAGCAGCTGCCGCAATGGCCTTGAGACAGCGTGGCCATCTTCTGGCAACTGAGTCTAATCGCTTGGACAGATAGGCCACTGGTCTCCTCCAGGGGCCTAAAGCCTGTGTTAGGACCCCTCTAGCCACGTCTCTCCTTTCCTCTATGTAGAGCGTGAAAAGTTTATTCACGTCTGGGGGGGTTAAAGCTGGAGCTGACAGGAGCGCTATCTTAATGCTGTCAAAGGCTTCCTGCTGTTCTATTCCCCACTGGAAATCAGCGCTCCCTTTGAGCAAGGGGAATAATGAGGCAGCAAGGGCTGCAAACCCTGGGATCCACAACCGGCAGAATCCCGCTGTCCCTAAGAACTCTCATAGCTGCTTTCGGGTCGTGGGCGGGGGTATCTGTGTTACAGTTTTCTTTCTAGCCTCGGTGAGCCATCGCTTTCCATTCTTAAGAGTATATCCCAGGAAGATTACTTCCCTTTTACAGATTTGGGCCTTTTTGGCCGAGGCTCGGTACCCCAGTGCAGCTAGCTCACTTAACAGTTTTCGGGTTCCATACTCACAGTCCTCCTTAGTGTCTGCTGCCAACAGTAAGTCGTCCACATATTGTAGCAAGGTGACTCTGGGATGCTGAATTCTGAAGGAGCTTAAGTCTTTATGAAGAGCTTCGTCAAAAATGGTGGGGGAGTTTTTGAACCCCTGGGGCAAGCGTGTCCAAGTCAGTTGGTTCAAGGATCCCGTCTCTGGATCAATCCACTCGAAAGCGAACAAGGGTTGACTGTCCTTATGCAAGGGCAGGCAGAAGAAAGCATCTTTTAGATCAAGCACAGTATACCAAGTCTTTTCAGGATGGAGAGTGCTGAGCAGGTTATAGGGATTTGGCACCGTAGGATGTATATCCTGCACTCTGCTATTTACTTCCCGTAAGTCTTGCAGCGGTCTATAGTCTCTAGTCCCTGGCTTTTTGACCGGCAATAAGGGAGTGTTCCAGGCTGATTGACAGGGCTTAAGTACTCCCAAGCCGGAATTTCTCTATATGGGGCTTGATTCCTTCCCAGGCTTCCTTGCTTAAGTAGTATTGTTTTACCCAAATTGGAGAGGCGGTGGGCTTTAGGGTCACTACTACTGGGGGCTGATTGACTGCCAACCCTAACCCGGCAACTTCTGCCCAGGAATTAGGGAATTCTTCAAGCCAGGCCTGAGGAATAGAACTGTGGAGCTGTTCTGGTTTTATGTACAGCTGATATTTTTCTTCGACTGGCAAGGTGAGGGCAGTTATTACAGGTTGGCTTACTAGCGGGTTTAAAAATTCCACCTTTGGCCCCTTAGGATTGAAGGTGATTCTCGCCCTTAGTTTAGTTAACAAGTCTCTTCCCATAAGCGGGGCAGGGCACTCAGGGATAACTAGGAAGGAGTGTTGAACCTTCCCCTTCCCCAGGTCCATGGTTCTTTTGGTAGTCCAGGCACGGTAGCGACTGCCATTTGCTCCCCGCACTAAGGACCTTTTTGTAGAGAGCGGGCCTATAGGTTCTTGGAGGGCCGACACTACTGCTCCTGTGTCGACTTCAAAATTAATTGGTACCCCCTCCACATTAAATTTTACCCTGAGCTTGGGGAGGGGTGCTGAGCCCTGACTCCCCTAGTCCTCACTTTCTAGAGCCAATGTGGCCAGTTGTTGCCAATTTGGGGGCCTAGTACCCCTCCGTTTTTTTGGACAGTTTTTGGCCCAGTGCCCAGTTTCTTTGCAGTAGGCGCACTGGTCTGGACTAAGAGGGGTACGATAACACTGACCAGAGGGATTTTCTCCAGCTCGTCCTCTACCTTCAGTGTTTCTTTCAACTACTGTGGCCAGGATCTTTGTTAATTCTTTTGTTCTCCTTTTCTCTCTTACCAACTCTTTTTCCTCTCTCTCTCTCTCTCTCCTTTGTTCTTTTTCCTCCTCTGTTTCTCTCTTATAAAACACTTTTTCAGCTTCTTTGACTAAATCTCGCAAGGCTAGGTCCTGCAACCCCTCTAAGAGCTGCAGCTTGCATCTAATATCTGGAGTTGATTGGCCGATAAAGGCCATGGCCACTGAGGCTCTTTGATCCTCCGATTGAGGGTCAAAGGGAGTATACCTATGGTATGCTTCCATTAGTTTTTCTAAAAAGACTGAGGGCGATTCGTCCGCTCCCTGAATAACCCCTCTTACCTTGGCCAAATTGGTGGGCCGGCGTGCGGCTGCTCAGAGACCCACTACTAGAGTCTGGCGATAGATGGACAGATGCTCCCTACCTTCAGGGGTGTTCGGGTCCCAATTAGGGTGGCGCAGCAGGAACCGATCATCGATGACATGCTGCAGTTGGGTGGGTCTCCCGTCTTGTCCAGGAACTTGCTTCCTGGCTTCCAGTAGGATCCGATCTCGCTCCTCCATGGTGAAGAGAGTCCCCAGGAGTTGTTGACAATCATCCCAAGTGGGCTGGTGAGAGAACATAAGGGACTCCACCAACCCAGTCAGCCTAGTGGGAGCCTCGGAAAAAGGAGGGTTATTATTTTTCCAGTTATATAAGTCAGAGGAGGAAAAGGGCCAGTATTGTAGAGCGGGCATTTCTCCCCCATGTCCATCATCCACTGGAGGCCCATACGGTCTGAGGGGGAGAGTGACCGCCACATCAGATGGGCTTAGTGCTCGTCTGCTTCGTGTACTATGTGCCGGTCCTGGTTCATCTGGGATCGTGTGTTGGTGAACCTGTGGAGAGGAAATGGAAGAGGGCGGGGAGAGAGAACTAGAGGAGGGAGAAGGTGAGCTAAGAGAGGGGGGGGGTCCTGTACCGGAGCTGAAGGGTAGGGAGGAGGGGAAGAAGGACCTGCGTCGAAGAGGATTAGATCCGATTGAGATTCCAGTAGGACTGCAGGAGACAAAGAAGGATAGAGTGTCGGAGCTTGAGAAGGACCCGGCACCTTGATTGGGAGTACAGAGGGAGAGTCATGTTGACCAAGAGGAGTAAGAAACGGCTTTACCCATGGAGGTGGGTTTTCACACAGGTCCTGCCAAACCATGATGTAGGGCTGCTGGTCCGGGTGGCCATACGGGTCAGGGCGGAAGATGACTGACTTGACGGCCCGAATCAAGGGTAGATGAAAAGTTCCTTCACGAGGCCATTCCACGTTAAAGGAGGGCCACTCGGCCGAGCAGAAGGTCTTCCATTTGCCTTTCTTTACAATAAGAGATAGATTCTGACCTCTTTCCCTGACCTCCGACCAGTGTCTTAAGTTCAGAGAAAGTGGAGTCGTCATTCCCTGACCCATCTTTGGTAAAACAAAAACAATTCCTAACACACAAATACAGACAGACACACACAGAGCCGGCACACCACGTTTACACAGTTTCAGAGACACAGCTCATACTGGCCCGATGACTGTGATCGAGTCTCCCCCCGTCAGAAGGGAAACAGAATCAGAGTCAGCCCTGTAGGAAGCCTCCAGGCGTCCCCGGAGGTCCCCCAATCCTGAGGCGTCCCTCGGGAGAGTGACCTGCAACCCCTGGACACGTCTGTCGGTTGCGGTCGGGGAGTGCTCACGCAACTCCCCGACAGTCACTGCCAGTCTGACAGACTAAGCGATCGCACCTCAGACAAAAAGGCCTTACTTACCCCGAGAGAAAGAGCTGTTGGAGCCTTCCCCTATGAAGAGCCGATCTTGGTGGGACCTCCAAATGTAAGAATTTGAGAGTTTTGCCGTGCAAAGGAGGACTCCAAGAGACGTTCTCTCATGCAACACGCAAGGGGTTTATTTACCACACATGCGTGGGGCTCACTGAACACGCAGGGACAGAGAGCCCCGAACCTGGGTTTTGGGAAGCCTTTTGAGGGCCAGGATAAGGGTGTGGGGTTTGAGGGTTGAACATTAGTTACAGGTTCTGCTTTATGCAGGAAGTAGATAACGAACATTTTGCGAGAAGCAGATAACAAACATTTTTCACGCATGAGTCATGGGAGCTGCTTCTTGCAAGAAGCAGCTGTCTCGTGCAAAACTCCCTTACTCAACCTTCTCAGTTGCATTCTTAGATAAACTTTCTCTGGCAGTTACAACCTTGCATAACCAAGGCAGCAGAAAACCTTGCATAACAAAGGCAGCAGATAACCTTGCATAACAAAGGCAGCAGATAACCGCCCCTGGGAAGTCCCCGGTTGTTTTAGCCTGATGGGGCCCATAACTCTTTTCTTTATAAAATCCTTCTTTACATAAGAAAAGTTAGCTACTGTTAAGTTTTATAAAATCCTTCTTTACACCTGAAATCTGATTGTACCCTAATTACCTTTGCTCCCCATGTCCAATATTCTGGGCCTCCACCACTGGCTAGTGCAGGACTTCCTCCTCCCCCAGTGAAGGGTTCTGTGTACACCCTGTCTCCTTCACATTCTAGAAGAAGGACCACTTTATGTCCAAAGGCTCTGTCTGTGCCAGAATTGAGTCATGGTGATTTCCTCCTTTTCAAGTGCTGAATAGGATAATTGAACAAGAAAAATCCTGTGGATCCGTCTTTGTACACAGCCACTTTACAACCACTATATTTTCCATGGGAAACCAAAATGCCTTATTGATTAGGCATCAGAATAAATAACTTTTCTTGACTATTTATGTAACCCACAAACCTACCTTGGTCAACATCCAGTATTTGTTGTGTCCTTCTCACCTCTTAGGAATGTTAGAGAAGGCAAGGCAACAAGTTAAAGGCCTAAGGCAAGGGGCTTCTCAAAACCCATTGTATAGACAAGCTCAGGAATCTATTCCAGATTAACTGATCCAAAATGAAACCCTAAGAAACTGGAGACATGCACAAATTGATAATTATAAAGTGTGCATTCTAGGTCTTAAAAGGGGACCACTAAACAGAAAAATTTTACCAAAATTGGGAAGTCCAGAAAAAAGCTGACAAAAATCCCTCTGCCTTGTTAAAGCATATTTTTGAAGATTTTTGGATGTATGCCAATACAGATCCAGAAAAGTTGGAAAATAAAAGGCTGGCCAATAACATCTTTACCATCCACAGTACGCTAGATATAAGGAAAAAGTTACAAAAAATGCATGGACCTGAGGGGTTATCCATTTCTCAGCTAATACAAGTAACTTTTAAAGCCTTCACCAGTCAAGTTCTTGCATTAGGAAAAATAGCAGAAAAATGTGCCAAGCAGTAAGCTACTTTCATAGCAGCTGCACTAGCAGACCAACAATCAAGAAAAGAAATGCAGTTGCAGTGGGTCTGGATATTGTCTGAGCTCCCTAACCCATGGAAGGAAAGAGAAATAAATAAAGGAAACCCAAACTACTCCACTCCTCAGACCCCAATGATGTGCTTATTGCAAGAAAGAAGGAATTTGAAAAGAATAAATGCCCAAAATCAATCAGAAAATCATCCCTGTTGAAAACTCCAGAACCTGGCCACAGAAACTCAGGCTGATGGGGCCTGGGGAAAGGGGATGGTAGGCTCCCTCCCAGTCTCCAAGTAATTCAGCAAGAACCTGGGTTCAAATGGAAGTAGGAAACCACCCTGTTGACTTCTTAATAAATATAGGAGTAATCTCTTCAGTGCTCAACTGTATTGTAGGGTCTCTTCACAAAGGAAGGGATAACTGTTAAGGAGGTGGCAGTGTAAAACCTACACACAAAGTTCACTGATCACCTTTGTTGTAAAATTGGAACTCCAAATGTTTCTCACCAATTCTTATATATTCATGAATACCCTATTTCCCTATTGGGAAGAAAATTCTTAGCCAAACTCCAAGTAGAAATTTCTTTTAAAGGGGAAGTATTGAAAATTACAGTGCCCCAAATTGAGGCTTGGGGGTTACAGGCCACTTTAATTAATTTAGTCTCCAGCACAAGTGATATGTGGATTCTGGAAATCCAGGCTGACCCTAGAATTTGGCCTACCAGAGGCCCTGGAAGAGCATTATGCCTTGCCAGTAGAAATTGAGCTGTTTAACTGGAAACAGGTTGGCTCCAATTAAGCAGTGCCCCTTACCAGTAGTGGCATGGCTGGGGTTCTAATTAGTCATTGTGAACACAAAAGACATCAGGCTTATTATACCTTGCCAATCCCCATTCAACACTCTCTTTCTCCAAGTCAAGAAACATGGAACACAGGATTATGGGTTTTTCCAAGATTTAAGGGCTATCAACAAATTGTTAAAAGATATTCATCTCTTTGTTCCCAACCCATACACATCTTAAGCCCTGCCAACGCCTGGTTCTCAGAACAGATTTAAAATATACTTTCTTTTGCATTCCAAAAAATAACCTCTTTTTGCTTTTGAGTAGGAAGAACCTACCATGGGACAGAAGGACAATATATTGGGCACTTCTTCTCCAAGCATTAAAAATTTTTCCTACTCTTTTTAGATAAACAGCTAACTAAAGACTTATGGGACAATATTTAGCTACAAGGAAAATATCTGCAATGTGTTGATGATATCCTCATTGCCAGTTCTATCCAGGACACATGGAAAAAGGATATTGTTAATATGCTCAATTGTTTAGATGAACTTGGATAAAAAGTTTCAAAGAAGAAAGAAAAATTGGGAAGACAAAACTTTCTTGGGTTTTATCACAAAATATGGAAGGCGTTCCCTAATAAAAAATCAGGTTCAAGCAATTGTCCACATTGTGCAATTCAAAACTAGAGGGCACTTATAGGGAGATTTAGGTATGGCTAGGTTGTGCAGGATTTCTATTCCTAACTTTAGGCTTATTGCCTGTCTTGCAGAATGAGGACACAGGGTACCTCAACTGGAAAGAAGAATGCAGAAATGCATTACAAAACCTAAAAGAAGAAGTGGTAAATACACTCACTCTGGACCTCCTAACTTTAATAAAACCTTTTATCTGATTGTGGATGTAAGAAGGGCTGTAGCCCTAGGTGTCTTCACACAGAATATTGGCCCTGACTTTTGACCAATTGCTTACTTCTCCAAAAATTTAGACAACACTGAAAAATGTTGGAACACTTGTTAAGCACTATGACCTCAGTCTGTAAGAAGTGGAATAACTTACTCTTAGGTACCCCACGATAATTCATGTCCCTTAGCAAATCTGAACCCTAATTGATGTGTGCTGGTTTGAAAGGATGTAGGGACCCTAGAAAAACCATGCTTTAAAATTTTATTTCATAAAGGCAGAATAATCCTTATTCAATACTCTATGTTTGAAACTGTAATCAGATTATCTCCCTGGAGATGAGATTTAATCAAATGGTTGTTAAGATGGATTAGGTGACAACATGTCACCACCCTTTGGATGAGTCTTGAGAATTTTCTGGAGTCCTATGAAAGTATTAACATTTTGGAGAAAAAGAGATTCATAGAGAGCAGAGAATGCTGCAGCACCATGAAGCAGTGAGTCCACAAGCCAGTGAACTTTGGAGATGAAGAAGGAAAATGCCTCCTGGGACACTTCATGAAAGCAGAAGCCAGGAGAGAAAGTTAGCAGATGATGCCATGTTCACCATGAGCCCTTTCAGCTGAGACAGAAGCCCTGACTGTTCACCATTGTGCATTCTTACTTGAGAGAGAAACCCTGAACTTCATTGGTCTTCTTCAACTAGGGTATCTTTCCCTGGGTGGATACTTTTGATAGGACATTGTGATAGACTTGTTTTAATTGGAATATTTTCTTGGCCTTAGAACTATAAATGAGAAATTCACTAAATTCCCCTTTTAAAAAGACATTCTCTTTCTGGTATATTTCATTTCAGCAACTAGCAAACTAGAACAGGAGGGGAAAACTGGACTTTGGCTCACTCAAGGGAGGTTAAGCTTGTACCAAACCATCTTACTTGATAACCCAGAAACAAAATTGGAAATCTCACCCCTTTAAATCCTGACTCTATGCTATTAGATCCAGGTGCCCTAAATTTTATTCATGACTGCTTGGAAGTTTTGTTGGAGAATTTCTCAGCCACAAAAGACTTACTGGATGTATAATTATCAACCCCTGAACTAGGAATCTTCATTAATGGTAGTAGCTCAGTAGAGAAAAGAAATAAAAAAGCTGGCTATGCTTTCATAATGGCAGGAAAAGTCATTAAGCTTCATGCATTCCCACAGGGCACCTCAGTGTAAAAGGCAAGCTGCTACCCCTTATTCAGGCCCTGGAAAAGAACTGGTGGAAACAGGCTAATATCTATACAGACTCTACATATACTTCATCATTAACCACACCCACAGAGTCATCTGGAAATAATGTGGGCTGTTTACTACAATTAGTAAAACTGTAAGGTAACAATAAGAAATTGAATCCTTACTTAAAGTTGTTTTGCTGACAGCCCAGTTTGCAGTCATTCCCTTCCAAAGATGTTAAAAAAGGAGACCTGTATGTTACCTCAGTGAATCAAGAAGCTGGCTTGACTGCCAAGAACTACATGCCATGAAGCTCACATATACTCTATTGTGGCTCAGCAACTTCAAGATATATTCAAACATGAATACTCAACCCAGGATTTTGTTCAAGCCAAAAATTAGTGCTATGCCTGAAAAACTCATGGTGGATGCTTAGCTAATGCAGAAACAAGATTCTCTTCCTGATAAACTTGCTTAGCCCATTATAAAGTAGTCCCATGAAACCACTTACATTGAGGCTGAATCACTTATAAAACTCATCTCAGGAACAGCTGTTAGACCCCATCTAACCCAAGTGCCTCCTGTGCTGCAGTATCCTACCTAGAGTGCCAGCAAAACAATCCTTGCAGTGGGATGCAAAAGCTCGCCTTTGCAATTCCACATTAAGGAATGCTTCCTGTAAAGACTGGAAAATTTGCTTCATTGCAGTGCCAAGAGCTCAAGGGAATTTCAAGCATCTTCTAGCTTTCAAGGACACCTTTATCAGATAGGCTGGTGTCTTTAACTGCTGGAAATAAGGGCAAGCCCCTGTTTGTAAATTTCTTCTACAATAAATTATTCCAAAGTTTGGAGTACCTGTTTCTCTCTAGCCTGCATTTATCTCCAAACCTGTGGAGCAGCTTAGCTGCCATCTTGGAATCACATGGAAATTTCATGGTGCATGGAGACTCTAGTCTTCAGGAAATGTGGAATGCATGAACCACACTTTAAATACCATCAGCAAAATTTTCCAATAAACCCCAATATCATGCATTTAAGCTTTTCCCATAGAACTTTTTCAGGTTAGAGTGACACCATGCAAGGGCCCAGGCTTAAATTCCTTTGAGTTAGTATATAGGAGACCCTCTATAATTGCACCCAAAGAACCATGTCCTGTGTCCTTGACTCTAGAAGAAGCCCTCCATAAGTGGGCTTTAGAACCTAACAAAACTCTCAAGGCAACTCCACCAGTTCACCAATCTGAAGATTGCCTTTCCAGCTGATATTCTTCTGTATGTATTCAAGGAAGGAGACTTGAAGCAAGTCTTGCCAGAACCAGATCAAACCTAAATGGTAAGGACCTTATTATGTTTTATTAACTACTCACTCTTCTCTCAAGTTTCAGAGTGTCAAGCCATGGGCCCACTACACTTGAGTAAAACTGTGAATCACACTAGACCTTGAAACCCTGTGCACTCAACTACCAAAGGGAAAAAAAAAGTTGAAATATATTGCTGTACCAATTAAAGGGCTGAAATAGTTGTTAAAGGAAATCCTTTGTCTAGCAGGCTAGCTCAGTGATCCAGAGTGGTTGTTTTTGTGTGCCTCACAGGCTCTCTCAAACTTCTTCATTCTTATTTAATCCCTGTCCTCCAAAGTATTCAGATAACATGGAACATCAACTACTGTTGGCTGTGTCTGCCCTGCAAAACATCTATACACCAGTGCCTGTTCCTACCAAAGCCTGAACACTGGTGTCAGTTTATGAATCCATGGAATTTTTGACACTTGGGTCCAATATGGGGACCTCATGACATGTCTTAAGTCATGTACCTATATCCTGAAATACCAGTCCCCATCTGCTCTGACTTCTGCTAGTCTCAACAAACTCATATGTGTTGTATATTTTTTTCCAACTCTTCCAGGCCCAAAAATTGAGAACTAGCTTGTAATGTAACTCTCTGGATGTTCTAACTTGCAAACTACCAGAATGCAATACTGGAAACAGAACATTTTTTTAAAAAGGGGAATATATCAAGTTACAAATTTACAGTCCTAAAGCCATGAAAATGTCCAAATTAAGGCACCAACAGAAGGTTACCTTCACTCAAGAAAGGCTGGTGATGTTTGGAGTTTCTCCCTCAGCTAGAAGGGCACATGGCAAAGTCTGCTAGCTTCGTCTTTGGCTTCCTGTTTCACGAAGCTTCCCCATGGGTGTTTTTCTTCTTCATTCCCAAAGGTCTCTGGCTGCCTGGGCTCCTAAGCTTCCCCTAAAAATATTCCCTCTTAAAAGCCTCCAGTAATCAACCCCAAATTGAATGGATGGAGACACATCTTCTTGAAAACCATCTAATAAAAGTTGCCACCGACAACTGAGTGGATCACATCTCATGGGAACAATCAAAAAGCTCCCAGCTAGCAATATTGTATGAGGATTTTTAAACAACTTGGCTTTTCTGGAATACATAACAGATTCAATCCAGCACACTAAGTTAAAGCACTCTCCCTGAACCTAAAAATCATGCTTATCATTCCTCTACCACGGTGCAGGAGCCCCTCATTGTAAGATGACCCTGAAACCCAAATCATATTGCCTTGTGGTACTGTTGGCAGTTAAATTCTTAAATGCAGGTGCTCAATACTGTTTGCAAACACCCCAATAACATACATGCAGTTGGCTAACATTTCTCAAGATTTTTCCCTCTATTGCCAGGAAAGGCCACTAAACTTTTTCACTCTTCTTATAAATTCCTCTACCCAGTATCATGACTGTTACCATCTCTATCCTAATGTCAGGTACTCAGGCCTCATCTGTGTTGTCACCACATACTACTTGTTCTTCCAGGGTGAGAATGCCTCTTCCCTGAGGAAGATTCCCCCTTGGAGCAACACTATCTGAACTCAGTTAGCTTTCCTCTTATGATTGTCAGAAGCTGCCTCTGTTATCACCGACCAAATTGTTTTTTAATCCACACTCCCTCTCTAAATCCTTCACAAGGCTTGTATTATATTTGTAGCCCTGAGGCATACATTTTCATGCCAATCAACTGGCAAGGGCTATGTGGACTTGGGTAAGTTATTCCAGAAATACAAGCCTCACCGGGAATGCCTCTATCCCTGTGCTTGTTACAACTGATCTCTCTTCCACCTCTGAAAGAAAAGGCCATATTGCTTCTTCCCTCCTTATCTTCCTCAGAGTGAGTTCATCTGAGGTCTAGCCAGAACAACTCTTTATGTCAGTGTTAATATGTCACAGAGAGTCAATGATAGTATCCAGCAATTAGAAGATTTTATCTTCAAAATACAAAAGCAGCTATATTTTCATGAAGGAGATTTATGAAATTGTAGAACCCTAGGTCTCTTAAAAAATGACCAAGGTGATACCTTCCTGTTTCTCAAAGAAGAATTCTGTTACTATATTAATTAACTGGGGGTAGCTCAGGAATTACTCAACAAGTTAAAGCACACAAGGACTACAAATCTTGTGGCAATTCAGTAGCAACCATTTCTTCCAAAATACCCAACTCTCTTACTAAAGGCATTTATTGGGTCTCTCACCCCTATTGTTCTGCTGATCCTCCCTTATTAAATGTGTTTTCAAAAGTTTATTCACTTGTAGGTTTGGGCCTTTGCCAACCAGATCCTCATTTTTCAGTCTGCTTCCCCTTCTCTATATCTCTACACTAACTCAGCTGGAAGAGCTATAGAAGACTCAAGAACACTGCCCTTCTTTAACTCTGAGTTGGCAGACATCATTTTTCCTATAAAAAGGGGGGGGGGAGTTGTTGGGCTGGATGTGTAAGAAGTTGCTGGAGTGGATAGTCTTACTAAAAATTGTTTTTTTTGTTGTTGTGAAGAGTAAGCAGGCTTGACTTGTCACAGAGCCTCCTCTTGTTCAGGTCCCCCCTCAAAATTAGCAGCTTTTCTGGTCACTTGATAAATGGGCCAGAGTAGCACACCCAAATGAGGACTATGTTGTCACCAAAATCCAAAGAGACCAACTAGGCATTATGCCTCTTTTTTGGTCATAGGAGGGGTCAGATGCAGCAACTTCTCCTTCACCTTAGAAGGGATATCTTGACATGCCCCACACCACTGGACATCTAGAAATTTCACTGAAGTGGAAGGCCCCTGTATTTTTGTTGGATTTATCTCCCATCTCCTGACACACAAAATGCCTTACCAGTAACTCTAGAGTAGTTACTACTTCTTGCTCACTATCGAATCAACACGACATTATCAATATAATGGACAAATGTGGAGTCTTTCAGGAGGGAGAAACAATCAAGTTCCCTGCAGACAAGATTATGACATAGGGCTGGAGGGTTGATATACCCCTGAGATAGGATCATGAAAGTATAATGCTGGCCTTGCCAGTGGAAAGACAACATTTTCTGGTGGTCCTTACTAATAAGCTATTGAGAAAAAAAGCATTTGCCAGATCAATAGTTGCATACCAGCTACCAGGGGATGTATTGATTTGCTCAAGCAATGATGCCACATCTGGAAAAGCAGCTGCAATTGGAGTTACCTGGTGGTTGAGCTTATGATGATCCATTGTCATCCTCCAAGACCCATCTGTTTTCCGCACAGGTCAAATAAAAGAGTTGAATGAGGATGTGGTGGGAATCACCACCCTTGCATCCTTCAAGACCTTAACAGTGGAAATAATCTCTGGAATCCCTCCAGGAATCTGGTATTGCTTCTTATTTACTATTTTGTTAGGTAGGGGGCAATTCTAGTGGCTACCACTTGGCCTTTCCCACCATAATAGCCCTCACTGTGTGAGTTAGTGAGCCAATGTGGGAATTCTGCCTGTTGCTCAGTATATCTACACCAATTATACATTCTGGAACTGGGGAAATAACTACAGAAAGGGTTCTGGGGCCCACTGAACCCACTGTGAGATGGGCCTGAGTTAAAACTCAATTGACTACCTGGCCTCTATAAGCCCCCACACTGACTGGTGGACCAGAGTGATGTTTTGGGTTCCCTGGAATTAATGTCATTTCTGAAGCAGCGTCTAATAGTCCCTGAATTTCTGATCATTTTCTTTTCTCCAATGCACAGTTACCCTGGTAAGAGGCCATCTGTCTCCTTGGGGAAGGGTTGATGGAAGATTAACAACATAAATCTGTGGCAGTGTAACAGGTTTCTCCCCCAAAAGAATGTGGCCTCCTTTTCATTCCAGGGGCTCTGGGTCTGTAAACTGTCTCAAGTCTGGAAATTGATTAAGGGGTCATCACTCTGTGTTTTTGTAATTCAGATTAGACTCCTGTTCATTGACCTTTTGTTTATACAGCTCAAACAAGAATTTAGTAGACTGTCCTTCTATTGTATTTCTAGATAGCTCATGATTTGCTAGCCAATGCCAAAGTCTCTTCCAGTCATGCAATTTTTACTACTGCTTTAAGTTTTCTGTCTATTATAATAGCCATTATAATAGACTTTGGTGATTAAGTGCTGCCACTTGGCTTCTGCCAACTCAGGATCTCATGATTCCCTTTATATTTAAGGATTCCAGCTCAGTAACAGCAGTTCCTACAGTAATTTCTGACTTACAGAGCAATTACAGAGCTCTTCAGGGATGAGAGTGCTAGTCTCACTAATTTATTTCTCACTGTTCTGATTAAAAGTGTTCTTATGCTCTGAACATTCCTGGGATGTAAGAGTAGGCTTTGCATGACAAATACCCTATAACATTCCAATTTCTCTATGTATCTGGATGCCCTCATCTACATTATACCAGGGAAGTTCTGGCATTTCACCCTCAGGTAATGTTGGTCAACTTTTGATCCATGTTTCAACCAACCATCCAAACAAACTGTTGATAAATTTTTTAACCCCTTGAGCTATAACATTGAATGCAAAATATCTTCTTAGTGGCTTATATCAATAAATTCAGCATGATCCAGCCTTATATTCCACTCACCATCATCCCACACCCTTAAAATCCATTGCCTCACATATTCCCCTGATTTCTGTCTATATACATGGGAGAACTCACACAGTTATTTTGGAGTATAATGTATCTCCTCATGTGTTATACCTGTTACCTCACCTTTAGAGGCCTGTTGGGACTTCAGTCTAGTTATTATTCTGGAAGAAAGGAAGGGTGGTGGGTGTGGGTCATGAAAAGAATTAGAAATATTTTCCAAGCCATTTGTTTCAGGGCATTCATTTGCAGTTTCATCTACTGAAACAGGATTAATCACTCTAGGGCTCATCCCTTCAGGAGGAGGTTGGATGGTCTCCTCCTGAAGGTAGATTGGAAGTGGGGTGACTATGTCCTCAGGGCAGACTATTACAGGGTTATCTAGAGAAGATTCAGCATGGCCTAGGGTTTCGACCTCACATATCATTATAAATTCATATGTCACCATCCCATTTTTCAGGGTCCCACTCCTTTCAAACCAATGCCTTCACTTTAACAGCAGACACCATGTAGCATTGAGATTTCAGTTTACATTGTAAAGTTGCTACTCTAACAATAAGATTCTGAGTCTGATTTTCAGAGATCTCAAGTATACTGCTACAGGAAATAAGATGTTCCTTCAGAATACTCATAGAAGCTTCTACATCTGTCAGACAGTACTTAAGCTTATTGTTTGAAGCCTTAAGCCCATCCCTTTCACTCCCTAATGTAGCCAGTTTATCTAATAACAACCAGCCAACATCTCTATACCAGTTATTTCCACAAAACTCTGTAATTGTGTCAAAAACATTATCCCCCAGAGCCTGGCTTCGTACAATTGAAGCATTAGGAGAATTGAATGGTGACATTCTGACTATCTCTTTTGCCAACTCACTGCATGGATTGGAAGTGTCATTCTAATTATGAGAATCAGAGTACTTAGTGCTGTGAGTCCAATCAGAGTAGAAAACCTTTTATAAAAACCCATTTTTAAGGTCCTGTTTCTTCAGAACCACTCTTGGTACCAATATGTATTATTTAGAGTTCTCTAGAGAACACAATCAACAGGAAACACTCACAAATATAAAATGTATAAAAGTGTCTCACATAACTGCAGGAACACAGAGTCCAAAATCCACAGGACAGGCTGTGAAGCCAACAATTCCAGTGAAGGATCTGGACAAACTCCACAGGAGAGACTCACCAGCCAAAGCAGGAAGAGAGTCTGTCTCTTCTGAATCCTCCCTAAAATGCTTCTGGTAATTAGATTGAACATCACTGTTTGCAGGAGACACTCCCCTTGGCTGATTATAAGTGAGATCAGCTGTGGTACAGTTGATGTGATCATGATTTAATTCTATGAAATCTTCTCATTGCAACAGACAGGCCAGCACTTTCCCAACTCAACAAACAGGTACCACCATTTGGCCAAGATGACACATGAACCTGACCATGACAGACACTATCCATATTTACACTGAATGAAACAATAAACATGACCAACTGTAATCTAATAAGGGACAGTGGGCCCAAATATACAATGAAGGAAATACAAAACTGACCATCCACAATGATGAGGCATAGTGAGTCAATATTAACCATGATGCAAACTATAACATGGTATTTAGCAACCTAATGACAGTATGTGTGTCAATATTTATAATAAAGGTAGTAACAAGCAAGCCCATCTATAATCAAATAAAGGAAAGTTGTCTATATTTTGTGAATGTCATTCAAATAGAGACAGTGTGTCCATATTTACAGTGAATAAAACAGCAATCATGTCCATCTACAACCTAATGAGGAATTGTTGATCTGGTATTACAATGAGGGAAACAGCAAGTTTGGCCATCTGCAATCAAATGAAGGACATCAGGCAATATTTACAATGAGTAAAAAACAAAGATGGTCTTCTGCAATTTAATGAATAACAGAAGTTTGATACAATAAGAGAAACAATAGTGTGACAATCTGCAAGCTAATGAGGGACTGTAGATCTCTATTTACAATGAAGAAAACAGCAAACATGAATATCTTCAATCTAATGTGGTCTGTATGTAAACATATACAAAGGGAGAAACAAAAAATGTGGTCATATGCTACTTAGTGAGGACAGTTGGTCCATATTTACAATCAAAGAACCAACAAACTTGAACATCAGCAATATAATAAAGGACTCCTGTTTCATATTTGCATTAAGGAAACAACAATCATGGCCATCTGAAGTCTAATGATGGACATTTTGTCCATACACACAATGAAGGACATAACAACATGAGAATGAAGGAAATTTGGTCCTAAATTACAAAGAGGGTGACTACAAACATGGCCTTCTGTAATCTAAGAAGGACAGTGAGTCAATTGACAGTGAGTCAATTTCCTGCAGTGATGCAGGAAACAACAAACATCTATCTGCAATCAACTAAAGTATATTATGTCCACACTTACAAGGAAAAACAGAAAGCTTGGACCTCGACCTCTGCAATCAAAAGAGTAAGTTGGTCCATCATATTTAAAAGATAGAAACAATAAGGATGGAAGTTGCAAAATAATGATGGAATTTGAATTGATATTTCCAATGTAGGAAACAATAAACTTCTCTATCAGCAATCTGCTAAGTGACAGTGGATTTCATTTCATATATACAATGAAATAAACAAGTGTTGCTATGTGCAATCTACTCAAGGAGAATAGGCCCATATTTACAATGAAGGGACTCTCCCTACTAGTAAGGGAGAGTCAATCTATATTTAACATGGCCTTCTTCAATCAAATGATGGAGATTTGGTCCATATGTTGAATGAAGGAAACAAAAAGTGGCTATCTATAATCTTATAATAGATACTATTTTCTTCATCTAAACAATGAGAGAAAAAATGAACAGAGTTATCTGCAGTCAATGAGGGCCAATGTGTCCATATTTAAAACAAAGGAGGTAACAATCATGGACATCTGTAATCTAATGAGGATATGTGGATCCATATTTATAAGGAACAAGACAATAAACATGGCCTCAGCAATGAAATGAGGGATGATGTGTGCATGTGTACCATGAAGAAAATAATCAATTTGGCCATCTGTAATTGGTCTATATTTTCAATGAAGAAAACTATAAACTTGGCCATCTAGTAAAGGACAGGAGGTCCTTATCTACAATGAAGGAATCTACAAGATGGGCAATCTGCAATTTGATGAGTGACATGGATCATATTTATGATTAAAGAAAAATAACTGTGGCCTTCTGCAATCTAATGAGGGAATGTGTTCCATGTTTACAATGAAGGAGAGTAGAAGCTTTGCCATTTGCAAATTAACTTGAATCCATGTTACAATGAAGGCAAAAACAATTGTAGCACTCTAGAATTTAATGAGGGAAAATGGGTCGATATTTTCAATGAAAAATAAAACAAAACTAGTCATCTGCAATATGATGAGGGAAAATGTTCAATATTTAAAATGAAGGCAACAGTAAACATGCCAATCTGAAATGTATTTATGGACTGTGGGTCCATATTTACATTGAAGGCAATGATAAACAGTTGTCTTCAATCTATTGAGGAACATGTGTCCATAATTTCAAAGAAAGATAAAATTAATGTGGCATTCTGTAATCTGATGAGGTACTGTGGGTCCATATTTATGAAGGAGATAACAAGAAGGCAATAGGAAATCTAATAAGGGCAAGTGGGTCCATAAATATAATGAAGGAATAAAATGACCATTTAGAATATAATGAAGAACAATGGATACATACTTACAATGAAGGAAATGACAAATGTGGCTATCTACAATCGAATGAGAGGCTGTGGGGTCATATTTACAGTGAAGGAGACAATAAATGAGACCATCTGTTTATCTACTTAATAACAGTGAGTTCATATTGACAAAGAAGGAAATAATAAACATGGGTTTCTGCAATCTCTTGAGGGACAAAGTGAGTCCACATTTACAATGAAGGAAGTAATACATTTGATCATTTGCAACCTTATTAGATATAGTTGGATGATATTTACAATGAGGAAACAGTGGACATTTAAATTAATCAATGGCAGGCCACAGTGGCTCAGTGGGTGAAGTTCTCACTTTTTAATTTTTTGATTCCTGGTGTCTGCCCATACAAAAAAAAATAATCAAAAGACTATAGTGGTGACCTAAATGCAATTCGGGAAACAACAAGTATCAATATCTGCAACAAAATATGGGATATTGGTCCTTATTTGCAATAAAGAGAGCAATAAGTCCAGCCATCTGCCAGTCTAAATATGGACAGTGGGTCCATTTTTACCATGAAGTAAAAAACAAACCTGGACATCAGGACTCAGATGAGGGACACTGTGCCCATATTTGCAATTAAGGGAACAAAAACAATGGCCATCTGCAGTCTAATGGGAGACAATGTATCCATATTTACAATGAAGGAGACTGTAAACATGGCTACCTGTTTCAGGATATGGAATCATTAAGGAATTCGAGCACCACAATGAATCAAAGCAGGACAGGTTTGTTGAGAGAAAGCAACAGAGTGAGTCAATGCACAGGAAGGAGAAGGTCCTGACCCTCATTCTTGGGGCCAGTTTTTATAAAGGGAGTGAGTGAGTGAGGAGTGTGGAAAGGCTGCAGGTATTGCTAGGAGACATCAGCAAGTCATTACCGGCTGGTGCAGGTAATGACTTCATGTTCATGGTCATCTAATCTGGCCTCTGGTGGGTGGAGAATTCACACATCCATGCTCATCTATCTTGCTGGTACATCAGGTTCTGATGATCAGCTCCTCAGAGGAGCTGCTGAGGGAGGGAAACTGAAGGGGCCCATGCCACAGAATCCATTATGTATGTCATTTTATTTTCTGAGACCTGGCATTCATGCATTTTTATTTTAATAAAATTGGCCAGAGCTGAAATTGGGTTTGGAGGGGATGCCTTAGCTTAGCTCAAAGTAATCTTTTGAGGGATCAGGGACATCATGTTATTTTGTTAGCTACTTCCTGCTGTCAAAATGGCACAATTGTGGAGAGACAAAATTGCTTGGGGCTTAGCAGAGGCATTGTTAATTGGGTTTTTGGGCATCCTCAGTTTGGACAGGCTGATAGCAATGTCTTTGCTGTGACAGGAGAAGGTCTTGTAACAGGAGTATGTTTTCTAAATTCTATTGCTTAGACGTGGCTGCTATTGACCTGTGAATAAGACGAGCTAAATGCGATAAGAAGCAGGGAGCTAAGAGGAAGATTAACAGGAAAATAATTAAGGGCCCAATGAGGGGGAGCAGGGTAACTCATAGGGGAAGTTGAGAAGAATGAAAGAGAATTTGAAAGAAAGTTTTGTAGCCAGGATGAATTTGCATCTGCCTTTGCCAACTGTTACTTATTATCTTCTAGTATTTTTAAAAATTTTGTTCTACTTTCCCTATACTATTGAAGTAAAAACAACACATTTCCTTTAGTATGGCACAAGTGCCTTCCAGTGTTGCAATTAGGATATCCAGAGCTCTCCCATTTTGTAGGACTACTTTGGCTAAGCTATCAAAAGATTGTTCCTGTTCTTCTAAAGCTTGGATGGTAACCTCTATGATTGCTGCATCATTTGGGATACATTTAAAATAGAGGCTTCTGTATGGGGATGCCAAAAAATAAGAAAAACTTTGATAAGTAGTGTTTCCTAGTCTGGGTGATCTAGAATGTGGTTGAAGCACCCTCAGATATGCATAGGTTTCACTTTAGAGCTTGTTGAGGTGGTTATCAAGAAAAGAGCCAAGGTTGGGAGCTTGTCCTAAGGAAGCCATTTCAGAAGGTGTTAAGAGTTGGGCTGCAGGGGCTAATGTAACAATAGTATAGGTTCCTATCCAATCACTTGGAAGTAATAAGTAAGCTGTGTATCCAAATAAGAAATAATACTCTGTGCCTGTTAAAGAAATAGCTAAAGGAGGTCCTTTGGGCTGAAACGGCAGGAAGGTATTAGGCATGGGGTCAATAAAGGATTCCACACAGGAACATGAGTCAAAACTTAACTGGTTTATTGAGAGATAGAGAAAGTGACAGAGGGATAGCTGGGGAAGAATAGGCAGGCAGGAGCCAACAAAACCTGTCAGAAAAAGAGAAAATTATTCAAGCTCCCTTTCTGACAGCTTGTAGTTTTAAAGGAAAAAAATGGACAAAGAGGGGTGGGGGTGACATGCAGCTCCAGACATAGCTGGGAGATACCAGGATGGTGGAGATCATGACTTCATACCCATAGTTGTTTTATCTGGCCTCTGGTTGGTGGGACATTCACACATCCATGCTCATCTATCTTGCTGGTTCACCAGGTCAGGGTCTGTCAGAGGAGTTGCTGAGGGAGAAAAACTGAAGGGGGCATCATGTCACAGAATCTATTTTGTATGTCAAGCTTGTTTTCTGAGACCTAATGTCATGGTCATGTTTATGTGTCAACTTGGCCAGATGGTGGAACCTGTTTATCTGATTGGGCAAGTGCTGGTCTGTCTGTTGCAATGAGGACATTTCATAGGATTAGGTCATGATCACATCAGCTACATCCACAGCTGATTCCATTTGTAATCAGCTAAAGGGGAGTGTCTTCTGCAATGAGTAGTGCTTAATCTAATCAGGGGAAGCCTTATAAGGAGAACTCAGAAGAGACAGTCTCTATTCCTGCTTTGGCTGGTAAGCCTCTCCTGTGGAGTTTGTACAGACCCTCTATTGGAGTTTTCAGTTTCACAGCCTGCCATATGGATTTTGGGCTCTATATTCCTATGGTTATGTGAGACACTTTTATAAATTTTATGTTTACATATATTTCCTATTGATTCTGTTTCTCTAGAGAACCCTAGTCAATACTCCTGACATTTCTGCCTTTTATTTTAATAAAATAGACCAAAGCTGGGATTAGGCTTGGGGAGATGCCTTAGTTCAGCTTAAAGCAATTTTTGGAGGGAGTAGAGACATTGTGCTCTTTTCTGTGGCTACTGTCAAAAGGGTGTAGTTGAGGAAGGAAAATTACTTTAAGTCAGACAGAGGCATCATTAATTGGCCTGGGACAGGAGCAGGTTTTAAATTTCTGTTGTACCAGGAGTATGTTTTCAGACTTCTGCTGGTTGGTCATGGTTGCTATTGCCCTGTGAACAAAATTAGATAGACATTGTGAGAAACAGGGATTTAAGAGAAAGGTTAATAGGGGGATAATTAAGGAGACGTGAGTTGTGAATAAGATTCAAGAGACAAAGAGATCAATTGATTTAAAATGTTGTTATTTTGGGAGAGTTCAACATCTTTGGGTTTTAGAGGTTTCTTTGGCATTGGAATAACTTGGAGGTTTTTAACTTTCTGAAAAACAAATTAATAAATAAAATTTTATATAGCATTGTATATTTGGGGGGTTTCTAGGAACATTGTTGGCTGGGATTTGCTATACTGTGGCAGTTTTCAATATCTGGCTGTGTTGCATAAAAGTAACCTCCAGAATAATGTCTCAAATAGATTTGAAATTTCTTAGTCACTGAAACTCTATTTCTTTCCCCCCTTTTGGTTAGAATATCTGTGTTAGGGCCAAGCTTATTTTTGGAGCTCATGTTTCACAATACCTATATTCTATGAGGCCAGAATTAGTCATATTTTTCACACTGCCAATGCCATGTTTATATTCCTGAAAATCGTGTACCATATTGGGGGGAAGCTCAGGGATTGGCTTAAAGAGAGACCACATTTGAGCAATAAGAGAGATTTTGTTGAGATTGCTCTTGGGCATTAATTCTAAGTAGGTTTAGTTTACTATATAGAAAAAATTTCATAAGGGCAAGTCTTAAAATTTGAGGCCTTGGCTTCCTGGGAGATTCCTAATAGTTTTATCTTTCCCAATTCTTTAAGGGACTTCACAGACAGTTTTGCATTTTTTGCCCCAAACAGTGTAATGTAGAGTATAAAACAGTAACTTGTACAAAACATCATGATTTTGTTCCTTATTCTAGGTTTCATATTAAATAAAGTTGGATTAGGTTGTTTAAATTACTGGACAGATTAAATTATATGATGCAAGTTTTGGACAAAATAAACATATTTATTTTGTCTCACAAAAGTTAAAACTTTAAAATATAAACAATGTTATTTTTTATCTTGTATGTTGATTTATCTTGGTTTTAACTATATCAGTTTCTTACATTTTTAATTGGAGTTTGATTTCTCTTAGTTTTTTATCATTACTTTGTGAATCCATGTTAACTTTCAAAGCTGTAGAACTAAATTTCAGTTTTAGATGTTATATAGATACTTAAAGTTTCAAGCAATTATTGGAAAATATAAAGAACGAGATACCTCAAAATTTAATGATAATAGTTAATGCTTACAATCTGAGCTTTAATTTTTTAAGTATTTTTAAATGAAGCTTTTTAGAAATTAAAACATTAGACAGTTGTTTTATATTAAGAAATCATAGCAGAAGTTTTGTTCTACTATGTTTTTACATACTTACCAGAGTTATGCTATTTAATAGATAAAATATAATATATATATATTTGTTTAACTTTTCTTTTAAAGTTGAAGACATATTTTTTAGAGAAGTATTACAACAAATCAGTACAACAAACAATTTGGCTGTTTTTATCATCTTTAGCTTTTTTAAATGATTAAAACCATGATTAATAACACAATACCACTGCTTAACATCATATAGGTTAGTATTAGGATATACAATTGTTAGTGAAAATATTGTCAATTTTTAAAGAATTTACACAATGTTCAAATATATGAATATTTTATTTAAATTTTGTTAGTAATGAGATAGAAAACTCTTTTTAAGTGTTGTATTATGTTTCAAATACTTCTTATGCAATAGGTTGATATTTGATCCCTTAGCACCTCATTTGCACAATGTGAAAGAATAATTTTTTGTACATTTTTTCCTAACAGTGAGAAGACTGATTTTCTGAAATAAATGATAATGCTAGCAGAAACACTAATAAGGATATTATTCTGATATGAAATATTTCAGGCATAGTATTTGGATGATTAAGAAAAACTGTTTTTTTAAAATACTTTATTTAAGAACATACTAACAATCCATGTTAACAGAACACAGAGAAAAGTTAACCCTAGTTTTATATGAATATGCAACATATAACAAAATCTTTCCTTTTTAAAATAAAATATATGAAAACTACATGATAAATAGACCTATTAAATTTTGGTTGGTATTCATTATGGCAGACAGAATTCACTTTCATAAATTCCTTCTTTATAACTCTTTATAATAATTCTTTCACAGACAGAATTCATTTTAATAAATTTCTTTATAGCTGTTTATAATCATTCAGAACTTATAATTAAAAATGACAAAGCACATAAAATTCATCTCCTCCAAGTTTTTATTACTTAATTTATCCATTCAGGGCTTGTGATCCACAATGAATATAATTAACAAAATGTATTTATTTTGCTCTTTATCACCTTTTCTATTCATTTCACTTATAGTTTTTATTTATTTAAATTTATTAGAAATAAATTTGATAACACATTTATACAGCTTTTGAACCTGTTTATGTCCTTTCAATAATGTATTTATTATTATACATTATTGAATAATAATTATTATTATTATACATAGCAGAAAAGAGCTGTAGATCTATAAAATAATGAAGAATGAGAAGAAATTTATGTTTGGGTTTAGAACATGGAAGACATTTATATACTGTATTCTCAGAATGCATAAATAATTATTTTATAATATATTTAAAATATCTCAGTTCAGTTTAGAAAAAAACAAATTTTTCTTAACAATATTTTGACTGCTAAGTAATGTCAGAAATGTTTTAATTTACATAATTAAGTTACAGTTTTTAAAAACTAGTTTAGAACTTTATATGTTTAAATGCTGCTTTCTTATAATTAAGTTATAGTTTTTAAAAACTAGTTTAGAATTCTATAGGTTTAAACACTTCTTTCTTACTTAAAGATTTTATACATGTCATCTCTGAGGATTTCTTAGGTCATTCTTTATTTTTCTCCTTTTTAAGTTCTTTCAGCATTTTTATGCCATATAAAGGAATAATGAAACCACTGTTTCATACAAAGCCTTAATATGTATGTATTTTAACTAGAATCTAAAGCTTCAGAAGTGAAGATTTATTTTTTTTATTCATGACATCCTGGCATTAGTAAAGTTACTACAACTTCAAATTTTTATACAAATTGAAGTAACAAATGGCCAAGCAAGAAAAGTCAGATTTTTTTTAATTCAGGTAATTAATGTTATAAAAAATCCACTTATATTTTTATTAAACTTAATCAATTTTTAAGGAGAACATACTTAAGCAGAATAAAATTGCATTTGTTTTATTAAAATATTCATTATTTAATTTCTTCTACTGTTTTTCTAATATTTTAAAATTGCAAGGAACTTTAAAAATATGTTGACTATTAAGTTCTGGAAGCTATATTGAGCTCATTGGATTTTTTTTAAGTTTAAAAATGGAAAAATTCCTTAATTGAGTTCACAGATAGAAAAATATTAGACTTAGAGTTCATTAAAATTTTTATTATTAATTTGCTATTACTATCCATAGGTATAAGACTATAAACTGAAAATTCATACAGAGATAAATAGCAAATTTATTATTTTAAAAGAAGAACAGAAACAGAAATATTTTTGAGAGGGACAAAAAAGGATTGAATATGCCATAGCCTCCCATCTTCATTTTTTATAAAAATGGGATGAAATTAACACATTCAACTTTTTACTTGTAGTAGTATTTTCATTTTAAATTTTAGTGAGGTCAGATTATGTTATAGATATAAAACATTTTTACAGACTCATAACTAAAATGCTTTTAATTTTCAATACAGCCTAAGAGTTCCCTTTTTAAAAGAATTACTGTAATTATTAACCAGCTATGAACATCTGACTAATACAAATGTAGGAACATGCCAATTAATAATTAGACTGAATACATTAGCTAACAAACAGGCATTAAATATTTATGACTATATTAGTTAACAATTAAACATGCATGAAACACATGTGATAGAATAGCAGAGGAAAAGTTTTTAAGCTTTGGAGAGGAAATTTCAGACCATTTGTTAATTGAGAGTGCTATTTTGTGGCTTTTTTTTTTCTTTCTTTTTTTTTTATTAATTAAAAAAAGAATTAACAAAACAATTAGAAATCATTCCAATCTACATGTACAATCAGTAATTCTTAATAACATCACATAGTTGCATATTCATCATTTCTTAGTACATTTGCATCGATTTAGAAAAAGAAATAAAAAGACAACAGAATAAGAATTAAAACAATAATAGAAAGAAAAAAAAACAAAAAAAACAAAAACAAAAAGCCTATACCTCACATGCAGCTTCATTCAGTGTTTTAACATAATTGCATTACAATTGGGTAGTATTGTGCTGTCCATTTCTGAGTTTTTATATCCAGTCCCGTTGTACAGTCTGTATCCCTTCATCTCCAATTATCCCTTCTCTTTTTTTTTTTTTTAATTAAAGGAAAAAAAAGAAATTAACCCAACATTTAGAGATCATACCATTCTACACATGCAATCATTAATTCTTAACATCATCACATAGATGCATGATCATCATTTCTTAGTACATTTGCATTGGTTTAGAAGAACTAGCAACATAACCTAAAAAGATATAGAATGTTAATATAGAGAAAAAAATAAAAGTAATAATAGTAAAATCAAAACAAAACAAAACAAGACAAAACAAAAACCTATAGCTCAGATGCAGCTTCATTCAGTGTTTTAACATGATTACTTTACAATTAGGTATTATTGTGCTGTCCATTTTTGAGTTTTTGTATCTAGTCCTGTTGCACAGTCTGTATCCCTTCAGCTTCAATTACCCATTGTCTTACCCTGTTTCTAACTCCTGCTGAACTCTGTTACCAATGACATATTTCAAGTTTATTCTCGAATGTCCGTTCACATCAGTGGGACCATACAGTATTTGTCCTTTAGTTTTTGGCTGGATTCACTCAGCATAATATTCTCTAGGTCCATCCATGTTATTACATGGTTCATAAGTTTATCTTGTCTTAAAGCTGCATAATATTCCATCGTATGTATATACCACAGTTTGTTTAGCCACTCTTCTGTTGATGGAGATTTTGGCTGTTTCCATCTCTTTGCAATTGTAAATAACGCTGCTATAAACATTGGTGTGCAAATGTCCGTTTGTGTCTTTGCCCTTAAGTCCTTTGAGTAGATACCTAGCAATGGTATTGCTGGGTCGTATGGCAATTCTATATTCAGATTTTTGAGGAACCGCCAAACTGCCTTCCACAGTGGTTGCACCCTTTGACATTCCCACCAACAGTGGATAAGTGTGCCTCTTTCTCCGCATCCTCTCCAGCACTTGTCATTTTCTGTTTTGTTGATAATGGCCATTCTGGTGGGTGTGAGATGATATCTCATTGTGGTTTTGATTTGCATTTCTCTAATGGCCAGGGACATTGAGCATCTCTTCATGTGCCTCTTGGCCATCCGTATTTCTTCTTCTGGTAGGTGTCTGTTTAAGTCTTTTTCCCATTTTGTAATTGGGTTGGCTGTCTTTTTGTTGTTGAGTTGAATAATCTCTTTATAAATTCTGGATACTAGACCTTTATCTGATATGTCGTTTCCAAATATTGTCTCCCATTGTGTAGGCTGTCTTTCTACTTTCTTGATGAAGTTCTCTGATGCACAAAAGTGTTTAATTTTGAGGAGCTCCCATTTATTTATTTCCTTCTTCAGTGTTCTTGCTTTAGGTTTAAGGTCCATAAAACCACCTCCAGTTGTAAGATCCATAAGATATCTCCCAACATTTTCCTCTATCTGTTTTATGGTCTTAGACCTAATGTTTAGATCTTTGATCCATTTTGAGTTAACTTTTGTATAGGGTGTGAGAGATGGGTCTTTTTTCATTCTTTTGCATATGGATATCCAGTTCTCTAGGCACCATTTATTGAAGAGACTGCTCTGTCCCAGGTGAGTTGGCTTGACTGCCTTATCAAAGATCAAATGTCCATAGATGAGAGGGTCTATATCTGAGCACTCTATTCGATTCCATTGGTCGATATATCTATCTTTATGCCAATACCATGCTGTTCTGACCACTGTGGCTTCATAATATGCCTTAAAGTCAGGCAGCGCGAGACCTCCAGCTTCGTTTTTTTTTCCTCAAGATGTTTTTAGCAATTCGGGGCACCCTGCCCTTCCAGATAAATTTGCTTATTGGTTTTTCTATTTCTGAAAAATAAGTTGTTGGGATTTTGATTGGTATTGCATTGAATCTGTAAATCAATTTAGGTAGGATTGACATCTTAACTATATTTAGTCTTCCAATCCATGAACACGGTATGCCCTTCCATCTATTTAGGTCTGCTGTGATTTCTTTTAACAGGTTTTTGTAGTTTTCTTTATATAGGTTTTTTGTCTCTTTGGTTAAATTTATTCCTAGGTATTTTATTCTTTTAGTTGCGATTGTAAATGGGATTCGTTTCTTGATTTCTGCCTCAGCTTGCTCATTACTAGTGTATAGAAATGCTACAGATTTTTGAATGTTGATCTTGTAGCCTGCTACTTTGCTGTACTCATTTATTAGCTCTAGTAATTTTGTTGTGGATTTTTCTGAGTTTTCTACATATAGTATCATATCGTCTGCAAACAGTGATAGTTTTACTTCTTCCTTTCCTATTTTGATGCCTTGTATTTCTTTTTCTTGCCTAATTGCTCTGGCTAGAACTTCCAACACAATGTTGAATAATAGTGGTGATAGTGGACATCCTTGTCTTGTTCCTGATCTTAGGGGGAAAGTTTTCAATTTTTCCCCATTGAGGATGATATTAGCTGTGGGTTTTTCATATATTCCCTCTATCATTTTAAGGAAGTTCCCTTGTATTCCTATCTTTTGAAGTGTTTTCAGCAGGAAAGGATGTTGAATCTTGTCAAATGCCTTCTCTGCATCAATTGAGATGATCATGTGATTTTTCTGCTTTGATTTGTTGATATGGTGTATTACATTAATTGATTTTCTTATGTTGAACCATCCTTGCATACCTGGGATGAATCCTACTTGGTCATGATGTATACTTCTTTTAATGTGTTGTTGGATACGATTTGCTAGAATTTTATTGAGGATTTTTGCATCTGTATTCATTAGAGAGATTGGTCTGTAGTTTTCTTTTTTTTGTACTATCTTTGCCTGGTTTTGGTATGAGGGTGATGTTGGCTTCATAGAATGAATTAGGTAGTTTTCCCTCCACTTCGATTATGTTGAAGAGTTTGAGGAGAGTAGGTACTAATTCTTTCTGGAATGTTTGATAGAATTCACATGTGAAGCCGTCTGGTCCTGGACTTTTCTTTTTAGGGAGCTTTTGAATAACTAATTCAATCTCTTTACTTGTGATTGGTTTGTTGAGGTCGTCTATTTCTTCTTGAGTCAAAGTTGGTTGTTCATGTCTTTCCAGGAACCTGTCCATTTCTTCTAAATTGTTGTATTTATTAGCGTAAAGTTGTTCATAGTATCCTGTTATTACCTCCTTTATTTCTGTGAGGTCAGTAGTTATGTCTCCTCTTTCATTTCTAATCTTATTTATTTGCATCCTCTCTCTTCTTCTTTTTGTCAATCTTGCTAAGGGCCCATCAATCTTGTTGATTTTCTCATAGAACCAACTTCTGGTCTTATTGATTTTCTCTATTGTTTTCATGTTTTCAATTTCATTTATTTCTGCTCTAACCTTTGTTATTTCTTTCCTTTTGCTTGCTTTGGGATTAGTTTGCTGTTCTTTCTCCAGTTCTTCCAAGTGGACAGTTAATTCCTGCATTTTTGCCTTTTCTTCTTTTGTGATATAGGCATTTAGGGCAATAAATTTCCCTCTTAGCACTGCCTTTGCTGCGTCCCATAAGTTTTGATATGTTGTATCTTCATTTTCATTTGCCTCTAGGTATTTACTAATTTCTCTTGCAATTTCTTCTTTGACCCACTTGTTGTTTAAGAGTGTGTTGTTGAGCCTGCATGTATTTATGAATTTTCTGGCCCTCCGCCTATTATTGATTTCCAACTTCATTCCTTTATGATCCGAGAAAGTGTTGTGTATGATTTCAATATTTTTAAATTTGTTAAGACTTGCTTTGTGACCCAGCATATGGTCTATCTTTGAGAATGATCCATGAGCACTTGAGAAAAAGGTGTATCCTGCTGTTGTGGGATGTAATGTCCTATAAATGTCTGTTAAGTCAAGTTCATTTATAGTAATATTCAGGTTCTCTATTTCTTTATTGATCCTCTGTGTAGATGTTCTGTCCATTGATGAGAGTGGTGAATTGAAGTCTCCAACTATTATGGTATATGTGTCTATTTCCCTCTTCAGTGTTTGCAGTGTATTCCTCACGTATTTTGGGGCATTCTGGTTCGGTGCGTAAATATTTATGATTGTTATGTCTTCTTGCTTAATTGTTCCTTTTAATAGTATATAGTGTCCTTCTTTGTCTCTTTTAACTGTTTTACATTTGAAGTCTAATTTGTTGGATATTAGTATAGCCACTCCTGCTCTTTTCTGGTTGTTGTTTGCATGAAATATCTTTTCCCTACCTTTCACTTTCAACCTATATTTATCTTTGGGTCTAAGATGTGTTTCCTGTAGACAGCATATAGAAGGATCACGTTATATAATTTGATGCTCAAAAATAGAATAGTAGTTTGACTACTTAGTTTGGTAAAACAGTTTAGGGGGTTGGGCACCCATTTAAAGAGATTTGAGTTAAAATGGAGGTATAATTACAAAAGAAAGCATTAAGATATTCTAAATAATTAGTTTGGGGATTGGGAGAGTAGTGCAAGAAGCATTGATAGGGTCTGTCTATTAGTTGATGCACTGTTTCAGTGGGACCCAGGCATTTTGGTTTTCCTGGTTTTGGGTCTTTTTCTGATATTGGTTTTCCCTCACTCACTATTTTAGGCTTAATTATTTTGGGTTTGTCACTTCATAATATTGGGAAGTAATTGTAGACAGCATTTCTATGCTTATTGGAAAGGCTGAGATAGAGAGAGAAAGATAGTGTAGAGACTCTGGACATATCCAGCAGTTTGTTTTGTTAAGGTTAGTAGCAATATTTTGGTTACCAGGTACAAATCAGTGTTGAATTTGAGAGGATAGTTGGATAGTTGTGTTATTATAAAGAAGAATATTGTAAATTGGAAAAGTAGCATGGTGAAAAGACATTAATCAAGAAAGAGATCAGCAGTTAGAGGAAAGAGGATGAGGGAGAATAAGGTAGTTTGATCAGGGGTGAAATTTTGAAAATCTCCCTGAAGCCAAGGTTGGTAATGAATTCTAAAAGAGGTGTAGAGTCAAACTGACTCTCTATCATTTCCATCAGGATTACTATGGGAAGTAATTTCTAACTTGATTGTTAGAGATTACTAGCATAAAGGCGAGAATAGAGGGAAAATCACTCATTAGGCCAAAGAACTGAATATACCCTAGTACTGGAAAGAAGAAGAATTATTTTGCTGTGGATATTTCCACCATTAAATTAGAGTAAAGTTAGTTTATGGGAAACAGCTATGGCAGATTTCTTCTAGGAGAGCTAAAATTTCTATCAAAAGAACAAATGCAAATGTAAGCATAAAAAATACCAGACTGCACACATAATAGTTTAAATTACTCATCCTAAACTGGGGCTGGTCTTGAAGATCTTAAGTTTAAGTGCTCCAGGGGGCATGAATTAATGTTGTTGGTCGAGGTCCCTTGCCTGGCTGGTGAGGACATAGTTAGGGTCTGGTTCATTAGTTCTTGAGTCATCTTAGGCCTAGAGAGTTGAACCCAAAATGCTAATCCTGATAATTAAGCTTCTGTTGGAGTGGTGAGTAAAACTGAGTATGGTCCTGTAAAAAAGGGGGTTAGACATTATGGATGAAGTATTTTTAGATATACATAGTCTTCTGGGGATATACAAGGATCAATTGGGATATACAAGGGCTAATTTTAGATATACATAGTCTACTGGGGACTGCTTGAGGCAGGCTGGCATTTGCATGATCTCTGAGAGTTGCTTTAATTTGGGTTAAAGTAGGAATGCAGTCTCCATATGAGAAGACTATAGAAGAGAGGTTACCAAGTAGTAAAGGCCTTCCACCTTATTTTTAAAGGGCTTACCATATGGGGCTTGAATAGAGCTCTTTGAATTTTAAGAAATGCTACTGGTAACAGTTTAATCCATGATAATTGATTCTGAGCCCTTAGCTTAGCTAAGTGCATCTTAATTATGCCATTCACTTGTTCTATTTTGCCCAGTGGCTGTGGGTGGTATGGGGTATGTAATTGCCAATGTATACCTAGGGCAGGGGATGCCTGTCAAGCAATAGCAGAAATATAGGCAGGGCCATTGTCTGATAGTGTAGATATAGAGAGGCTAAATTGATGGATAATGACCACAATAAAATGGTGGTTACTTCAGAAGCTTTTTCTGATGGGGTAAGGAAAGCTTCAACCCATTCTGAAAAATATCCACAAAAACGAAGAGATATTTAATTGGTGGGAAGTTAGTAAAGTCAATTTTCCAGTCCTTTCCAGGGATTTTTACATTGCCTGATGGAAAGGTTAGAGGGTCAGTTTAAGGTCATCTGAGAGTGGAGTGCTGACAGATGGTCTATATCTTGGTGATGTGCTGAAGCTCCAAGTAAAGGTTAAGGTGACCTGTGGTTTGAGTTAAAAGACAGACTAATAGCTTGGCACCTATATGAAACTGGTCATTCAGTTAACATTTTCCATGAATGCTGCTGGAGCAAAGTTACTTTTTTGTTTAGGCAAAACCACACCTTATTGAGGGTGGTGCCAAACTGAGCTAAGTCTCTCTGCTCTCAGATGGAGTAAGTAGATGCTGGGATGGGCACTACTAGAAATTGAGTTGAAGTTTGAGCCTGTCTTTTTGCTTCCTCCTCTACTCTGTTATTACCTATAGAGATGGGGTCCTTTGCATTTTGATGACCCTTACAGTGAATAACTTCTACCTATGCAGTGTTTGTGCTACTTCAAGGAGTTTAAGGATGAGATTTTTATTAATAATTGGAGAATTTTTAGAAGAAAGATACCCTCTTTCTTTTCATATAGCTGGATATGAATGAATATTTCATATTTGTAAACAGTATAAATGTTAGTAGGGTTATCTGCTGCTAAACTGAGAGCTTGGGTTAAGGCTATGAGTTCTGCCTGTTGGGAGGTGGTGATAGGGGGCAAAGTTACCTCCCATGCAGACACTATAATATATCCTGCCTGTTTATAGAGATCTTTAAAAGCACCACCTTCAATAAACTAATTGTTAGCTGGAAGAGACAGTGGGAATCTTTTATGTTGGGATGGGTGGAGAAATGCTCTAAAGCATCTATGAAGTTATGCATAGGTTTCTGTTGCTTTAGAGGTTTGAGGAATTTTTTCTGGGTTATAAATTGTAGGTGAATAGGATATTTTGACTGGGGATTGTAAAGGGGTTGCACATGTAGAGATTGAATGTGAGAGGGAGAGGCACTAGAAATAGATCAGTGAGTTAAAAGTGAATGTAAGTTATCAGAAGAGAGTACAGATAATTGAGCACATGGCACAAGTTTAAGAGATTCTTGTATAAGGAGTGCTGTAGAAGCTAAGACTCAGAGAGAGTGGCTAGTCTATGAAAGGGGAGTGTTTTAGTTTGCTAAGGCTGCTAGAATGCAACACACCAGAGATGGGCTGGCTTTTAATAAAGTGGGATGTGTTTAGTTAAAAACATAGAGTTCTTCAGAAGATAGGCAGCTAAATTTCCTTTGAGGTTCTTACATAGGAAGGCACAGGGTGATCTCTGCTAGCCTTCTTTCCTGGCTTCTGGGTTCCTCCTAGAAGCTTTCTCTGGGATGATTTCTTTCTACATTTCCAAAGGTCTGGGCTGAGCTATGAGTGCTGAGATGAGATATGAAGAGCTGCTTGGGCTGTGCTGCATTGAGCTCTCTCATTTAAGCACATGGTCAATTAAAGCAAACATCACTCATTGCAGGATGCACTACCCATAGCTGTATGCTAATACAATCAGTGACAGATGGACATCACATGCCAATGTCTCATGTCCATAGGGACAGAACTAGGCACCATCACCTGGCCAAATTGATACCTGAGACTAACTACCACATGTCCATTCCTCATTAACTTGGCAACTGTACACATCACCTTAAGTGATATTAAAATGGCAAAAATTCTCTTCTGGCTCTGGACATATGAATCTCAAAAAATTATCTGGTGCCAGTATGCAAAGATGGAATAGTCATAGGACACATGTTTTCATTTCCATAGGGAGAAATTGGAAGGAACACAGGGGTCACAAGATCCAAACAGTTCTGAAAGCCTGCAGGGCAAACTCCATTGGATTTCAAAGTTAGAAAGTACTTTATCCTTCAGGCTTTAGAAAGTGGCAGTCCTATCATTCCCAAGGGCCTATGCAGTGGCCCACCTCTCTCTGTATGGAGACTTGAGGAATTTTAAGGAGACCACCTTTTTCTTGGCACCACCCTCTCCAAGTATTGGGACCACATCTGGGCTCTGCCATCTCCAGGGCACATGCTCAACCCCCCCCCAAGTGGTGGAAGCCAGACTTTACCCAATCCTCAAGGAATGTGCTGTACCTTCTCCAATGCCTGAGGCAGGACAACTCTTCCCACTACAATGAGGTAGAAGGCACATCCTCTGCCCTTGGGTCAAACTCACCCTCTCCACACATATAGGTAGATACGCTCTACTGGCCAAGGTTTCATGGCTTCAGGCCCAAGCTTCCATGGTTCTCATTATGCAAATTCCAATCTGTCCCTTTTCTGTCCCTCTTTGCCCAAACTGGTAGTACTTCTGTTACAACAACAGTATCTTCAAGCACTCCAGGTCTTCTCCATCAAGCTCCCCACAGTTCCTCCAGAATCCTCCCCTTATCCATCCAAAAATATGTTCAAATATGTCTGGTATTTGCAAACTGCAGCTCCCCACTTCTCAGGTACCAAATCTATTTTAGTTTACTAAACCTGCCAGAATGCAACACACCAGAGATGGATTGGCTTTTAATAAAGTTGGATTTATTTAGTTAAAAACTTATAGTTCTTCAGAGGAAAGGAAGTTAACCTTAATCTGCAGTTCTCTCTTACACAAGAAGGCACAAGGCAATGTCTTCTCACCTTCTTTCCTGGCTTCTGGGTTTCCATAGCTTTCTCTGTGTGATTTCTTTTGACATCTCCAAAGGTATGGGCTGAGCTACAAGAGCTAAGATGAGGCATGCTCAACTGTTTGGGCTGAAAACTTCATTGAGCTCTCTCACTTAAGCATTAAGTCCATTAAACTAAACATCATTTATTGCAGAAGGCACTCCCCCTTAGCCAACCACTGATGCAGTCAATGACAGATGAGCTTCATATGCCAATGGCTCATGTCCACAGAAACAGAACTAGGCACCTTCACCTGGTCAAGTTGACACTTAAGTCTAACTACTCAAGGAGTCTAAAGCTTTAGAGAAATTAATAATTACATGGGTGCCTGACCCGTTTGTTTGGGTTAAAATTCCAGGAGCAAAGCCGTCTTTGGTGTCTACACTATTTAATGTAAACATCTTGTTGAGGTTGGAGTAGCTAAGATAGGGGCATGGGCAAAAGCTGTCTTAAGCTGCATGAATGAGTAGTTGATAGCAGGTCCTGGAAGTCTCCTGCAATGACTTGACATAAACTTTTAGCTATAAGCCCAAAATTAGGGACCCAGGTCTGGAAAAAAATTGTCTAAACCAAGAAAGGAAGGAAGTTCCTGCTTGGTCTAGGTGGGAGGACTATTTGAAATTCTCTCTTTGCATTTGGAAGTAATGCCTTCCTCAGTAGGAAAGAAGAGTTATAAGTAAGTGACTTGAGGCCTAGAGAATTCCCTGTTATTTTTATAGACCCTATATCCTTTTTACCTGCATATAGTTAAGGGGGATAACTCTGTGCTTTTATGATAAGGCCTCAGAAGTACTGCACAACAGGGGATCATCTACATATTGAAGATTTTACTGGGATGCAAGTCTAACATTTACAAGTTAGTAGTCAATGTTTGTCCAAACAAATGCAGGCTGTCTATAAAACCTTGTGGTTAAACTGTCCATGTTAGTTTCTTAGAAGTTCTAGTAACAGGAGCTGTTCAAGTAAAGGCAAACAGATTCTAACAGTCAGGGTGAAGTGGGATAATAAAGAAAGCATCTTTAAGGTCTAAGATGGTGTGTTGGTTTGAAAGGATGTATGTCCCCTAGAAAAGCCATGTTTTAATATAAATACCATTTTGTAAAGGCAGAATAATCCCTACTCTATGCTGTATGTTTGAATCTGTAATTAGATCATCTCCCTGGAGATGTGATTTAATTAAGAATGGTTGTTAAACTAGATTAGATGATGACATGTCTTCACCCATTCAGATTGGTCTTTATTAGTTTCTGAAGTCCTATAAAAGAGGAAACATTTTGGAGAATGAAAGTTATTCAGAGAGAGCAAAACAGAATGACATCACCATGAGAAGCAGAGCCCACCAGCCATCAGCCTTTGGAGATGAGGAAGAAAAATGCCTCTTGAGATCTTCATGAAGCAGGAAACCAGGAGAAGCTATCAGATGATGCCATGCTTGCCATGTTCCCTTCCCGATGAGAGAGGAACCCTGACTGGATTCACCATGTGCCTTTCCAGATGTGAGAGAAACTGTGACTGTGTTTGCCATGTGTCCATCCACTTAAGAGAGAAACTTTGAACTTCATCAGCCTTCTTGAATCAAGGTATCTTTCTCTGGATGCCTTATATTGGACATTTCTATAGACTTATTTAATTGGGAAATTTTCTTGGCTTTAGAAGTGTAAACTATTAACTGATTAAATTTTCCTTTTAAAAGCCATGTCATTTCTGGTATATTGCATTATGGCAGCTACCATAACAGAACAGATGGTATAATGTGTAGTAGTTGGGAGAATTTTGGAGTGTACAGAATATGGCTTAGGAACTATAGGAGTAATCAGTATGGTAGCTTGATTAATTGCCCTAAGGTCCTGACCTACCTGGTAAGGTCCTGAACTCCCTGGTAATTTGGCTTTTCTATTGCTAAGATAGGAGTATTTTCTGGGGATAGGAGTATTTTCTGGGGAGGCTGCTTATCTGAGGAACCTGGAGGTCAGTAGCCTCTTAATTATGGGTTTTAGTCCTATGACAGCTTGTGGGGTGAAAGGATATTGAGGTTTGTTTGGAAATTCTCTGGGCTACCTGAGAGAAACTTGAACAGGAGCATGATGTTTAGTAGCAGAGTGGGTGGGGGTGTCCACACCTAAGAATCTGCCTTTTCTAGCCATGGGAGTAGAACTACATTCTCAAGAGAAACACCACAGATAGGAGCAGGATGGTTTACAGCAATTGGTTGGCATATTTTATCTCTGTCAATTGGAGCATTGCTTTAAGTTTTGTTGAAATATTTTGCCTTAATAAAGGGGTGGGACTGTTAGGAATTACTAAAAAGCTATGAGAAAAATTGTAGTCTTCCATGCTGAAAATTAGAGATATTGTGTTAAAGGGAACTGAACACTAACTGACCTGTAATACCCACTACTGAATTTGAGGAGGGGATGAGCTGCCCCAAATTCTCAGGAAGGACAGAATAAGTGGCACACATGTGTAAAGTAAAATAAATAGGTTTACCTGCCATGTTTAAAGTTACCCTGGGTTCCATGATGGTGATGGTCATGGTCAGGGTTATGCAAAGGCCTGGATCTGATCACTTTAACTGTGGTTAGATCTCCCAGTAGTGGGACTGGTGACAACTGTTTAGGAAGGGGAGGCTGTCTGAGCCCATAGTTAGAGGCTGTAGGGCAGTCAATCCCCAATGGCCTGTTTGGTGGCACTGTGGGTAGGGTCCTGGTGGTGAGACCCATGTGCAGTAATTGGTCCAGTGGCCCATTTTTCTGTAGTGAAACCACAGGCAGGACAATATTTTTACACCCCCAAAACTTTGGTTTTTATTGTTACAGATTACCCTAGGCTGTCTCAAGGCACTGACAATGAGTAAATGACAGGCATCATCTCTCTCCTGTCTGACCCTTTCTTGGGCCACCTCCTTTGCTTCCTCTCTCTTTCCTTTGGTTTTTCTTTTGTCTCTCTTTCTAGTTCTTTTTGTTTCTCTGCCTGCTCTGTCTCCTGCCTATTGTTAAACACTCTAAAATCATCCTTCATAAGTTCTTGTTGGGGTCTTGGGGATGCTGTTCTATTTTTTGAAGTTTCTTTTGAATGTCTGATGCTGATTGGGTAATAAAATGGATATAGGGGAAGACTGTTTTTCTTTTGAGGAAAAGTTAATATTCATATATTTTTAAATAGCCTCAGTTAAATGGTAGAAATGAGGCTGGATTCTCTTCTTTCCCCTGAGTAGGATTTCTGAGATTTTATCATAATTAACAGCTTTGAACCTACCTTTCTCATCTCTTCAATATTGCAAGTAATAAAATGTTTAGTTTATTTTTTATCTGGGGACAGGTCCTGATCATGCCAACTTGGTTCTGCCTCAGGGAGTGCATTTTTTTTTCCTTTCATGTCTGGAAAATACTGGGGTTATCTGTAAACAGTTTGTCAGCATGAGCTATAGTTGCAGCATGAATGCACTCTTTTTCCTCTGGGATGGTAGTGGAAGTTACAATAACAAAAACATTATGGTAAGTCAATCACAATACTGGTTTAAGTACTTATACTCATTTGTATATTTTATTGGATCTATTGAAAAGGACCCAAGCCATCTTTATATTTGGCTTAAATCTGAAAGAGAAAATTGTCACTATGCTTTCCCTCCCTGCTACTTCTCATAGGGGAAATATACCCTTCAATAGAGACTCTTCTATTGATGCCAAACCACATGATCAAGGGAAAGGAGGTGAAAAAGGCTTGGGAGATTGAGTAATGTCAGGGAGAGGGGTAAAAAAGGTGGGTGTTAAATATGAGAGGGCTTATTGGATTCAGGGGAAGATGCAGAAAGGAAAAGTGTTGGGGAGGAGGGAAGAGGAGTGGAGGGAATTGGGGATAAGCTGTAGAAAGGGAGCATATTCAGAAGGTGGATGATCAGCAGGGTCAAAGGAGGGGAGGTGATTAGAAGATTCCTCATTTTAGCCTCTGTGTAGGGAGGAGGATTTGGCTTGAAGTGACAAAGTTGCACAGAGAATGTTGGAAACAGGTCCAGAAAGCCTGAGGGAAAGGGACCTAAGACCATTTCCCATTATGCCAGATAAAATTATAAAGTTCTGTGAGAATTTGCCCATCAGAAGTGCCATTTTCTGGCCAATGTTTTTGTTTTTCTAAATGGTATTGTGGTCAAGCTAAACTGCAAAGAAAAATCAGTTTTTCCAGTTATATTTTCTTTTTAAATTGGAGTTTACTGAGATTACAAAGTAAACACCCAAGAGAAGTAGTTTCAGGGATTGATTGGGCACTGCCCATGATTTCTAGAGTAGATGCCACATTAAAGTGGGGCTTCATGTCTAAGTGTGCCAAAGTAGATGCTGTGTTAAAGCAGGTTAGGGTTCTATAAAGGCAGTGAGGTAGCCACTGGGTTGGGGTGTCACTGGGACACTGAGGTGGGGCACTTAAGTGAGACTAATGACCCAGATCCAAGATCCTTCATGACAACAAAGCAGGTGTCCCTGATTTGTTGTTATGGATGAATAAAGTGCATGCAATCTTTCACTCAAGGTGTCCCCTATGCTACTTTAACTGCTGCACAGGGTAAAATGCTCCCAGATCATTGGGGAGGTTTGACTGAATACTCAGATTTTGTAAGCACTGAGGCTGGGGCCACTTTAATTTGAACCTAAATGCTACCCTGAGGCAGTTTGGGGTATCCCTGGAACACCAAGCAAAACTCTTGATGGGAGGCAATAGGCCGAGAGATGCCACTTACCTAGGCTGAATTAGTTGGAGCTGGCATCACATTAAGATGTTCCAATCCTTTAGACTCAAGCTGCCAACTGCATGGAAACCTTGAATAACCATGCAGTTTGGGGGATGGAGCTGACTGCATGGCTACTTCCATACCCATACAGGGTTGGACTCAAACCTCAGTCTTATCTCTTAATGTGGTGGATCCTGTGATATGGGAGTTCCATAGCCCTGAGGGGCCAAAAAGGTAAGCTTCAGTCAGGTCTCAATCCCAAGTTTCAGCACCAGATGTTGGGTATGGAGTCATTAAGGAATCCAGGCATGACAGCAAGTCAAAGCAGAACAGGTTTACTGAGAAAAAGTGATAGAGTGAGAGCCAATACACAGAAAGGTAAAAGCTCTGACGTTTGTTCTAGGGGTCAGTTTGTTTTTAAGGGAGCAAGGTGGGATATGGAAAGACCATCAAAATTGCCAGAAGATATCAGGCTTGCACAGACCACAACTTCATTTTCATACTTATCTGGCCTGGTCTCTCACAGGTTGGGTATTGGCATGAATGTGGTGGTCTATTAGGTCCTTTCAGAGGAGCTGGTGAGAAAGACTGAAGGACCCATGCCATAGAATCCATTTTATATGTTAAGTTTTCTTTCCTGAGACCTGATACTGGCAATCTCATAGAATACAGTGGGTTCATATACGTATGAAGGAAACAACAAGCACAACCATCTGCAATTTATCAGGGACATTGTGTCCATATATACAATGAAGGTAATTACAAATATGGCCATCTGCAATCTCTAAGTAACAATATTTACAATGAAAAAAACAATAATAATGACATTCTGCAAACTTATGAGGGAATGTAGGACCATATTCAAAATTAAGGAAAGACAAGCATGACTATCTGCAAGTTAGGGGAAGAAGTCCCATGTTTACAATGAAAGAAAACAAGCATTGCCATCAGCAGTCTAACAGGGACATTTGGACCACATTTACAGTGAAGTGATAAGCATAACCATGTGTATCTGAACAGGCATATTGTGTCCATATTCACAATGAAGGAACAATAATCATGGCTATCTGAAAAATTCAATGAGAGACACTGGATTATATATACATATAATATATACAATAAAGGAAACAAGTTTTGGCCAACTGCAGTCTAATGAGGGTCAGTAGGTCCATATTTACAGTGACAGAAACAAAAAAAAAGGGAAAATAGGCAATCTAGTAAGGGACATAGGTCATATTTAAAATGAAGGAAAAATAGGTGTAACCAACTCCAATGTAATGATGTACAGGGTGTCCATTTAGAATGAAGGAGAAAAAAAGCATTGCCATCTGCAATCTAATGAGTGACAGTGAGTCCATATTTACAATAAAGGAAACAATATGGCCTTTATTATTTATTAAAGAAAACAATGAGGGATAGTGGGTCAATATATATGTGCCAGTTTGAAACTATTGTGTACCCCACAAAATCCTTGTACTTCAATTCTCATTTAATGTTGCTAGGTGGGATCTTTTTGTTTCCATGGAGATGCAACCCAATAAATTGTGGGTGCTAACTTTTAATTAGGTAGTTTCTGTGGAAATGCATCTCCACCCATTCAAGTTGGGATTGTTCCTTAAGAAGGAACCATTTTGGAAAAACTTCAGTGCTAATAAAGCCCACACAGCAAGAGACCTTTGGAAATAAAAGAAATCATCCCCAGGGAAGCCACTGAAGAGCTGGTAGAGAAAGCTAGCAGATGTCACCATGTCCCTTCTGAGAGAGATGTCCTGAAGCCAAAGACCTGGGATACCAATCTCTTTGGGCCACAGATAACCTGCCACCTCCCTTATCCCAGGCAGAGGCACTCTTCTCACTCTGCCCCTACTCAGCAGGAAAAATCTACAGAAGACAGACCTTCAGCCTTAAACACCCCTAGGGCCTCACATGAAGCATCATGTGAACGTAATAAAAGAGGGGAAAACAATGATGCATACTGAAATCAAATGAGTAAAGGTGGGTTCATATTTACACTGAAGGAGACTACAAGCATGGCCATTTAGATTGTAGTCTCTTTCAGAGAGTGGATCTATACTTAACAATGAAGGAAGCAACAAATGTGGTCATCCACAATCTAAGGAGGGAGAGTGGGTCCAAATTTACAATGAAGAAAACAATAAACATGACTATGTGCAATTTAATGAGGGATAGTGAGACAAAATATATAAAAAAGAAATAATGAATGAAGGAAATAATAAACATGGACATTGCAATCATTGAATAACAGAGAGTCACATTTACATGAAGGAAAAAAATGTGACCATCTGCAATGTAGTGAATGAGTGTGTCCAGATTAACAATAATGAAATAATAAATATTGCAATTTGGTATTAAATGAGGGACAGTGGATCAAAAAATATAACTAAGGAAACAACAATGTGGCTACCTACAAATGAATGAAGGACATTTTGTCCATATTCACAATGAAGGAAACAATAATCATGGCCATCTGAACCCTAATAAGGGACAGGGATTACTTATGTACATGAAAAGAATGATGAACCTGGCCATCTGCACACATTGAAGGACACAGGCTCCACATACAGAATGAAGGAAACAATAAACATCACAATCTGCAACATAATGAGAGCAAGTAGGTCCATATTTACGATAGAGGAAACAAAAAGCATGGCCAACATCAAGTGCATGAGGACAAGATAACCATACTTACAATGAAGGAACAACTGTGGACATCTGCAATGTAATGAGGGAATGTGGGTCCATATTTATAATGAAGGAAACAATAAACATGGCTATCTGTATTCAAATGAAGGAAACAACTATTATGGACATTTACAATCTGTTAGCAAACAATGAAGAAAACCATAAAAGTGGACATCTGTAATTTAATAAGTGACAGTGGGCCTATATTTACAATGAAGGAAACAAAAAATGTGGGGATAAAATAATATGTGGGGTCCATATCTACAATGAATGAAAAACTTATATGGCCATCTGCAATATAATGAGAGACATTGATCCATATTTACAATGGAAATAACAAATGTATCCATCTGCAATCTAAAGAGGGACACTGGTCCATAAACACAATGAAAGATACAACAAGCAAGGCCACAATAGTGACAGTTGTCCATATTTATAATGAAGGAAACAAGAAGAATAGCAATTTAGAATCTACTGACATAAACTAGTCAATACCCACAATTCAGGAACACCAAATATGGCTACCTGCAATCTAGTGAAATACAATAGTCCATATTAATAATGAAAGAAACAATAAATGTGTCTAATTGCAGTCTAATGAAGGAGAGTGTCCATATTTACAATGAAGGAAACAAAACACATGGCCATATCCATAATCTGATAGGAAAGTGTGTCCACATTACAATAAAGGAAAAACATATAGGGCCTCATCTGCAATCTAATAAGGGAAAAAAGTGTGTTCATATATCAAATAAAGGAGACATCAAGATTGGCTATTTAAAATCTAATGAATGAAAATTAGTCCTTATTTACAGTCATGGTAACAATTGTGGCCATTTGTAACTAATGAATGACTGTGGATCCATACTTAAATGAAGGAAGCAACAAACAGACTATCCTCAATCTAGTAAGGGATGGTGGTTTCAAATATACAAAATGGGAAACAATAAGTGTGGATTTATGCAATGTAATGAGGGACAATGACCACCCATATAGAATTAAGGAGATAATCAAAGTGGACATATGCAATCACTAGAAGACAGTAAGTTCCATTTACAATGAAGGAAACAATATATGTAGACATCTACAATATAATGAGTTAGAGTGTGTTCATATTAACATTGAGGAAACAATAAATATTACAATATGAAATCAAGTGGGGCAATGGGTCCTTAAATTTAATTCAAGAAACAAAGTTAATTCAAGAAAAAAAAGTGTGGCCATCTGCAAACCAATGAGGGACATATGGTTCATAGTCATAATGAAGCAAGCCTAACTCTGGATCTCTGCAATATAATGAGGGACAGGTGATAAATATGTACAATGAAGTAAGCAATTAACCCAGTAATCTGCCATCCATTGAGGGACACTGAATTCAAAGATTAAATAAAACAAACAAAAAACATCACATTCTGCAATCTAATGAAGGCGAGTTGTTCCAAATTTATCATGAAGGAAACAAAAATTATAGCTATCTGCAATCTAGTAACTGAAAATGGGTCCATATTTAAAATGAAGGAAGCAACAAGGATGACCTTCATCAAAATAATGAGGGACAATGTGTGAATATTTACAATGAAGAAACAACAAATGTGGTACAATCAAATGGGGGACAGTGGGTCCATTTACACAATGAAAGAAACAACAAATGTGATTATCAGAAATCTAATGAGGCAGTATGTTCATATTTACAATGAAGAAAACAACAAATATGGCAATCTGAAATCTAATGAGGGACATGAGTTTTTAAATCAATGAAGGAAAAATCAGCTTGACTATCTGCAATCTAATGAGGATCTGCAAGTGTGCTGATTGAAAGGATTTATGTACCCTAGAGATGTCATGTTTTAATACTAATCCCATTTTGTAAAGTCAATGGTTTCTTCTAATCTCTATTCAGTACTCTATGTTAAAAACTTTAATTAGATTATCTCTACAGAAATGTGACTCTATCAAGTGTTGAACTTGATTAGGTGGAGACGTGCTTCGACCCATTCTACCTGGACCTTGATAGGTTTTACTGGAATCTTTTAAAAGAAGGAGCACTTTGGAAAAAGCCAGAGAACAAAAGAGAAAGCCACGAGATTCTAAGAGAGCAGAGAATGCCTCAGAATCATGCGTTACAGTTCACCAGCCAGTGACGTTTGGGGATGAAGAAGAAAAATGCCTCCTGGGGAGCTTTATGAAACAAGAAACCAGAGAAGAAAGCTAGCAGACTTCACCATGTGCACTTCCAGCCAAAAGAGAAACCCTGAACATCATCAGTCTTTTTGAATCAAAGTATCTTTCCCTGGATGCCTTAAATTGGACATTTTTATAGACTTGCTTAAACTGGGACATATTCTTAGGCTTAGAACTGTAAACTAACATCTTATTAAATTACCCTTTCTAAAAGCCATTCTGTTTCTGGCAGCTAGCAAACTAGAACCGTAGGTCTAAATTTACAATGAAGGAAACAATAAATGCAGTATGGGCAATGTGGTAGTTAGATTCAGGTGTCAACTTGGCAAGGTGATCATTCCTAGTTCTGTTGCTGTGGACTTGGACCTTTAGCATGTGAAATTCACCTAAGGCTGATTATATCTACAGTTGACTAAGGGTAGTGCCTTCTGCAGCGTATGCTGTTTCATTTAGTTAGCTGAAGACTTAAAAGAGAGAGTTCAGAAGGGAGCTCCACACAGTACAGCCCAAGCAGCTCAGCATAACTCATTTCAACACTCAAAACTCAGCACAGACGTTTGGAGATGCAGAAAGGAATATCCCTGGGAAAGATGTTGGGGGCAGGTCATGGTGGCTCAGCAGGCAGAGTTCTTACCTGCCATGCAGGAGACCTAGGTTTGATTCCCGGTGTCTGCCTGTGGAAAAAACAAAAAAAGAAACCTGTTGGAGTTCAGAAGCCAGCAGGGAAATCCAGCAGACATTCCCCTGTGCCTTCCCATGTAAGTTAGAACCTCAGATTAAAGTTAGCTGCCTTTCCTTTGAAGAACTCTAAGTTTTAACAAAATAAATCCCCTTTTTTAAAAGCCAATCAATCTCTGGTGCATTGTATTCTTGTGGTTTTGGCAGACTAAAACAGGCAATCTGAAGAGGGCTATTTTGACCATATCTAAAATAAAGAAACTACAAACTGGCTGTCAGCAAACTAGTGAGGGAATGTGGTCAATATTTCAAATGAAAGAACAAAAGAGCTATCTGTAATCCAATGATGGGTGGTATGTCCATACACTCAGTGAAGGAAACAAGAAACTTTGCCATCTGTAACACAATAAAGGAGCATGGGACCATAAAGACAACAAGAATGGACTTCAGAAATCTAAATAGAGAAAATGGGTCCATGTTTACTTTGAAGACAACAATCGAAGTCATTTAAAATCAACTTTCAGACAGTGGGTCAACACATACAATGAAGGAATAACAAAAATGGCTATCTGCAATATAATGAAGGATAAGTTTCCATATATACAAAGAAGGAAGCAATAAACCTACTAATCTCCAATTTGATTATGGAAAGTGTGTCCATCAATAAACCTGGCCTTTACAATCTAACAAGGGATTTGGTTTCATAATTACAATGAACTGAACAGTAAACTTGGCCATTGCCAATCTAGTGAGAAGTGGTGTGTCTGTATTTAAAAAGAAGGAAACAACAAACATGGCTATCTTCAATCTAATGAGTAAAATTTGTATTTAATAACAATAAAGGAAAAACAAGATGGGCTTCAGAAATCTAATGAGGGACCATGGGTTCATAAATATCATTAAAGAAACAACAAACCTGGCTATCTGCAAACCAATGAGGGACATTTCATCCTTATCCACAATGAAGTAACCAGTTAGCATGGCCATCTGCATCTAATAAGGGACAGGGGGAACATATGTACTATAAAGAAAACAATAAGCCTAGTCTATAGAATCCCTAAAGACACTGGGTGTATATATAAATGAAGGAAAAAATAAACATCATTATCTGCAATCTGATAAGAGAGAATGGGTCCATATCTGTGATGAAGGAATCAACAAAATGACCATCAACAATCTAAAGAGAGAGTTGGTCCATATTTTCAATGACAGAAAAAATAAATGTGGCCATCATCAATATATTGAGGAACAATTTGTCCATATTGACAATGAAACAATAACAAGAAAAACATTGCCATCTGTAATATAATGAGATCAATGGGACCATATTTACAATGAAAGAAACACAAAATTTGGCCATCATCAATCTAATGAGGAACAATGTATCCATATTTACAAGAACAACAAACTTGCCATCTGTAATGCAATGCATTTAACCATGCCCATTTATTACGATGAAGGAAACAACAAATGTAGCTATTTGTTATCTAATGAAAGAAACAAAGTCTATATTTATATTTAGATACAACAACTCTGGCCATCTGCAGCCTAATGATACAGATTTCCATATTTATAATGAAGGAAACAATAATCCTGGCCATCTGTAGTCTGATATGGGACATTCTGACTACGTTAACAATAGATGAAACAAACTTAGGCTTCTGCAATCTAATAAATCAGTTTGACCATACTTGCAATAATAGAAATAATTAACAATGCCATGTGCAATCTAATGTGACACTATGTCCATATTTAAAATGCAAGAAATGACAAACATGTTGATCTGAGGCTAAGAAGGGACACTGGGACACACATCATACAAGGGTAAAAAATAAGCAGTGGCCATCTGCAATATAATGTGGGACATGGGTCCATATTTACAATGAATAAAAACAATCACAGCCATCTGGAATCTAAAGAGGAACAGTTTGTCCATATTTACAATGAATGTAACAGCAAGAATTGCATTTGCAATCCAGTGAAGGCCTGTGGGCTCATAGTTATGGTAAAGATATTATCATGGCCATCACAATCTAATGAGAGAGACTTGGTCCATATTTACAATGAAGGAAATAACAAGCATAGCCATCCTCAACATAGTGAGCAAAATTTTGTTCATATTGACAATGAAAGTAAAAGTAAATATTGCCATTTGCAATATAATGAGGGACAGTAGACTCATATTTACTATGAAAAAACATACCAAGCTGGCCATCAGTCTAGTGAGAGATGAGTGCCCTTACTTACAATGAAGGAACAAGTGTGGCCATCTGTAATCTAATAAGGGATGGTTGGTTCATAATTACAATGATGGCAAAATAAACCTTGCCATCCACAGTGTGTGTGAAACTGTGTCCATTTATTTATGTTTCCTTCACTGTAAATATGGGAGTCCTGGTCCTCATTAGATTTCAGATTGCAACTTGTTGGTTTCTGTAAATATGAACACATTTTAAATTGCATATAAATCTGTAATTTAATGTGGGACATGAGGTACATATTAATAACGAATGAAAGAACAAACCTGGTATTTTGCAGTCTAAGGATGGACAGTTGGACCATATTTACACAGAAGGAAACAATAAGCATGGCTATGTGCAATGTAATGAGTGATATTGGGTCCATATTTGCAATGAAAGAAGCAATAAACCTGACCATCTGCAATCAAATGAGGGAAAGTGGGTCCATACTGACAATGAAGGAAACAACAAATGTGGATTTGCTCAATTTAATGAGGGAGAGTCAGTCCATTTCTATAATGAAAGAAACAATAAATGTGGCTATCTGCCATCTAATGGGTTACAGTGGATAAATAATTCAAAGAAGGAAACAACAGGCATGGCTATCCTCAATGTAATGAAGTACAGTGAGTCCCATTTACAATTAAGGAATATCATACCAGACCATCAACAGTATAATAATTCAAAGTAGGTCCATATTAACAATGAAGAAACAATAAAAGTTACAATTTGCAACTGAATGAGGGACAGTGGATCCATAAATATAATTCAAGAAACATCTTTCTTGGCCATCTGCAAGTCAATCAGGAAATTAGGTACATATCACAATGAAGAAAGCAAAAAGTATAACCAACTGCAACTTAATGATGGAGAGTAGGTATATATGAATGATGCAGGAATAAATAAACTGGTCATTTGTCATTCACTTGGGACATTAATTCCATATAATGAAGGAAACAATAAACATCACAATTGGCAATCTAATGAAGGAGAGAGGGAATATATCTACCACAAAGGAGAAAACAAATGTGGCCATATGCAATTCAATCACCAACAGTACGTCCATATTTATAATGCAGGAAACAACAAGCTTGGCCATTATCAAACTAATGAGGGACATTGGGTTATACTAACAAAGAAGGAAAAACAACTGTTCTAGTTTGGTAGCTGCCAGAATGCAACCCACCAGAGATGGATTGGCTTTTAATAAAAGGGGATTTATTTTGTTAGTTCTTCAGAGGAAAGGAAGCTAACTTTCATCTGAGGTTCTTTCTTACATAGGAAGACTCAAAGTAATCTCTGCTGGCCTTCTCTCCAGACCTCTGGTTTCCAACAACTTTCCCCCGGGTGATACTTTTCTGCATCTCCAAAGGTCTGGGCTAAACTGTGAGTGCTGAGATGAGGTATGCTGAGTTGCTTAGGCTGTGCTATGTTGCACTCTCTCATTTAAGCACCAGCCAATTAAGTAAAATGTCATTCACTGCAGTAGGCACGCCTCCTAGCCAACTGCAGACATAATCAGCAACAGATGAGGTTCAGGTATGATTGATTGATGTCCACAGCAACAGTACTAAATGCCTTCATCTGGCCAAGTTGATAACTGAATCTAACTACTACACCCCTTGGCAACTTAGCAACTACATGCATCACCTTAAACTATATAAAGGTGAAAAAAAATTCTCTTCTGGCTGTGGACCTGTGAATCTGAAAACAAGTTGTCTGGTGGCAATGTACAAAGAAGGGACTATCACAGGATCCATAGGAATAAATTGGAAAGAAAATCTGCAGGGCAAACACTATTGGATTTCAAAGACTGAAAGTCATTTATCCTTCAGCTTTAGAAAGGGGCAGTCCCTCCCTTTCCAAGGGCCTATGCAGTGGCTTGAATCTTTTCAAATCAACCTTGGGAAACACTGAGGAGACCACCTTTTTCTTGGCTCCATTCTCTCCAGGCATCAGGGCCACCCTGGGCTCTTTGCCATTTTGGGGGCACATGCTCAACCCCTCCATGTGGTGGCAGACAGACTCCCCCCAGTCCCTCAAGGAGCATGCTGTACCTTCTCCAAGGCCAGAAGCTGCACGTCTCTTCCACTGAAATGAGGTGGGAAACTCACCCTCTCCATATATATGGGTGGGTCCACTCTCCTGGCCAAAGTTTCTTGGCTTCAGACCCAAGCTTCCATGGCTATTACTCTGCAAACTCCATTTTGTCCCTTTGTATCCTCCTTTGTCCAGATCGGCAGTAGTTCTATTTACACCAACAGTCTCTTCGAGCACACCAGGACTTCTACATTATTCTCTTCATGGTTGCTCCAAAATCTTCCCCTTACCCATCCGGAAAACCATTCTAACATATCTGGTATTTGCAAACTGCAACAGCATCCCACTGTCTGATACCAAAATCCTTCTCAAGTGTGTTGCATTCTGGCAGCGAGCAAACTACAAACAACCACCATGGCCATCTGCAATCTAATGAGGGAATGTGGGGCCATATTTACAAAGAAGGAAATAATAAATGTGGACATCTGCATTGTAATGAGATATGATGTGTCCTTTATGACAATGAAGAACACAACAAACATGGCTAACTGCAATCTAATGACTGGCAGTGGCTACATATTTACAAGGAAACAGCAAACATGGCCATCTGCAATCTAATAAGAGACAGTAGGTCAATATTTACAAGGAAGGAAACAATACATGTGGCCTTCTACAATCTAATGAGACAGTATGTCCACACTTTCAATGAATTAATCATGAAAGTGGTCATTTGTAATATTTTGAGAGACAATGTGTCTATGTGTATAGCGAAAGAAACAAAAAACATTTCAATCTGCAATATTATGAGGGACATGGTCCATATCTACAATGAAGGAAATGACAATATGACAATTTGCCTTCTAAGAAGGGATATGTGTTTTATTTACAGTGAAAGAAAAACAAGGACAGCTATCCACAATATAATGAGAAATATGGTTCTCTACAATAAAGAAAGCAATAGATATTTTTCTCTAGTGAGGGTGAATTGGTCCATATTTACAATTCAGGAAACAATAAATGTGGTCTGCTAAAACCTATTTAGGGAGAGTGGTTCATATTCACAATGAAGGAAATTATAAACCTGATCATCAGCAAACTATTGAGGTGCATTGTGTCCATATTTAAAATGAAGGGAACAATAATGGTGGCCATCAGCAATATAATAGGGGACATTGATCCATATGTTCAGTGAAGGAAACAACAGTCATGGTCATCTGCAATCTAATGAGATGCATCTTTCCATATTTACAATGAAGGAAACAACAAACGTGGCATGGCCACCTGCAATCCAGTGAATGATAGTGGGTGAACAACACACCATAACTTATTAGAATGCAGACATCCACATTGTATATACAAGCATGGCCTTCTGAAATCTAATTGCATCCATACTCATAATGAAGTAAACAAGCACACCCATCTGAAATATAAGAGATTCCATGCTTACAATTAAGGAAACAAACAGGACCACATGCAATCTAATGACGGATAGTGAGTGCATATTTATAATATAGGAAACAACAAGCATGGCAATCTGCAATCTAATAAGGGATTAGATTTACGAGGTAGGAAACAATAAATGTGGAAACAATAAACCTACCATCTAATGAGGTTATTCTGCTAACACCAGCATTTCCTATGCCCTTTTTCATTCTACTTCTCCCCTCCTCAAAGCATATGGAAGCACAATCTGGCTGATGCAAACATGGAGAGCAGATGCGGAGACAGAGCTTTTCAGGACTTGTCCTCAGCCCAGGTGGTGCAGCTCCAGAAGCCTCCAGCTACTTGGAATCAGTGTCCCTCTTCGGACACATCAGAGACAGAAAAGGAAAGCAGTGGAAAATCCTCTGGAGGACTCACTTTTTTGTTTTTAGATGTGTTCCATAAAAGTCTGTAATGACCCAGTGACAGAAGACAGATGGCAGTGGTAGATAACAGTGTTGAAGTACACAGAAAAAGACAATTTTCCATGTAGTAGAAGCTAAGACCAGTAGGAAACTTGGTATTCACTAGTCACAATCCCTTTGTAAATGCAATGCCACCACATAAGAGATCCCATGCATACACTGTACAAAATAGCATCTTTGTGTGCATGTACCTTTATCTGAAATGAATGCTTCATTTGACTGAAAGGAAGGAAGAAGACTAAGTCATAGGGTTTGCTCACTGAATTAATAGGGAAATGGGAATATGAGCTAAAATTGTCCTAAAGTACAGCATGTCTCAAACCTGAATCATCAGATTGCACTGTTTTTATATTGTTCTAGACAGGTACAATTGTATAAAAGAAGGCAAGTGACCTTTCTTCCTATTTCCTCCATGTAGACACAAGTTCATGGTTTATTGTCTGGTCAGTGATTCTCTCTCATAAAAAACGAGGGTAGGTACTATTATGTACCATCAATAATAAGATTCCAGGAAACTCCTGCATCCCATAGGGCAAAGACTTTTCCAGTCAGAAAAAGACATACTCTCTGACCTTTCCTAGGGAGACTGGCTAGCAGACATAAAACAACAGCTACTCACTTTAGCCAACACATTCCCACTCTCTTCTATGAGGTGCTAAAAATACCTCAACTATAAGCCCTTCTGTCAACAGTGTACAGGTACTGTCAGTTTTATGGAGCAACAATGAAAGCCACAAAGACAAAAATCACAAGAGTGCTTTAGAGCTGTTCTTTGGCTAAATTCTGCTATCAGGACATTTGAGAACAGGTAAGAAGACCCATCAGTAACAAACACAATGAAATGAAGGCACTTATGTGTGCACATACTACATCATTCATATGTGGCAAAGAAAAATGTGTGCCTAACTTCCTTATGCAATAAGCTCCCTTCTGGAAAATTTTCAATAGTAAGTAGCAGGATCTGTAAATAATTTCCAGCCTTTATTCTTTTTAAATTTAACCTACACCATTTTTTATAAACACACCCATATTTTTTTCCTTGGGGAATAGTAGCTTCCTCAAACAAGTTCTCTATCTGTAGAGGAAGAATTAAGAAAGGGTACTAAATGAATGACAAGAAATCTTTCAAAATCAGAAGGTAAACATTGTGCATAAAATGCTAGTGCTGCATGAGTGCCCTCCACTGAGAGGTCTTAGACATAGAAGGGTTGGAAAAGTATCACTTCTCTTTTTAATCAAGGAAAGTTTTTTCATAAGAATATATTGGTTTGTCTTGTAATCTAACAGGATAATTCCTTTCCATGTCACACTTTGAAAAGACAGCTTCACTTGGAAACAAATAGAAAATATTACTTTTCTTTTGAAGAGTTAAGATTCTCACTACCTGCCTGGTCCCAAATTTTTTCAAAGCTCTTTATTTGAAATTATATCGACTGTCATTATGTAAATTTCACTGTGCATATTATTACACTATAGCTTTAAATCTTTAAAAGACTGTTTTACATGATGTTTCATAAAAATAATTGTTTAGTCAATTGCTATTGTAGCTCAGTCTCTGATGTGTAAAAGTAACTTGGAGAAAAGAAAAGCCACCTAGAAGAAGGGAAAAAATTAAAAAGAGAAGCAGAGTATTGCTGACTGATCTAAGTTTGTTATTTAAGAATGGTTTTCCTCATCTTATATGTGAACATGCTGACCACAAAGCACGTCTTCCTAGGTCCCTGTTCCTGGGAGCACCTGGAGAAGCATTTCTGACAGCCTTTCCCAGAGCAAATGTGAAGCTTTAAAACTCTGTCGTCCATGGAAGCAGGCTCTGATGGGGGAACAGAGCTGGGGAGTCCTCTAGAGAGGAAGCAGGCCCACTAGAGTGGACTCAGACTTTGGTGAAAATGCAGACACACTGAGGAACAGATCTGCCAGACTATGTGTCTGTACATGTGTACTAATGTATATCAATGTGCACATGTGTGTGTCTGTCCCTATCCTGCATGTGTGCATACATTAATTTGTGTGTGTGAAAGACATTAACTATGAAATATTCCATGTCAGATATTATGTACAGTTTCAATAATAATAAATACAATTTCATTATTACAACTTCAATAATAATACAATTTCACAGGCCAACTAAGTCTAGCTTTAAAAGGGCCTCATTTCCAGAATCACCCAATGTTTCATCAGTTGACTAACTGACAACATCCCTTTCTCATCTGCCCTGAGGCTTTGTTTCTCCACAACAGGGGTTCTACAAGGGGAATGGTACACTCAGTTGGTGTGTTCAGGAAAAGCTTCCTTAATGGAGAAGGGCAGAGAGCTCACCCTCTGTGAACCAACTACTTCTTCCTTCTCCCTTGGGAGCTTGAGGATCTGGATCAACACCAGCCCTTCCTTCCCTGGTTGGCTTGCTCACCTCTGCAACAGCTGATACCTGCCCAGTCTCAGAGAATAAGGGAATGCACCACAAGCTGGGATGTGAATTTCAGTGCAAACTGAATTTTCCACTTGGAATAGCAGCCTGACAGCACTGCACCCTGGGACCTCCTCTGGTGTGTGTGGTCTTGACAATACCACAGGTGGAACAAGCTTTCCTGCTCACCCAGTACTTATTTGAATAGTAACTCTCATTTTATTTCAAATGGTTGATTTTGCTTCTGCATACCAAACCACAGAACATTCTCTGTGACTCTTTGAGCTAGAGATAAAGTTTCTCAGCACTGAGTATTTCAATGAATGGCAGGACATCAGGTGGAACTGAAAATATGTGCAGAAGGCAGGATAGTTTCTTAGAGGCTGGTGTCTCTCTCTGTCTCTCCCAAGATATCTCAAAGGACAAGTGCAGCCTTATAAAGTCTTCGGGTAGGAAAAATATGCTGATAATAACAAAGTTTCAAGATTCCAGCAGAAAGGAGAGAGAATATTTGGGTAAACAAAGAAATGGGAGGAGGGATATATTAACATAACTGTTCCCAGCAACAGGTGTCTTATTTTCTAAGGCATCCATGCATTTTATCACCATCAGTAAACTAGAAATAAGCTCACTAACAAATTCCACACTGAATTTCAGGAGAAAAGCTCAAATTTCAGGAGAAGTGACCTCAAATACTGCAAATGGTAAGACAAACTCAAAATGCTGAAAGAGACCCAAATCTGTTGATGGCCATTACTGCCATTTTTAGCGAAAAGCACTTGTACAGTGTGCTTTGACATGAGAACCACCTAGCTGTGTTCATGACCCAGTGCAGTCCTGACAGCACTCTGTGGTACAGATATGGACTCAGGATCCAAGAGGTTGAGGGATGTCATTTACAAGGCCACAGCTTCACATGGTCAGTCCCATCACTGTTTCACCAGGAATCTGAATCCTGGGATTTGGTCTTGTTCCACAAAAACTTGTCTCCTGTGCACCAGCCTTGCCAGAAAAAGATTGCAGTCCAAATATAAAATAACATCAGGACATGTGCTCAATCAGACTATTGGTCATGTTCCCAGTCTGTTGGTCCACCAACCCCCAGGGAACAAATGAGGTGATAGTTTTGTACAGGTGGCAAGTTGGCCACCAACCACTGTCAAAAACTGGAGGAACATCTCATCAGACTGTTTCTCTCTTTTTTAATAAGCCCAAAAAGTCACAAAACAAAAGCAAACCCCTGTATTCCATCATCTTTAGTTAAGAGATTTTCTGGGTTTGCCTAATAGATATTTTCTTAAAGGAGACTTTGGGGTAACATAATTTACACCATGTAATTTCTTCATTTCTCAGCAATTCTTTCAAGAATAATGTTTTGCAATCTTGCAATACAAATGTCAAATGCCTGGTACACACAATGAAGCACTCCACAAACTCAAGTTCCATTCCTCTTCAGGTCTCAAATACAAGATTAATACTATTTCTGCAAATGTTCACAATGAAACTTCATTGTGAACATTTGCAATCCCAATCCACATTACCATACAGAAACAGGATCTGATATTGCAATCCCAAAACATGGGTCCTAAGTCTAATTCCTTAGTGGTAGTCAGAAAATGTGGACTAAGATACAGTGTTGCTTACCAGACACTGAGCTCCACCAACAGTTGCTTAATAGATCATATTACTCCCAATGATATCCCTAAATCTAATTTAAAAATTGTTACCAAATCGAGACAAAACATGTAGGCTGTCTTCTATTCTTTTTTCATCAAACTGTCTTCAGATTAATATTAAATTTAATGTTCTCTTTATGGGTTTCCAAAATTGCCCTCATAATAATTTTTGTTTTATTATTTTTCATATAATAAAAAGTTGTAGATTTAAAGGAAACTCATGTAAAGAATGCAGTGTACCCATATACCTCCCTGTTGTTGACACTTTGTTTTAGTGTGGTACTTTCATCACAATTGATGAAAGAATATTAAAATACTACTTTTAACTATAGTTTCTGGTTTACATGCACTTTCCCATATGTCACATACTAACACCTTATATTAATGTTATACTTTTTTTTATAATTCATGAAAGAACATTTTAAGACTTTTATTATTAACCCCAGTCCAACATATTATACAACAGGGTTCACTGTGTTATAGTCTCTTGTTATATCTCCTTTCATTTTTGTAACATACACAAACCAAGATTTTTCCTTTCAACCACATTCACATAGATAATTCAGTATTGTAAATTACTGTAATTACCATCACCACCATCCTCTTCTTTGCAATCAACCTAAATAGAAATTTTGTATGAATTAAGCATCATCTCCATTACACTCATTTTCAAATTCTCTACCCCTAATCTATCTTCTGGCAACCTATATTCTAAGTATATGAGATTACTTATTATAATTAGCTCATATCAATGAGGTCATACAATATTTGTCCTTTGGTGTCTGGCTTACTTCACTCAGCATAATGTCCTCAAGGTTCATCCATGCTGTTACATGCATCAGGACTTCATTCCTTTTTATAGCTAAATATTATTCCATCAGATGTATATACCATGTTTTGTGTATCCGTTCATTGGTTGACAGATACTTGGGTTACTTATTCTTTTGAAAATTTTGAATAATTCTACTAATGAATATCAGCCTGCAAATATCTGTTTGAGTCCATGCTTTCAAGTCTTCTGGAGTATACTTAGCAGCCAGACTGCATATCACCTGGTAATTCTTTATTTAGCTTCCTGAGGAACTGTCAAAGAGTCTTTCACAGCCACTGCGGCTTTCTATGTTCCCACCAGTAGTTTGTGAGTATTCATATCTCTCCACATCCTCGACCACTTGTAATTTTCTGGTTTTTTTTTTAAATAGTGCCATTCTAGTGGGTGTAGAATGATATTTCATTGTGGTTTTGATTTGCATTTCTCTAACAGTTAGTGATTTTGAGAATCTTTTTATGTGCTTTTTAGACATTTTTATGTATTCTTTTTGTAGAAATGTCTTTTCAAGTCTCTTGTCCATTTTAAATTGGTTTGTGTTTCTTTTGATTGAGTTGTAGGATTTTTAAATATATTCCAGATGTTAAACCTTTATTGGATATGTGGTTTACAAATTCTTTCTCCCATTGAGTAGACTATGTTTCCACTTTTGTGACAAAGTCTTGCCATTGTTTTGTTTTGTTTTTTTCATCAGCATAATTCTCTAGAAACTCATCCAGGTTGTTGTATGTGTCAATGGTTTCAATTTCTTTTTAGTGCTTAGTAGCATCCCATACTGTGAATGTATCACAATTTATTTATCCTTTTGTCCACAGAAGGAATTCTGGGTTGTTCCCAGGTATTTTCTATTATAAATAAACTGCTATAACATTCATGTACAGATTTTTGTTTGAAAGTATTCTTCAGTTCTTTAGGATAAATGGCCAGGAGTATAAATGTGGGCAGGTTGGTAGTTGAATATTTAGTTGTTCTCTCTCTTTAATTGAGATATATTCATATACTACAAAATTTTACCATTTAACAGCTTATAAGAAACTGCCAAACTGTTTTCAGAGATGCTGTACCATTTCACATTAGTTCACATTAATTTATGAAGTTAAATCTAGCAATTTTCCATTATAGATTGTGCATTAGGTAACAGGTCTAATAACACTTTGACTGGCCCTAGATTCTGAAAATTTTCTCCTACTTTCGAATCCTAAATGTGTTATATGTTTTACATTTATTCCTACAATCCTTTTATAACATTTCAATATTTTTATCTGATGAGTATGTTTACCTCAGCCATATTTGAAGGACAGAATTTCAGTAATTCTGGACAGAATTCAGAGGGCCTTCTGACCACTGCCTGCCCCATGTGGACTGATTGAGGATGCAAGGGCAATTGTACAGGGCAAAATCCTCCCCTGCCATTTTATTTCATAAAAATTTAGACTCTTTTGAGCACATTAAAGTAAAACCATTTCATGATTTAAGTCAAGCTACAATCCATAAATATCAGGAGAATTACTGGAAAACAGAGAGAACTATCCAACACATCCTTCCAAAGACCTCCAAGTCAAACTCCTTAAGGTGGCAGAATGCCCCAAATATATAAGCCCAGTAACCACCGTTACAGGAACCAACATCCTGCCTTCAAAGGAGGCCTTTCTCCCTGCTTAACAGAGCTGTGTATTCTACCACACTATAGAAAGAAGTGAAATGACAACTGGGAGCAGGTAAATCATTGATCTCCATATAATTATCCCCACTGGTACAGCCCTGCTCTAAAACCCTGACCATAATGGTTAACAAGCTGTGCAGACTTGAGGGGAAGAATTTAGTATTAGTGATAGGCAAACTAACAACCTTCCAACAATACTTTCCCAGCTAATAAAAAACAAAATCATTACTATTGCTAGAACCAGGTTTTGCAATGGGCTTACCTGGGCTGGTTTTTCAAGGAAAAAATTATTGAAGAGTTTTCCTCTAACTCACTCTGAGATCACTATGTCCTCATAGGATCACACATCCTTATTTTTTTTCTATCTGACATTATAAGTATTCTGACTTTTTTGGCTATGCCAAGAAAAATGCTTCGCTGTGAAAGTCAAAGTAAAAACTGCTGTTTTTAACTTGATCTCAATTCCTAGTAGATAAAAGGACACATCTGTATGCAAGCACCTGCTGAAATGGGAAGTCTTACACAGTTATAACAGATTCCAGCAGTAAAAATTACCAATGAGCAGGTGTCATTTTATCAGCATTAACTATATAGTTGGTCTAGACTATCAACACAGATGATACAATGCATACCCATCTCCACACTGAACTTCATGAGTGAGGAGCCAAGGATTCACTGCTTATAGACCTGAAGGTGGCTCTTTCTCCCCAAGTGTGGCTCTAGAAACTTCCACTATGTAATTGCATCACCTGAAGTGATGCAAGGATTGGTCTAGAGTACTGATCAATGAGAATAGTACCTCAAGCCATTTTACTCAGATGGCTGCTCAAGTTAGGGAGAGGTGGGGCTCAGAGGAAGATACAGCTCAAAAGCACTGTTTCTTCAGAAGCCTCAAGTAGAATTGTATCCCTCCCAAAAGGTATGGGCCTTATGTCAGCAAGCAATTACTGACAAACTAAGTGCAAAAGGGAATCTTCAGTGTAAATCCAAGTGAATACAAAAATTTTAGACAAGTCAAGGAAATCAAGTTGCAATGTAACTTTACCAAGATAAACATATGCCCCAAGAAAAACATAACAGAAAATCATTAAACATGTTAAGATTCAGAAAAATATGGCACAGCCAAATGATCAAATTAAAACACCAGAGGGGACACACAACTCAAACAACTTGAAACAATTATAAAAGGATATTCATGACATAAAAGATATCAAAGAGACACTGGAAAAGCATAAAGAAGAATTTGAAGGACTTCAAGCCAAGAATACTTTATCCAGCTAAGTGTTCCTTAAAAATTGAGGGAGAGATTAAAATATTCTCAGACAAACAACAGCTGAAAAAAATTGCCAACATGTAACCTAAAATAAAAGAAATTCAAAAGGTAGTTCTCTCACCTGAAACAGAAAGAAAACAAAACAAAACAAAAGACAGGAAAGGGAAGCCTGGATGAGGGCACAGAATTGAGGAGTATGAGTAAAGTTAACTTAAAGGATAAAAAGAGAGGGAGGTAAAAATATAGACCTGACAAATAAAAACCAAAAGGATAAGATGAAGATGCAAGAACTGTCTTTACAGTAATAACTTTGAATGTTAATGGACTGAAATCACCAATTAAAAGATACCAACTGGCAGAATGGATTTAAAACTATAGTACTTTTATATGTTGCTTATAAAAGACTCACTCTAGATCCAAAGATATAAATAGACTGAAAGTACAAAAATGAGAAAAATCTTCTATTCAAGTGGTAACCAAAATAAAGCAGGAGTAGCTATACTAATGTCAGAAAAAATAGACTTTAAATGTAAAGACATTATAAAAGACAAGAAAGAATACTGAATATTAATAAAATGGACAATTCACCAAGAAGAAATAAAAATCATAAATCCCCAAAGAGCTCCAAAGTACAGTACATGAGGCAAATACTTGTAAAACTGAACGAAGCAATAGATGTTTCAACAGCCATAGTGGGAGGCTAGAATACAACACTCTCCTCTATAGATAGGCCAACCAGACAAAACATCAATAAGGAAATAGAGAACAATATGATAAGTAAATTGGACCTGACAGACATATAGAGATCACTATATCCCAGAACACCAGTATTATTCTCTTATACTCATGTAATGATCTCCAGGGTAGAAAGTATCCTGGGAAACAGTTTTTTCTAATTGAATATGATTTAAGTTATTTAAAGCACTTTCCCTAACAATAGTGGAATGAAGCTTGAAAGTAACAACCACCAAAGAACCAGAACTTTCACAACGTATGAAAATTAAACAATTTATTCTCAAATAATCAGTCAGTCAAAAAAGAAATTGCTAGAGGAATTGCTAAATATCTGGAGATAAATGAAAATGGAGATACAACATATCAGAACTTATATGATGTGGCAAAAGATACAGAGAGGGAAAATTATTGCTTATTAAATGCCTATATCAAAAATAAATAAATGAGCAAAATTTAAGGAATTAACTGCTCACTTTGGAGAACTAGAGAAAAGCAGCCACTAACCCTGAAGCAAATAGGAGAAGAGAAATAACAAATATTAAAACAGAAATAAATGAACTGGAGAAAAATAAACAATAGAAAGAAAAAACTAAAACTTGTTTCTTTGAGAAATTTTTTTTCAAATGACTGACACCTACCTTGGCTGACAAAAAAAAAGGACAGACAATGCAAATAAATAAAGAAAGAAATGAAGGCAGAGGGGTTGATCTTTACCATGGATCCTAAAGAAATTAAAAAATTCATGAGGATACTTTCATCAACTATATCCTAACACACTACTCAACTAAGATGAAACAGACAACTTCCTAGAAACACATAAAGAACAGCAACTAGTTCCAACCCCATCCCATATTATCACCCTTTTCAATACAAAAAAGTTAGAAGAACCAAATATCCCTAAGGATTGATAAATGTATCAAAAGAGAAGAAAGAGTTACAATAAAGAAGATAATGTTTAACAAATAGATATGATTTTCAATCAGCATATTGATAGTTCTCAGTATTCTTCTATGCCAGTCTCAAAATGACATAAAAGAATGCCATGTAGGAAACTGAAATTAAGATTGCCAAGGAAATAAGAATTTTCTAAGAAAAATAATAAAGAGGGAATCTTTTCACCTATAAAAAAAAGAATGATTGTTGTTAAATAGAAAGCACCAAATGTTGGGGAGGCTGTGGAGATATTGGAACACTTTCACTGCTGATGAGAATGTACACTGGTACAATGGAAGACAATGTGGTGGTTCCTCAAAGATTAAATATTGAGTTGCCCTATGACCTGGTAATTCCAATTTTCAGTATATACCCAGAGGAAATGAAAGCAGTGACATGAACACACATTTGCACTACATTATTTACAGTGGCACTACTTATAATGCCAAAAGTTGAAAACAATTCAAGTTTCTATCAGTAGATGAAATACTCCATAAGATGTAGCAGTAAAGCAAAATGAGGTCTTGAAGCATATAAAAACATGCATGAATCTCAGGACATAATTCTGAGTGAAATAAGTCAGAAACAGAAGGAAAGATACTTCATGATTTTGCTACTAAGATGCTGATAAGGGGAAATTCAGTAGCTCACAATGTAGATTATAGGGGACTTAGAGCTACAGAGAAGCTAGAGATAAGAGAATTGTTACCCAACAAGGTTAAACTTAAATTTAAGGAAAAGATAAAAGTGATGGTAGTTCATTAGTGGGGTAACATTGCCATATTAAAGGTGAATACAATTGAAAGAGGTTGTTTAGAGTCATGTATCCCTCTGATTCATTTTATAATTATAAATAAGTTCTTACATGAACTATTTCAAAGGTTTGTTCTTGTAGGAGGAGATTATAATATTGGAGTATAGGGGGAAAACTAATACGGCATACTATGTTCTATTGCTAACAGGAAGTCACCAATAGTACCACAATATCAGAGTACATAAATGGGGGAGGAGATGACAAGAGATAGTGTGAGGTTTAGATGTGATATTTGGTGAGGATGAGTTTATTGGTTTTGCCATTTTGGACCAGTGAAAATTGCCTCAAATTGAGGGAGCTTATGATTGCACAATTGAGGATGCAATAAGACATGGGTTATTTTTTGGACATTATCATAGATACCCAATGGCCAGAGGTGGCTACAGGGTACATTGGTGGAGAAGCATAAAGGTACACTGTGGAATATGAATAGGATGGAATATTGTTCAGCTATAGAAAGGACTAAAGTTGTGAAGCATGCAATGAGCTGAATGAATCTTGGGGACAGTATGTTGCATAAAATATGCCAGAAACAACAGAACAAATATTGTATGGTCTCTTTTAGAAAACACATATAAGAAAATTGGGACCCAGGTTATAGGCTTAAATAGAGGCCATATACAAAAGCTGTAAGTTTTATGGCTATATTCTGACATACTGTGCTATATGTACACATCCTAGTATTTCTCTGAAACTTGGGTACTTGTGTGACATCTGAGACACAGAGTTGGAGTTCTGTAGCTCTGCAAGTCAGCATTTCTATATACAACTATTAAGGAAGCCAAAAAAGATATCTGGCTTCAATTAGAGATAAAAATGAAGAAGATCCAATTGGGACTAAGGTAAATCAAAATACAGGGTAAAGGATGATATTTTCTATATTCTAGAACTTTACCTCTATATGAGGCCAAAGGAAGAGAGGTTTATTTTACCCAAAGCCTTAATTTTCTGTAGCATACAAACTAACTCATCCTGCCTAGAGAGTTAACGTTAGCAATCCAAACACAAAGAACCAAGAATGGGAATGAAAGTGTGCAATTCTGTACAGCTTAATGTAATACCCAGTTACATTATGGAGTCTGTTAGGTAGACAATTAAAAGTACTGAAAAAGTCCCTTAAGGAACTGAAGAAAACAATTATAGAACTACTTAACTTTCCAATCTGGGAAGCTCCTCATATACTCTGAAATGCTAGAACTTGCAAGCTAATAGACCAAGCCCTTTGATTTTTCACGATTTTGTGTTGGCTGCTGTTATGACCCTAAGGAGTGTTAAAGTAAAACAAGAGAGAGAAAGGGATCAGGGAGTCTGAAGTTTTAACAGTAAAGACAACAGATGACTTTATTCTTAACTAGTTCCTGCTTATATACTGCAGGGTTTACATGACTAAAAGCATGCATACATTTCATGATAAAATAGAGTGCCTACTTTTCAGTATATTGCATCCTACATACAAGAGATTGCTAACAAGACCTTGGGGTTTAAGAAAAAACAAGCATCCTTTCCCTCCCAGACTGTTCTCCAAGTAAGCAGATAACAATTTCCACAGTTTACTGTTGATGCTAAAATAGGCCGTGGGAGATTGCAAGGCAAAGAAAATAATAAAATCAACAGGCTTTTCTAGATCTATTTAAATAAACTGCCCTTCCTGGATGTGTTGTTCAACTAATTGTAATTCTTGTTCAGCCACAGCTGTTAATTGCCTTTTGTTTAATAAATCAGAATTTCTTCATAAAATATCAAACAGGTTCTGTAGCATATAATTTAGAATTCCTAAAGTGGCAGTAGCAAAAGTGAAAGCAGAGTATCAATAATGACGTGCACCTATAGTAAGTGACCAGATTTCATAAAATGAATTCATCAGATTGATTGAAAATGAATGCAGAAATGAGGTTTTTTTATAATTGGTTGTGCATTTTTGGTAATTTTAAATTTATTGCATGCAGTTTTTATGATATTTTCCCACAATAGTAACCAAATTCCAATTTGCTTACATGATCGGGTCCAGTTGAGTCCTCTGGAAACTGGCTAGGGACCAAGAGGAGCATCCAGAGACTTAGATATCTTTATTGAAGTACACCTCCTTCTGGGAGGATAGCCAGTTCTCCCAGCTAGAGTGCAGATATTTATTTTTATTTTTTACCAAGGTCATGTGATCGCAACATCAGTTGCATGTATTGGCAATATCAGGTGAACAGAACAGACTTCACAAGTGTATTTTTTCCTTGCATTCAGCCCTTAAATTTGATCTGCTCCCAATATAAGTCACAGTTATTTGGGGATAAATTTAGTTTATACATATATAGTTTATATAAACACTGGACAAAGCATTAAAATATTTTGGCTTAAAGGAATTTAGGCATTTATATGATTTGAATATTATTTAGTGAGTAACAGATTCATTTATAGCAATATTACTTCAATTAGTAGATTAAGTCACCTGGTTTAGGGCAATAAAAGAAACAGTTTTCTTTTTTGCCAGTATAATGATACCCAGGAGAAAATCAGTATATTTTATACAGATGATGACATGATAAAAATTAACATAAGTTTTTTTGATAAAACACAGACTTTTCGCCTTTTACATTGATTATCTAGAAAACATTTTTACATCTTTTAAGAGTCCAAGAAAACATTATTATTTTAGACTCATTAACTCTTTCTTGATTTTGACCATAATTTACATTTTTATAAACCCTCAGCAATTACTACATTAGTTCAGGCTTTGTTTTATATTTTTCTCATTTTGTAAGTTATTTATTTTATCTTAGGATAAAATTATTTTGTTTTCCTATTAATAAAAATACATCTTTTATATTTTTCACATTTGTCATTATTTTAAACAAATATTTTACCACATATAATTACCATCAAAATTAAATTTGTTAAAATAATGTTAAATACTTAAAATATTTTAGTTAATGCATATTTGAAACATCAACATATAGTTTTTAACAAGAATTTTCAGTGTTAAAGTTCTGTAAATATATTTCCTTTTCAAATATATGGCCAGTTTCCAAATTGCTATTTGTTGAGTATCTAAGTTAACAAAAGGAGATGGGGCTGCCATTCCCATTCCTTGTCACAGATTTTATTTGTAGCATTGGTATAAATTTCAGTAGAATAATTATTTAGATTAAACCAAGGTAACTTAACAGAGCACTTTGAGTCAGAACTACAATCCTGAATTGCATACCCTTTAGGGGACCAATCGTTACAATTCCATAGGAACCATTAATGAGTGCTGAATCTTGTTCTGCATTGTTCCTATTGAATGTTTTCTGACTCAGGTGTAGATGATTTTTATATAAAGGCAGCTCATTAAGAACAAGTTCAGAAATAAAAATTTTTTTTGCCCTGCTAAAGGTATGGTAAAGAAGCAATCTTTAAATTTATCATAATAATAGGAAACATTATGGCTTTGAGGCTGAATCCAATAACAATGCTTCTGTACTAAAGAGCTCTAGTGACTCTTAAGTCTTCATTGAGACCCCTGTAGTTTCTAACCATGCTTTCAACAAAAATATACTCCTCCATTCACCTGTTATGATTTCCCATTACCCTGATGCTACAAGGAAACAAAAAATTACTTTAAACTTCAAAAACACTTACAACAATGACCTAGGTCTTGGATTCCTGTGGTGAATCCTCAGCATCCAGAGACACTCAATTTCCTTGGATACTTTAACATGAAAGTGGAGTAGTCCCTTCTTAGAGTCCCTTAGTGGCCACCATCTTTTGGCCACTGTTATGACCCTAAGGAGTGTTAAAGTAAAATGAGAGAGAGGAAAGGGGTCAGAGGTCTGAAGCTTCAGCAGTAAAGACAACAGACAACTTTATTCTTAACTAGTTCCTGCTTATATACTGCAGGGTTTATGTGACTAAAAGCATGCATACATTTTTTGATAAAACAGAGTGCCTACTGTTAGGACTTTTCAGTATATTACTCCCTACATAGAAGAGATAGCTTACAAGACCTTAGGGTTTAAGTAAAAACAAACATTCTCTCCCTCCCAGGCTGTCCTCCAAGTAAGTAGATAACAGTACCCATAGTTTACAGCCAGCACCACTTTGAAGCCAGTCACTCCGAATAAATTCACAGGTTTTCTATTAACACTTGGCTCCTACAATTTTGCTCTTATGAAACTTATGCTCATCATGGAGAAGCTAAGCCTACCTAAAATATACCTAAGAATTACTTCCAGAGAACCTCTTTTGTTACTCCAATGTGACCTCTGTCTCCCTTAACCCAATTCTGCAAGAATGATAATTGCCTTCTTGCCCCCACCCTATGTGGGGCATGACACCAAGGGATGAAAATGTCCCTGGTAATATGGGACATAACTCAGGGGATGAGCCTGGCCCTGGCACTGTAGGTTCAGCAATGCTTTCCTGACTGAAAGCGGGAAAAGAAATAAAGCCAAGTGAGATATCAGTGGCTGAGAACATTTCAAAGAGTTAACAGATTATTCTGGAGGTTATTCTTAGGCAAACTTCAGCTAGATATTGCTAATTTCAAAGCCAGTAGTGGGCATAACAGACAGTTGAAGAGCCCCCCATCTACCTAGAAGCCTCCTGCAGAACAACTTATACAAGGTTCGGCTACTCAAGGTTCACTGCCTACCACAACCTCAGCCTTGGACATGAAAAGTTGAGCCACATACAGTTGGGTTCCTGGGCAGTGTATCTTGATTTTTTTAAAAAAAACTAACACTAAATCAAATTCTAGTTTAATTTACCTCACTAGTGGGTTACACTGACTTAAATAAATATTTTACAGTTAAATTGGGTCCAGTCTCCAATGCCACTGGAGACCTCATGTTAGCTCTTGTTATGTGTGGTAAAGGAAAGAAGAAACCAAAGTATTTTATTCTCTGGAACCAAAGGAATAGAAATTGTTTAGATAAGAAACTTAAAAAGAAAGAGGTCTTTTCCAAAATCTATTTACCATTTCCCTTGGGCCAGGAGAACCAATCTATATCAGATAAAGACCATATATATAAAACTACATTTTTGAGCAGTGTATAGAAGGAAAGTTCCAGATTTAACTGAGACATACCACTTAGATAAGATGGAATCTTAAGTGATATAAACTTTATCACTCTTCTCTTTTGACTTATTAAACAGTGAAAGACAAAAGAAAGTAGGAAGAGGGAAAAATTAAGCAAAAATAAAAATCAAATAAGACTGGCCTCTGACATGATGGAATAAGAAGAGAACTTCACCTATGTGGTCTTGACTCCAAACCCACTAGAAAAAATCAGAGAAGCCCGATCTGAGGATGTTCTGTAAAATATCTGACTAGTACTCCTTAAAATCAAGGATGTGAAAAGCAAGAAAAGACTTAGCAACACTTACAACACTTAGGTACCTAAGTAGACACAAGATAATGCAATCAGGGACCTAGATCAGGTCCTGGCATCAGGGGAAAAACTCATGAAACCCAAAAAGAGCATGGAATCTTGCTGATGACTCCATTGTGGCATGTCCTGTATGATAGATGATGTTACATGTGGGAAAATGAGCTTAAGGGTTTTGTGCATTCTCTGTCTATATTAGCAACTTTTCTATAAATCTAAAATTATCCCAAAATTTTAAAGTGAGATAAAATTTCAGTAATAGAGGAAAAAACAAAGAGTCTGGATGTGAGAGTCATCAGACAATGGTACCTCAAAAAGAAATAAAGGGGGGTTAATAAAAAAAGAAAAATAACAAATGAAGTATAAGCCTCACTGGGATATGGTTCTGTCTCCAAGGCTAGAGATCTCTCATAGCCACCGACAGAACTCTCCCTCTATAGTTTGTCTTTGGTGATGAAAAATTGGGGGAAAATGGCGTCAGTTGTACTATCTGTAATTAATACCACTGAATCATATACTGAAAATTGGTGAAAATGGAAAGTGAATATATCATACAGTTGCCACATGTGTTTTTTAGAAGTTCAGAACAATAAGAAGAAAAAAAAAACACCTATAGTCATATGAATTTTGCTCCAGACATGACCACTAAAGTGCATAGGCAAAGAGAAGCAACATATTTTTGTGGGTTGCCATATATCAGGCAAAAATGCTTTAACCACTTTAACCCTCTCAATCCTTACAACTTCACAGAGAAGTAATTATGAACATCCTCTCCACTATGCAAATTAGGAGCTCCAGGCACAGAAAGGATAGGTCACCTGCTCAATGTCACGTAGACTGGGGGTAGCAGAGCAAGTTGGACCCAGCATGGCCAGGTCATTCAACCTCTGGTCATTGGGCAAGAGAGCTGGTCATGGGGTGGTGAAGGTACATAGAAGACATATGGTGGTGTTTTTAAGAATGACACCTGGGAAATGAGGTTGTGGAACTAAGGGGAAGAAAGAGAAAAATGTGGGTGGGAGGCTTAGGCCAGCAGAAAAGATGACATAAAGAAGGCTTCCGGTTGTTGCCACAAATGGCCCAAGAAGGAGGATAGTCAGCAAAGATGCATTTGGTCATAGTCCCAATTTTGCCTAAACTCTTCCCTGTTCACTACACTCCTCAATTTCAAGATCTAGACAAGCAAAGTCACTATATTTTCAAATTTTAAAATGGCCCCACATGATTCCTTTAAATATCTTTTCTGATTATCCACTCCTCTTTCCTACTTTCACTATCCCCTTGTGACTCATCTAAGCATCATCAGAAATTACCAGATTCCATTGGGAGTGAATATTAATTCATGTACCTGTAGCATATTTTATTTATTATGTTAATTACTTTTATTACTGTTATGATATTGCCAAAGAATGAACTCCATCAGATAGTGTACAACACACAGTTCCATACCTGTTTTCACTATCCCCAGCCCTGACACACTCCCAGCTAAGGGAGAAGGGCAAAAAAACAATAGGTAGAAAATACATTTGCCAGATATTTTTATTATCTTCAGAGTTCCTATTACCTTCTGCTATCTTTGCAAAAGTACACATTCCTGACCCTCAATTTTCCAACTCTAATAAAGCTACACCCAATTAGCTCTATTAAGCTAGGTCAGCCACCCACCACACAGCTATGCTGACCAGAAATGTAATAGCTCTCAAGCAGCACTGCACACCCATCTCCACATCATCCAATACATACAGACACACACACACACACACACATACACCGACACACACACACACACACATATTAAGCAAATATTTGTAAGGGGTCAAAAGGATCAAGAAAGTAGATGGAGGGAAGACATTAACAGGAATATATTTGCAGTTGGTTATATTGGACCTAGAGCCATGAAACACCTGGAGTACTAAAGCAGGTGTTTAATATGCACACATTGAGTTGGTTCATGGAAATGCAAAATGAAGGAGTGATTCCTTTGGATGAGGTCTACTGGGAAGATTTCACATGGGAGCTAAATGGATGAAGATTGACACAACATAGATGACAGAGAGGACTTTGGTGGGACTGAATTCCAAATCAAGTAACATTGTCAGACAATTGAGCTAGTTCAGGCAAGGTACATCTGAGGATGGGCCCCATTAGGACAAGTGATGGAATGAGGTGAAAGACTAGAAGACAGGAGGGGTTGGGGACAGCTGACCAATTAAAGGAGAAAGTGTAGAGTAGGTTGGCAAATGCTAGTCATGGCTGTGATGACTTCGCATTTGATCCAAAAGGAAGCAAAAGTTCACAAAAGAAGAATGAAAAGAATTATGTTTGGGAGAGATGATCCTGCCAGTGTTTAAACGTACACCAGGAAGAGGTGGAATCAGACAGAATGTAAAGTATTAATCCTGACAAAGGTGGCAATAAAATTTAAAATGTCTTTATGGTGAGGAAAGGAAGGAAGGGGCAGGCAAAAGGGGTGTAAGGGGAAAAGTCCAACAGTCTCGGACTTATGAAAGTAAAAATCTATCAGTGACAACTTTAGGGCCCATGGATATCCACCTCAGAGGACCTCTGCACTGTGAAGAACCTTTGCACTTTACTTAAAAAGGTCATTAGTCATGTTTCTCTCATCCCACAGAGAAAATTATTTGTGAAAGAACAAATCATTTGAGGTAAACTGACTGAATAGATAGGGCAGACCAAGGACTGTCCCCACTGCTACTCACATTCACAAATGGCTAACAAGCAAGCATCTCAGGCAGGAAAGGTGCACCCTAGAGGTTCCTCACAGCTGTATTTCTAAAAAGCTAAACATAATGCTCTGTGTAAGTATTTGATAAAGATCTCAGATCAGTTTCTCTTGAGATACAATTCAATTAATACAGTCTAAGCTGCCCTGGACTTCATTTCCAAAGACCATTGATTTCATAAAGATTTTTTAACATTAGATACCTGGCTTCCAAAACAGGAATTTATTGGCTCATGGTTTTTTGAGATCAGGAGAAGTCCAAAACTGAAGTGTCATCAGAAAGATACTTTCTACCTGAAGACTGCCACCTTCTAGGACTGGCTGCCAAGGATCTTTGATACTTATTTTTCTAATCACAAAACAGCATTTTCTCTTTTCTCACCTGGGTACTGTTGATTTCTAGATTCTTTCCCTCCTCCCCACCCCAGTGGCTTTCTTTCTTCAAGTCATCTGCTCATAAAGTACTGTGTAGTCTAGATTAGAATCCAAATTCACTCTTTTGGGTCAGACCTTAATTAAAAATAACATTTTCAAAAGGTCTTATTTACAATGGATCCACAAACATAAGAATGAATTGAGATTAAGAACATCATTTTCTGAAGTATATAATTCCAGGATTGAAAACCTAGAAAGATCTTTCAAAGAGTCAAAACATTAGCATTTCCTAACAATGATTAGTGGGTGTTCTTGATAACTAGAATTATCACTAAACTGAGTATCCATGAGCAATATGTATTCATGATTCCAAATATAATTTTTACTGCTTTATAGATTTTAAGCATAACAGGGATATTTTATTTCTCACCTAGAATCAAAACAGAATTTTCTCTTTCATGCAATTATCAAAACTCAGTAGCACATTAATATGTTAGTTTCACTAACATTTCATAGTTTCTAAGCTGAGAAATAAATATGATTCACTGACCTGTAGGCACATATCTTAACTAATAAAACAATTATTACTCAAATTTACCATAAAAAGCTATGAAATTTTGCAATTCCAAAACTGAGCAATATGTGTGATTCAGTGACTTCTGGCATTTATGTTAAATCAGTAATACAGTTAATAGCAACTAAATATTTCTACTGCCCTAGAACTGTAAACTTGTTAGTTAATAAGTCCCTTTTATAAAAAGCTGATCCCTTTCTGGTATATTGCATTCTGGTAGCTTTATCAAACTACAAAACACTTAGAAAACTCACTTAGGAAGCTGTGAAACTTGTATACAGCATAATTTCAGAAACTGTGTGATATGCATGAATGTTGATTGCTTTGCATGTATCTTGGCTCAATACTGTTAAAACATGCTTTACCTGTGCTGCACTGAAACAATTATGTATCCCAAAAAACATATTCTTTTAACCCTGATCCAGTATTGTAAGGCAGAACCTCTTGATTATGTTGTTTCCATGGAGATGCGACACTCCAATATTAGATGTGATCTTTTGGTTAGATGAGGAGGGACTCCATCTATTTAAGATGGGTCTTAATTATTTTGTAGGAGTCCTTAAAAGAGCTGACACAAGGTCAGAAAGTTCAGATGCTAGGAGAGCTGAAACCAAGACACAGGTATCCAGAGAAGCTTGCAGTGCTGGCACAGATGTTTGGAAAGATATTAGAAGCCAGAACCCAGCAGATGTCACAGGTGACTTCCATAAGATGCTAAGCAAGTCAGAACATGGAGAGAACTGATAAAGAGTAGCTAAGTGAGAGCCCCCAGTCCCTTGGAAAGTAAGTCTCTGGAATCAGAAGCACAAAGTAATGAACCAGGAGCAAGGGCTTCAGATGCCAGCCATGCACCTTCCCAAATGACAGAGAAATCCTGGACACCATTTGGTCTTTCTTCGGAGTCAAGTTTTCTTTCTCTGGATACCTTAATTTAAACATTTCTATGACCCTAGAGCTGTAAAGTTGTAACTTAATAATCCCATTTATAAAAACTGATCCTTTCTGGTATATTGTAATCTGGTAGCTTTAGTAAACTGAGATAAATGCATACAAAAAGCAGATAAATAGCATATTGCATTGTCTCAGAAACTATGTGTTATTTGGATTCATTGACTTCTATGAACTTATCTCACCTCAGTAATGCAATAAAATGCAAGTTTCACCTTGACAGCTATGAAAATTGTATATTTCACTGTTTTGGAGACTGATATAAAATATTTCCTAATTTGGGGGCATTTATCTTTAATCTAATAGATGTCAAACACTACTTTCACATTCAAAATTGCATATTTAATAAAAGTTGCAGATGACCTTGTGGAAACTGATTAATATACATTGTTCACTGACTTCAATAGAATTACCATGACTCATTAATATCATAAAATTAGCAGTATCATTTGGTAAGCTGAGAAGATATCATTTTGCTTAGTTTCTGAAGCTAAGTGTATGTTTGATTCATTTGTGTCTATTCACTTATCTGGACCTAGTAATTAAGTTAAAACACTATTTCCACCTGGAAAGCTGCAAATTTGGTATATCCCATAATTGAGAGAATTGAATGATATTCAGGATTCTCTGACATCTGTGCATTTTTATTGACTCAGAAATGCCAGTAAAACATTACTGTTCTCTGGGGGAAAGAAATAGAACTAATGATTTGCTAGGTTTCAGAAACTGGATTCAGTGTCTTCTATGTATTTAACTCAGCACTACAGTTAAAAAATAATTTTCACTGGAAGGAAGCAAACATGGTATATTCCATAGTTTCTCAAGTTGAGTGATACACAGGATAGGCTTTTATGTGTGCCTCTATAGTGATTCAGTCATACATCTTTTACCTAACAAGGTACAAAACTGCTATATTGTATAGTTTCAGGGACAGTGCTATACCTGATTTACAGATTTCTGTATATTTATCTATACTCAGTAATACAGATAGTACACAAATTTCACCTAGAAAACTCAAAAATGCTTTTACATAGTTTCAAGAATTGAGTGATATACTAATTCTCTGAATTATATTCACTTTTAATGGCTCAATACCACAGTTAGAGGATAATTTCACAAAAAACATGAAATTATTGTATTTCAGTGTTTCAGAAATTGAGTGGTATATGTGATTCTGTGACTTTGATGCTTTTTTTCTTGATCAGTGATAATTAAATCACAAGTTTCACTTAGACAAGTTTCACTATAAAACTGTAATTATGCACTGTTTCAAAATTGAATGATTTACATAACAGACTCCTAATACTAAGTTACATAATTAAAAACAAAATCCACTTAAACTGGTATATTGAATAGTTTCACACAGTTACATACATGATCACTGACTTCTATACATTTATTTTGTCTCTGTATACAGTGAAAGCATAATCTTCATATGAAAGCTATGAAACTGGTACATTTCATACTTTCAGAAACTGATGTATTTTGAGACATCTATCCACTTATCTTAATTCAATAATATAGCTTAACCCCTTGTTTCACTTAGAATGCTGCAAGTATGACATATAGCACAGTTCTGGAAACTATGATATAAGGATCTTTTACATTTATGCATCTAACTGATTCAGTAATATCATCAAAATATTAGTTTGCCCTAGATCTTTGAAATGGGTATATCACTTAGTTATGGAGACTGAGATACATATAAAATTCACTAATATATTAAAGCATACTTTTTATTTATTACATTAAAGGAGAAGTTACCCTTAGAAACCTGAAAAAATGATAAAACACTTAGTTCAGAAACTGAGTGATATACAGAATTCTCTCACTGTTATACAGTTATTTTGACCCAGTAGTACAGTTAAAATATTAGCTTCAAAGTTGTGAAATTGATTGCATAATTTTAGACAATGAGTGATGCACATTATCTTCTGACTGCTATGCCTTATCTTGACTTAATAATATAGTTAAAACACATTTCACATAGAAAGTTGCAAAACTGATAAATTTCACTGTTTCAGAAACTAAGTGATAAATGTCTTCAGTCACTACTATGCACCTATATAGAGTAATACAGTTAATGCACAATTTTCACCTAGAAAACTGAAAAACTCAAATTACAAAACTTCAGAAGCAGTAATGTACAGTATTCTCTGAATTTGTATTTATCTTGACTCAATAATGCCATGAAAACACTAGTTTCATTTAGAGAGCAATGAAACTGGTATATGCATCATTTCACAAACTGTGAGATATGTGATTCATTTACTTTATACACTGATCTTGTCACATTAATACAGCCGCTAAACAAATTTCCTTAGAAAAAATGAGATAATGATGTAGTACATATTATCAGAAACTGAATGATAGAAAGGATTTCTGAGTTTATGCAATTATCTTGACTCATTAGTATAGTTAAAATACTAAGTTCACTTAGTAAGCTACAAATATGGTATATGAATAGTATCAGAAACATAGTTAAAACTGAAATTTTCATCTGGAAATCAGTGAAACCAGTATATTGCATGGTTCCAAAAACTGTGATATGCTTGATTCAATGGTGTCTAATCACTTATCTTGACTCAGTAATACAGTTAAAACTCAAGATTATCTTAGAAAACTCAAAAAATACTAGGTTGCATAGTTTTAGAAATAGAGTGGTATATATGGTTCATAAACTACTATGCCATTTACTCAGTAGTAAATTTAAAGCAGCTTTACTTAAAAAGTTGCAAAACTGATATATTGCTTAGTTTCAGAACTAAGGTATATACATGTTTCACAGACTTCTTTGCAATTATTCTATTTCTGTAATGAAGTTAAAATACCAGTTTAACCTAAAAAGATGTATAAATCATTTAATGCATAGTTTCATGATTCTCTGAATGATATACAGGATTCCCATTCTCTGAAATTTCTATGCACTAATAATAACTCAGTAATAAAATATAAACACTTATTTAATCCAAAAGTTATATTGCTATATCAGTAAAATATAAACACTCATTTTACCCAAAAGCTAACTGCTATATTGCAATGTTAAAGAAACTGAGTGATGTACATGATTCACAGACTTCTATGCACTTATCTTGACTCATACACTTATGATACAATTTATCCTTAGAAGGCTGTGTTCTGGTATATTTCCCTTCTTTTGGAAATATAGCGATATTAGTGAATTACTGACATCAATCATTTCTCATTACTTAGTAATATAGTAAAAACATTTTGTGCACAAAGCTACAAAGCTGAAATATTGTAACATTCCAGAAAGTGAGTGATACATATGACTCATTAATTCTATGCACTTAGCAATTGATTTAGAGTTAAAAGTCAACTTTCACTTTGGAAGTTGTGAAACTGGTAGATTACATTGATTAATAAACTGAGTGACATAAAGTATTCTACAACTTCTGCTTGTTTTGACTCAGTAACACCATTAAAACTAATGGGCATGATAACAGCATAGGGAGGTGTACAATTTAGTTTGTTCTCCAGAGCAGCTAAAAATAGCCAGAAAATGTCTGGAACAATTGTTTGATGATATCCTGACCAGCCACATGTCATACACCAGTTTTGAATGGGTGGAAGGGGCAATATCACCATAGAACTGTGAGTAAAGACCCCAAAAGCTGCAGGTTGGCACCACTCCCCCATTGATATAGTAGGCTCAGTCAAAAATGTTTCCTTGTGGAAGAAAGAGACCTCTTCTGGAAGAAGTGAGCAAAGCCAAGCTTCAATTATGGTTTGAATTAAGAAATTTGGTCTGCTGAACACAAACCCCAACCACAGGTAGATCAAAAGCAAGTAAGAAAGGAAACCTGAAGATTCTCCTGGCAGACAGGAGACCAAATTGGTGGGGAGAAGCATAAAAAACAAGAAATATGACTTTCATAATAAGCCCTGTTCAGAATACTGGGAAAGGGCTGTGCCCCAAAGCACAGATAAAACATGGGAGTGAGGACTGGCTCTGAAAGTGTTTCTTTTAAAGTATTCTAAATAGCTCATTAAAGAAAAATCAGGTATTTTCAATTATCAGCTTTGATCCACACAAGAGCAGAGTAAGGATAGGTCTGAGAGTCAAAGAAAGAAGTCAAGTGAAGCAGTTAATCCCTTAAAGTGCTTATCATCCCCAGGACAAATGGGAGCCCAGCTCAGGTGGCAGCCATCAATCAGATAATTCACACCCCAGGAGCTAAACCTTGAGACTGCTTCTAAATGTGCCTCTGTCTCAACCAGGCCCATGGCAGCTACAGGATCAGCCTAGAATTAAAGGCACAGAATGACTTTATACTGATAAAGAATTTCAGGTTAACAAGCACTACCTCCTGGGTAGGACAGGAAAAGCACAGAACTAGGGGTTTCACAGGAACCTCTAGCAACCTGCTGGGTCGCATCTCCAGGGAATCTTAATATTGATTATACTTTCCTCCTGAAACCTAGCCCTGCGTTATCTGGGAAAATCTGAATGAGGTGAATGATATCTGAGGTGGCCACTGTAAAAAAATTCCAATTAGGAAGAGCAAAACCAGAAAAACAAGAGATGAAAAATTCTGAACAGTTAAATAGAAGCTATGCTAGTGTTATAAACATCTTGTTCTGACACTAAAATTCATATAAAAGGACGAAGCAAACAAAAAAGAAAATCTTAGGTAAAAGAGTGAAAATGACCTCTAGAATAAAGTAATCAAGAATATCTGAGGCCAAGATACTAACATAAAATTTGAGTCATACTAGAAAAAATGAAAATATGGCCCAATCAAAGGAGCAAACTAACACTTAAGATGAGATGCAGTAGTTTAAATAACTAATGCTCAATCAAACATGCTAAATCCAGACAAAATTTGAATCAATAAGTTGAGAGAAGGATATGTCAAAAGAAATAAAAGATATAAAGGAGATATTGGGGGCCATAAAGAAGAATTTGAAATCTTGAAAAGATAAATTACAGAACTTTTGGGAATGAAAGGGACAAGAGAAGATACTAAAACACAATGGACATTGGCCTGCCACGTGTGTGACATGACTCTCAGAAGCGTAAATCTCCCCGGCAACATGGGACAGAAATCCTGAGATGAGCTGGAACCCAGTAACATGGGATTAAGAAAGTCTTCTTGATCAAATGAGGAAGAGAGAAAAAAGACAAAATAAAGTTCCTGTGGTGAGAGGTTTCAAACTGAATTAAGAGGGTATCCTGTAGGTTATTCTTATAGATTATATAGATATCCCTTTTTAGCATATGGTGGTATAGTGGAGTGATTAGGCAGAAGTACCTAAAAGTGTTGAGCTGGGTTTCAGTGACCTTGGTTCTTGAAGATGATTGTATAATGATACAGCTTTTACAATTTACAGTGTGACTATGAAAACTTTGTGTCTGATGCTCCTTTTAGCCAGGGTATGAATAGATGAGTAACAAATGGATAAAAGTAAAATAAATAATGGTAGGATAAGGGGTAAAAGAAATTGGGTAGATGGAAATATTAGTGATAAATAAGAGGGATAGGTAAGGGGTATAGGATGTATGATATTTCTCTTTTTTTCTTTTTCCTTTTTTTCTGGAGTGATGCAAATGTTCTAAAAATGACTATGGTGATGAATATAAAACTATGTGATGATATTGTGATCCATTGATGGACTGTATGTATACAAAGATCTGTCAATTAAAAATATTTTTAAAAACACAATGGAGAGTTAAACAGCAGACTCAAAGAGGCAGAAGTAAGCATTAGTGAAATAGAAGACAGATTATCTAAAATCTTGCACACACACAAAAATAGAGAAAAGATGGAAAAATATGGGCAAGATCTCAGAATTAAATGACAATATGAAGCATGCAAATAGGTGTTTTATATGTGACCTAGAAGGAAAAGAAAAGGGAAAAAGAATAGAGAGAATAATAGAGAAAATAATCATTGAATATTTCCCATTTCTTATGAGAGAAATAAAATTACAGATCCAAGGAGCACAACATACTTTAAACAGAAGAAATTCACAGGGACTTTCTCCAAGACATGTACTAAGCAGACTGTCGAATATCCAAGACAAAGAAATTATTCTGAAGGCAGTGATAGAAATGTGATCCATCATATATTAGGGGAGTTTAATAAGACTTCAGATTTCTCAGCAGAAACCATGAAAGTGAGAAGGCAGTGCTATAATACATTTAAGATTATGAAAGAGATATATCTGCCAACCAAGAATTTTATACCCAGAAAACTCCCTTGATAAAGGAAAGGAAGTTTAAAAGAATCTCAGGCAAATAGACACTGACAGAGTTTGTGACTGATATCAGCTTTACAAGAAATACTGAAGGGAATACTACAGCAAAGAGGAAAAGAAAGGAGAGAAAAAGGTCTGAAGAAGAATGTAGAAAGGAAAACTATCAATGAGGGTAAATAGAGAAAAAATAAGATAAGACAGACAAAATCCAAAATATAAAAGAGTAGAAGAAAGTATTGCCTTTATGGTAATAACATTAAATATTAATGGACCAAACTCCACAGTCAAAAGGCATAGATTTGCAGAATGGATTCACAAATAGGACCTATCAATATGCTTACTACAAAAGACTCACTCTAGGCTGAAGGACAAAAACAGATTCAAAGTGAAGAGTTAAACTAAAATATTTTATGAAAACAAACAAAAATTAACTAGGTGGCTAAATTAATATCTGACAAATTATAAACAAATATGAATAAAAAGAAATAAAGAATGGACTATATGTTGATAAAATGAACAATTCATCAAGAGGACGTAACAATCATAAATATGTATGCACCAAGCTAGAACTTCCCAAAATAGATGAGGCAAACATTGACAGCACTTAAGGGAGATGTAGACATCTCTGCAATAAATTAGAGACTTCAATACACCACTGGTAATCAATAGATAGAATATCTAGAGAAAGATTCAATAAGGAAACAAAGATATTGAATAATACAGTAAGTGAACTGGACTTAACAGACATTTATAGAACATTACACCTGCAATAGTAGGGCATATATTTTCCATATGCGCTCAAGGATCATTTTCCAGGAGAGACCACATGAGTCACAAAGCAACTCTCAGTAAATTTGGAAAGATTAAAATTATATAAAGAACTTTCTCAGATATGGAATTAAGTTGGAAATCAAAAACAGGTTAAAGGTGGGAAAATTCACAAATATATGGAAACTAAACAGCACACCCTTGAACAACCAGTGTGTCAAGTAAGAAGTTACAAAACAAATCAGTAAATTTCTAGAGACAAATGAAAATAGGAACACAATAAATCAAAACTTAATGGATGCTACAGCTTCTGGATAGGTTCCTGTACCAGAGTAGTCCTGAAAATGCAGAGGGGCCAGCTTTTCTGAAAATCAGCTAGCTCCATCCCACTATCCCATATTATCAACAGCCCCTTCCAACACAAAAAGTTTGAATTTGCATAGCTAATCAAAGTGAAGAAGGAGTTATACAGAGGTTTGGTTTAAAAAAAAGTATGATTGTTGAATCATTATATTGACATTTATTTTAGTCTCCAGTATCTTAGAGCAGCTAGGAGTAAAAGTCTAAAATTATGACATTGTAGCTCATACAAAATCTGAAATCTGTTCTACAATTAATTGGTGTGATGTGCTTTGAAATTTATTGCCTTTTTCTATATATGTTATTTTTCATAAAAAAAGAAGTCAATTGTGATTGATAAATGCACAGTTACATGAAGATATTGTGAACTATTGATTGTACACTTTAGGTGATTGCATGGTATGTGGATATATAAAAATAAAGCAATAAAACACTTAGGGGATGCAGCAAAGACAGTGCAAAGAAGAAAATGTATTGTCCAAATATCTATATGAAAAAATAAGTTAAAGCAAAACTTGAGGAATTAGCTGGCCATGAGAAGGAATTAGAGAAAAACCAAGGAAGATTAAAGCTAAGATAAATGAAATTGAGAACATGAAAACAGTAGAAAGAATAATCAAAACCATGTATGGGTTCTTTGAGAATGTCAATAAAATCACTGGTCACTTAGCTGCATTGAGAAAGAGAGAGAAGATGTAAATAAATAGTTAGAAATAGAAGAATGACATAATGACTTACCCCATAGAAGTAAAGGAACTAATGAGAGGACACTATGAGTAATTATATGCTAATAAACTAGTAAACATAGGAAAGAATAACTTCCTAGAAAAGCATGAAAAACAACATTGATTATAGGAGAAATGGATAACCTCAACAAAACAATCACAAGTTAACAGATTGAACAATTTATCAAGAAGCTGTTAAGAAAGAAAAGCTCAGAACCAGGTGGCATCACGTGAATTCTAGCAAGAACTCAAGAAATAATTAATACCAATTCTGTTCAGTTTCTTTTAAAAAGTGGAAGGAAGGAAAAGCTACCTAATTCACTCTATGAAGCCAACATCACCATCATACCAAAGGCAGACAAAGATACTTCAAGAAAAGAAAGTTATAAACAATCTCTTTAGTATAGTTGCCAAAACCTAAAGAAAATACTTGTAAATTGGATCCAATGGCACATTAAAAGAATTACACACATGAAAAACTGGGATTTATTCCATGTATGCAAGCCTGGTTCCACACATAAAAAAATAAGTTAATGCAATACACCACATTAATAAATAAAGCAGAAAAATCACTTGATCATCTTGATTCATGTAAAAAAAGGCATTTGACAAAATTCAACTTCCTATCTTAATGAAGACATTTCAAAAAATGGACCTTCTTCAATATGATAAAGGGAATATATGAAAAACCTACATCTGACATCATACTCATGGGGAAAGACAGAAAGCTTTCCCTCTGATATTAGGAGCAAGGATGCGCACTGTCACCATTGCTATTCACAATTTGCTAGAAGCATTAGCTAGAGAATTAGACAAGTAAAAAAAGGTGTCCAAATGAAAAGGAAGAAGTAAAATTCTCACTGTTTGCAGATGACTTGATACTTTATATTGAAAATACCAAAAAACCTACAGCAAAGCTACTGGAGCTATTAGATGGGTACAGAAAAGTAGCAGGGTAAAAATCACAAGCAAAAATCCTATGTTTCTATATACAGTGATGAGCAATCTGAGGAAAAAAATAAAGAAAAAATCCATTTACATAATGGATAACCAGAAGAATAAAAGATTTAGGAATAATTTAACCAAGGCCACAATATACTTATACAGAGAAAACTACAAGAAATTGCTAAGAGAAACCATGAAAGAACAAGAATAAATGGAAGGACTTCTCATGTTCATGGATTGGAAGACAATATAGTGAAGATGTCATTTCTACCCAAATTAATTTATAGATTCAGTGCAGTACAAGTTAAGGTCCCAACAACTTCCTTTGCAGAAATGAAAAACCCAAGATCCAAATTTATTTGGAATGGCAACATACACAAATAGCTAAAAATATCTTGAGAAAGAGGAATGAAATAGGAGGTCTCACACTACCTGACCTTAAAGCATATTAGAAAGCTACAACACTCAAAATAGCATGACACTGGCATAAAGACCCATGGAATTGAATTACATGTTCAGAAATAGGCCCTCAGGCAATGCAATGGTAGCTCAATAGTAGAATTCTCACCTGTCATCCCAAAAACCTGGGTTCAATTCCCAGAGCCTGCTTATACAAAAAAGAAAAAAATCATAACGACTCTGTAATTATTGATCTCATATTTTTCTGCAAGTGAAATCATTGCCCTCTCCCCTATATGGGACATGATATCCAGGGGCAAAAGTCTCCCTGGCACCATGGGATCAACAATTCCATCCTCACCAAAAGAGAGAAAAGAAGTGAAACTAATAAAGTAGCTGTGGGAGATTGAGTTTAATTTGAGTCAAGAGGCACTCTGAAGCTTGCTTTTATGCAAACTTCAGTTAGACATTTCTATGTATCATAACCAGCCAAACCCCAATCAGGACAATTCCAGCCAATCCTAAAGAACACTAGAATGATATATAATATTCCACAAGTGTTTCATGCACTAGAGCAACTTTCCAGAAACCTACAACCTCCAGATGGGTCCCTGGATCAGATAAGTCCTGAAACCTAGAGGGCCCAGTCTCTCCATAACATCAGATAGTTTCACCTCCCTATCCCATATTAGTGTCAGATCCTTCTAACATGAAAACTTTAGAATGGCCATAACCAAAGCACCCCTAAAGAGAAGGTTGGAAAGATCAAAGGTGATGGTGGAGTTATATAGAGGACAAAGAATTAACATATGAATATGAATGTTGAATCATTAAATTAATATCTCTTTTAGTGTTCAGTATCTTAGAGCAACAAGAATCAAAAACCTAAAATTGTGGAAATGTAACTCATTTCAAACTGAAATATGTTCTACAACTAATTGTGGTGCTGTACTTTGAGATTAATTCATTTTAGTATATGTATTATTTTTCACAAAAAATAAGAAAAATATCAATTATGGCATTGATAAATTTTTTATTAAAGTTAAGGTTTCTAGCCCCTATATCCTGGAGCAGCTAGAAGGAAAAATATGAGAGGATCATATGGTAGCCCATGACAATCTCTGGGATCTGTGCTCCAATTACTTGTTGAAGAGTGCTTTAAAAACTATTGCTTTTTTATTTCTTTGCCTTGCATATATGTTATAATACACAATTAAAAAGTTAAAAAAATCTTCTTATATATAGACAATTGATCTTTGATAAGGCAGTCAAGACACCTCAATGGTAATAGAATATCCACCTCAATATATGGTGCTTGGGGAATTAGATATACATATCTAAAAAAATGAAAGAGAACTTCTATCTCAAGCCTTATGCAAAAAGTCACTAAAAATGGGTAAAATACATGAACATTAGACTTAAGATCATAAAATATTTAGAAGAAAAAGTAGGGAAATATCTTAAGGATTACATGATAGGAGGTGGCTTCCTAGACCTTACACCACAAGCATGAGCAATGAAAAAAGAGATAAATAGGGTCTCCTAAAAGTTAAGCAATTTCATGCATCAAAGAACTTTCCCAAGAAAGTGAATAGACCACCCACACAATGGGAGACAGTATTTGGAAACCACATATCAGATGTGGAATATTCAGACAATATTTGGAGACCACATATATGGACACTTCCAGATTACATAAAGAGGTTACCCAATTCAACAACAATAAGACAAACTACTCAATTAAAAAATGGGTCAAAGACATAAACAGACATTTTGCAGAAGAGAAAATACAAATGGCTAAAAGAAATATGAAAAGATGTCTAACTTCATTGACTATTAGGGAAATGCAAATCAAAACCACAACAAAATACCTCACACCTGCTGGGATGGCCATTACTAAAAAAAAAACAAAAAACAGAAAGTGACTAATGATAGAGAGTATGTGGAAAAAAGAATCACACTTAGCTGCTGTTGGTGGGAATGTGAAATGGTACCACTGCTCTGGTAGGCAGTATGGTGGTTTCTCAGGAAGCTAAGAATAGAATTGCTGTATGATCCAGCAATCCCATTACTAGGTATATGTTCAGAAGGCAAAGACCTAAACAAATATTACACACCACTGTTTATAGCAGCATTATTGCCAAGATATGAATGAAGCTAAACAATATGTTACATACATATCTTGGGCTATTACACAGTCTAAGACAGAATAAAGTCATGAAGCAGGTAAGAACAAGAGAACCTTTCACTATCCTAAGTGAAAATTAGCTAGAAACAAAAGGGTAAATATACTGTATGATATTATTAATCTAACATTAATGTTGGTTCATAAAATGAAAGGAAACTTTGAGAGTTAAGGTTAAGAATGGATTATGGGGAGAAAAAAGAGAGTGGAGGCTGATATTTGAAGCTGAAAAAGTACAGACTTCAACAGGTTTGATTGTAAAGATGTATAAATGGATAACACAGTACTATCTGATGTAGCACAATATAGTCAGTACACTGAATGAAAGGAGTGTGAGTATGGTTAAGAAAGGTCAGCTAGGAGCTTGGATGACACCAGAAGGAAAGACAGAGTATAAGTACTAGGATGGTATAACTTAGCAGTGCCTAGAGTGGATAATGATGATGATTAAATGTACAATTAAAAGAATGTTTTTGCATGAGGGAAAGAAATTAATGTCAACACTGGAAGGTGTTGAAAATATGGTAACATGTGAGGGAAAATAAAGCTGATGCAAACTAGGGTCTGTCATAACCAGTAACATTGTAATCTGCTTCCACTGAATGTAAAAAAGGCAATATGCCAAAGCCAAATACCAATTAGCAAGGGGTATGTGGGACGGATTCTTTGCAGAAGAAATGTAAATGTCCTCATATACATTGTAGTGGTAAGGTCATGGCTATGTGATTATACTGGGAACCATTGAATTTTTACCTATGTTGTATTATATGATAAGTGAATAAAATTATTTAAAAATTAACAAAGAGATAAAAGTGCTGGAGAAAATATGCAGTGAGAGAGGTGAACCTATTTATTGTTCATAGGGAAGTAGAAAAGTGCAGCCCCTCTTGAGGACAGTGTCAAGGCTCCATAGGGGGCTAGGGATGGTGTGCAACTTTGAAACTGCTCTGTCTCCCAGAAAAGTCATGTTCTTTAATCCTCATTCAGTATTGTAGGGTGGGATCATTTTTATCATTTCCATGGAAATGTGACCATGCAATTGTGAGTGGCAACTTTTGATTAGATTGTTTCCATGGAGATGTGTCTCCCCATTCTAGGTGAGGTTGCTTACTGGAGCCCTTTAGGAGGGAAACATTTTGGAAAAGGCTTTAGAGTTAGCAGTGCCCACATAGACAGATACCTTTGAAAATGCAGAAGGAAAATGACCTTGGGGAAGGTATATGAGATAAGGAGAGAAAGCTAGCAGACATTGCCATGTACCATCCCAGCTGAGAGAAACTCTGGAATTCATTGGCTCTTAGATATCTTTTCTCTGGATGCCTTAGTTTGGACATTACTACAGCATAAGGGCTTTAAGCTTGCAGTTTAATGAATTTCCTTTTTAAAAGTTATTTCATTTCTAGTATAGTAGATACCAATAACTGTATCAAACTTAAACATGTGGGGTTGCCATATGATCCTGCAATGCCACAGTTGGGTATATACTTGGAGGAAATAAGAGTGGAGAATTGCATAGACATTTGCACACTGGTATTTATGTTGGCCATGTTTGTGATTTGCAAAAGATGGAAGTATAGTCTCAGGGTATGTTGACTAAGGAATGGAAGTAGAAACTGTGTTGTATATATCCAAGGAATTATTGAGTGACTGAAAGAAGGAATGAAGTAATAAGTTATGCAATTAGGTAATTGAAAGTTGGGGACAGTATGTTGAATGACATAAGCCAAAAATGGAAAGACAAATATTGTAATGCCTACTACCATAAGCTAACTATAATGTGAAAACTTATATTCTCAAGCATAACTTATCAGGTGAAAGTCTATTTTAAAGGGCCCTAGACTGTAAGACAGAGTTGTAATTGATATTTCTAAATTTTGAGATGCTAAGTTATTTGTAAAACCTAGACATTCCATGGAACTTTGGGTATTTGTATGAAATCTTGCAATCAAAGCTAGGGTGCTGTGGCTATTTAAGACAGCATTACCCCATATAGCAACTATTTAAAACACTGGAAATTGATCAAAATTTAATTAGAGATAAAAATAAGGCTGATCTGGGTAGCACTAAGTAAACTACACTAAAAAGTAAAGGATAATATTGACCTTATTTTAAAACTTCAATTTCTGTGTGAGTCCAAGGGAAGGGATGTTTATTTGGTGCAAAATTTTAATTTTTGGTAACAGGGTATCTAATTTGACCTCTATGGTCAGGGTAATTGAATATCTTACTTGCTGGTTTGACTCTATTGTGGACCCTAGAAAAGCCATGTCCTTTAATCATCATTCAATATTGCTGTGTGGAAGCTTCCTGACTGTTCCCATGGAGATGTGATGCACCCAATTGTGGGTGGTAACTTTTGATTAGATTGTTTCCATGGAGATGTATCTTCAGCCATTCAAACATGTGAAGCCCTTTAGGGGGAACTATGTTAGCAAAAGCTTTAGAGCCCACACAGTAAGAGACCTTTGGAGATGAAGAAGGAAAATTCTCCCTGGGGGAGCTTCATGAAAGAAGAAGTTGGAAGAGAAAGCTAACAGATTTCACCATATGCCCTTCCAGCTGATAGAGAAACACTGAACTTGATCAGCCTTTTCTGAGTTAAGGTAAACTGTGTTGGTGTGTTGATATAGATTTTTTCATAGTCTTGCCTTAATTTGAACATTTTCCTGGCCTTAGAACTGTAAGCATGCAATTTAATAAATTCCCTTTTATAGAAGCCATTTTGTTTCTGGTATATTGCATTCCAGCAGCTTTCAAGCTAGAACACCATAATTTCATGGACCTTGAATAGGGAGTAAGATCTTATTGGTTTGTACAAGTTAATGTGATGCCCCAATACATCCCAGATTAATCTGAGCAGAAGATTAAGAGGTATTTTCAATGTCCACTTGATGGGCTGGGGAAGGGTGGAAATATTAAACTTCACCACCTGGAGAATACCTGGGACAGTCAATTTCATAGACCAGGCTTTCAATCTTGGGCCTACCCTTGTGAAATTTATTCCTGCAAAGGAGAAGCTAAGCCTATTTATGATTATGTCTAAGAGTCACCTCCAGAGAACATCTTTTTTGGTCAAATGTGGCTTCTTCCTCCAAGCCTGCTCTGCAGGTGAACACACTGCCTTCTTCCTACTTGGAAACATGATTCCAAGGGATGTAAATCTCCCTGGCAACATGGGACATGATCCCAGGGATGAGCCCAGCCCTGGTGTGATGGGATTGAGAAAGATTTCTTGACCAATAGAGGTAAGAGTAATGAAACAAAAGGAAGTTTTAGTGGCTGAGAGATTTCAAATAGAGCCAAACAGCCATTCTAGAGATTATTTTTATGTAGTATGTAACCCTTTCAGTTTTGTGTATATTGAAATAATTGGAGAAAAATACCTGAAAATTTTGAACTGATTCCAATATCCTTGATTCTTGAAGATGATTGAATAACTATAAAGCTTTTAATGTGTGACCACGAGACTGTTAAAAACCTTTGACTGACACTCCCTTTACCCAGTGTATGAACAAATGAGTAAGAGAAAACAAATAAATAATAGGAGGCAGGGAGAATTAGGGTTTTGGGTATTCTTTTTACTTTTATTCATATTTTCATTTTTGCTTTTTTGAGTAATGAAAATATTTAAAAAACAATTGTGATGAACTCACAACTATATGATGATACTGTGAACTACTGATTATACAATTTGAATGACTCTATGTATGTGAATATATAATATACTTCAATAAAATTGCATTAGAAATAAAAATAAAATAAAATAAAAAATAATAATACTGATGCAAGAAAAATCTCATTACACCTAGAAAGCTGCAAAACTGGTATACTGCATAATTGTGGAAAATGAAAGAATGCATATTCATTGGTTTCTGTGTACTGATCTTGTCTCAACTATATCATAACAGATAAATCACAAATTTCTCCAAGGATTCTGCTTGTCTTGTATATTTTAAAATTACACAATGGAAAGATATGCATAGTAGAAGGAATTCTATGCACCTATCTTGAATTGTTAATACTATTGAAGCACTAGTCACCCATACAAAGCTGTGAACCTGATATTTGGTGTAGTTTCAAATTGTGCAACAAGCATGGATGGATAACTGATCTGTATTCACTTATCTTGTCTCAATAATACCATTAAAGCACTGGAGTTCCTAGAAATCTGCAAAACTGGTTTATGTCTTCTTTCAGAAATTGAGTGTTATTCATGATTCTCTGACTTTTATGCACTTATCAACATCAGAAATACATTTAAAACAGCTTTCACATAAAAGCTTCTAGCTTTCCTTCTGGTGATGTACTTGACCCATTCAATCAAATTCACTTATGTGTCATATACCTGATTCATATTGGCCTCTATACACTTATCTTGACTCACTAATACTTTAAAACACAATATTCACACAGAAACCTATGAAGATAACATATTTCTTAGGAAGTTGAGCAATATACAGTAATCACCAACTACTGTTTATCTTGACTCTGTGTTACACTCCAGAATAGTTACACATATCCAGAATAGTTATACATAGAATCTGTGAAACTGGTATATTCCATAGTTTAGGATATCACAGAAACACATGGTCCACTGATTTTGGTGCACTTATTTTAAGTCAGTAGTACAGTTAAAACACCAAATGTTTATTTTCATCTTCTGTCTTTTTGCTTTGTTACTCTAGCTGAGGGTTCACTGTTTTCATTGGTTTTCTCAAAGAAACAACTTTTCTAGCAAACTGTAAACTTGGTATATTACATTGTTTCAGAACCTGAATGATAAACATGATTCACTGACAGCTATGCACTTATGATGACTCAGTAATATGATTAAAATGCAAGATTCATCCAGAAATTTGTGAATATATCATATTGCCTAGTTTTAGGAACTGAGTGATAAAATAGTATGCACTTATATTGACTCAGTAATACACTCAAAACACAATAATGCCTAGAAATATGTGAAACTGGTATATTATATAGTATCAGAAATTGAGTGATACACATAGTTCCCTGATATTTTGCTCCTATCAATATTCTGTATTACACTTAAAACAGAAGATTCTCTTGGAAAATTAGCAAGCTAATACATTGCATGTTTTAAAATGTTATTTAAAATACTTCCATGCACTTATCCTGACTCAATAATACCATGAAAACACTAATTTAATTGAGAAAGTGTGATGCTTATATATTGCATCATTTAGGAAACTAAGTGAGATATAGGATTCTCTGTCTTATAAACACTGCTCTTTTTTGCATAGAATTGTTAATACACTTAGTTAAATATGGAATACACATAATAAAGACTAAGTGATTGAGCAGAACATCCTGAAAATGGTGCAAGAAAATGAATCAATTACAATTAAGGGAAACAACATAAGACTGAGTTTGGACTACTCAGTGAGTATTATCTAGGTGCCTATTATATATTTAAGACACTGGAAGAGAAAGATTTTCAGCCAAGAGCTTTGTAGCCAGCCAAATTGCCCTTCAGAAGTATGAGAGAGATTAAAATTTTCACTAACAAATTCTGAGATAATCTCAACAAAAGACCAAAGAAAAGTAATACTAAAAGTTCTGTCAGCTGAAAAGAAAATCTGGAGAAGGGCACATAATTGAAGTGTACCAGTAAGGGTAACTTGCAGGATGAAAAGGGAAAGTGAGAAAAGAATGTACAGATCTGACACATAAAATCCAAATGATAAAATGATGGATTCAAGAAATGCATTTACTGTGGTAACTTTGCATATTAACAGACTAAATTCATGAATTAAAAGATACAGATTGGAGAAGTGGATTAAGAAATATGAAATTTCTATGTGCTACTTACAAGCAATTCATATTAGACTCTGGATACAAATAGATTGAAAGTGAAAGGATGGAAAAGGATTTTTTTATGCAAGCTGTAACCAAAATGAGGTAGGAGTAGCTACACTATTATCAGACAAAATAGACTTTAAATGTAAAACATCATAAGAAACAAAGAAGAACACTACCTATTAATAAAAGGGATAATTCACCAAAAAGAAATAACAACTGTAAATATTTATACTCCCCACCAAGAAGCTCCAAATATATGAGGCAAACATATTTAAAACTGACAGAAGTTATGACATTTCAACAATACTAGGGGAGGACTTCAATACACCACCCTTCTCTAGACAGAACAACAAAACAGTGATCAAAAAATGAAATAGAGAACTTAAAGCAATGTGATAAATGAATAAGACCTAAAAAACATATATAGATCATTACACCCCAAACACCAGGATATACATTTTTCTCTAGTTCTCAAGAGTAGATCATATGATGGGGAAATAAAAGGCCTTTATAAATTTAAAAACATTGAAATTATTCAATGCACTTTCTCTGATTACAGTGAAATGAGGCTGGAAATCAATAACCACCAAAGAATGGGTGGTCACAGATATATGCATTCCTTAAAAATCAGTTGGTCATAGAAGAAATTGCAAGAGAAATCAGTAACTATCTGGAGATGAATGAGAATATAACATATCAGAACTTTTGGGATGTGGCAAAGGCACTGATGAGATGGGAGTTTATTGCCCTAAATACCTGTATTTAAAAGAAAAAACAAAAATCAAGGACTTAACTGCTTACCTGGAGGAATAAGAGAAAGAACAACAAACCAACCCCCCAAAAAATAGAAGAGAAACAGCCAAAATTAAAGATGATTTGAATGAATTGTAGAACAAAAGAACAATAAAAAGAAATAAAAATTATTTCTTTGAGAAAATCAATAAAATCAGTGGACCCCTAGCTAGACTATCAAAGAAAGAAGAGAGAAGATGGAAATAAATAAAATCAGAAATGAGAGGGTGTCATTACCATGGACACTAAATAAATTTTAAAAATCATAACAGGATATTATGAACAAATATGTGCCCACAAACTAGATAACTTTGATGAATGGACAATTTCTGAAAAATGGTTGAATAATCTACACTGACTCAAGAATAAATAGACAATTTCAATACCAATCAAAGTACAGAGATTTAATTAGACATCAAAAGAAAAAGGATACACTGACTGAGAAGTAGAATATCAAAATTTGGTGTATACATAAAATCAAATATTGTGCTGCTACAGAAAGGAATAAAGTCATGAGGCATACAATGATGTGAATGAACATGTGAGATATTATGTGATGCAAAATAAGCCAGGAACAAAAGAGAAAATAATGGGTGGTTTCTTTAGAAAATACTTACAATAAAATTGGAGCCTAGATTATTAACTCTTACAGCAAACATATTTAGATTGCAACTGTAGTTGTTACTGAATTTTCAGAGGCTGTGCTATTTCTCTTGAGCTTTCGGTACCTGTAAACCACCTAAGATTCAGAGATGGAGTTCTGCAGATTTTAAAGTCAACATTGCTGGATACCTCAACTGTTAAAGAAATTGAAATTGAAAAAGATGATAAGCCTTCAGGTAGAGAAGACAAAAGTAAATCAGATTTAAGGGGTGTTCTAATTTGCAAGCTGCTGGAATGTGATATACCAGAAACAGAATGCATTTCAAAAAGAGGAATTTATCATGGTATGTGTTTATGGTTCTGAGACCATGAAAATGTCCAATTGAATTAAGTCTATAAAAGTGTCAATCTAAGGCATCCAGGGAAAGACACCTAGGTTCAAGAAGATGGATAATATTCAGAGTTTCTTTCTCAGAGAAGATTTCCACTGTTCCAAGAGGAAAGGCACATGATAAACAATGCAACATCTGCTAGCTTTCTCTTCAGGCTTCTTGTTTCATGAAGCTCTCCCAAGGGCATTTTCCTTCTTCATCTCCAAACATCGCTGGATGCATAGGCTGTAAAGCTTTTTCTGAAGTGGTCCCTTCTTAAAGGGCTCCAGTAAGCAACCCCTCCTTGAATGGGTAGAAACATATCTCCATGAAAACCATCTAATCCAAAGTTACCACCCACAATTGAGTGGGTTATATCTCTATTGAAACAATTAGAATTGTCCCAACCAGTAGTATTGAATAAGGATAAAGCACATGACTTTTCTGGGGGTACACAAAACTCAAACCAGCACAAAGGTTAAGAAAGATATTGTAGTTTAGAACTTCACCTACTCTATGAGAGCTGAAGAGGAGAGGTTTATTTTTTCCAAAACCTAATTTTTTGTTATGTAACCTAACACAACCTGTCTGGATAGGGCATTTAAACAACCCTATACCAAGAAGCCGGAATGCTTGTAATTCTATATACCATGCCCAGATATAGACAAGAATTTGGTGAGCAAATGATTTTAAAGTATTGGCAATGTTCCTTGAGGGGTGGGAGGAAAAAATATGGAACTATTAAACTTTACCACTAGAAAACCCCTAATGCTGTTTCAAACATTAGAAACTCCCAAATAAATAGGCCAAACATTGATCTCAGGGCTTCCTCTTGAAGAGCTTGTTTATGTGGCAAAAAGCTACAGCTACCTATGGTTATATCTAAGAGATGCTTCATGAAAACTGCTTTTGTTGCTTGGAGGTGGCCTCTCTCTCTCTAAGTCCAAATCATTACCCTCCCCACTACATGACTTATGCCATCAGGGTGAAAGTCTCCCTGTCAACATGGGATATGGATATGATCTCAGGGAGGAGCTGGCTCTGAGACTGGCAAATCCAGAGCCTACTCAAAAGGCAGAAAACAATTTTAATAAGGTATCAGTGTCTGAGAGTTCAAATGGAGTTCAAGTTTCAGTCTCAAGTATTCTTGGAGCAGATCAAAGGAATAACCTAAATTTGTAGAACTTAACCCAAGCCAAACTCTGAAATCTGTCCTATAACTAATTGTTGCAGAGTGTTTTAAATTTACTGGTTTTCTGTGTATATGTTATTATTCACAATTTTTAAAAATCATACACAAGTTTCATCAAGATATTGCTATTTATCATGGTTTGTCAACCCCCAGCCAAAATATTCTTGCCAACCCTAAAGAATACCTAGGGCTTTATCTTAGATGCCAGAAATGTTCCATTTACTATAATTACTTTCCAGAAGCCAACACCCTAGATGGGCCAGCCCCTCCAGAACATCAATTATCCCATCTTACATTATTGAGAAGATTTTCCAAAATAAAAAAGTTCAAATGGGTGCAGCACAAATGGCCCTAAAAGTTGGGAGGAAGATCAAAGAAGAAGGTCTTGTTATAACAGAGGAGACAGGTTTTAACAAGCAAGTTTGACTGCTAAATTATTATATTGATATTTCTTTCAGTCTCCAGTATCTTGGAGCAGATTGAAGGAATAACCTAAAATTGTAGAACTGTAACCCAAGACAAACTCTTAAACATGCTCTATAACTAATTGTTGCAGTGTGTTTTGAAATTTACTGGTTTTCTGTATGTTATCACTCACAATTTTTAAAAATCAGCAAACTATGAGTGTTGGAGAGGATGTGGAGGAAAAAGAATATTTATTCATAGCTGGTTGGAAATGTAGAATGGTATAGCCATGGTGGAAGACATTTTTTTTGGTTCCTCAGGAAGATAAGTATAAAATTCTCATATGATCTTGCAATCCCACTACTAGTTATATATTAAAAAAGAACTGAAAGTGGGAACATAAACAGGCATTTGCAAAACAATGTTCATTGTAGCATTATTCACAATTTACAAAACATGGAAACAACCCAAGTGTTCATCACAGATGAGTAGATAAATGAACTGTGGTATTTACATCTGATGGAGTATGGTTCTGTTATAAGAAGAAATGCAGTCCTCAGAAACAGAAAAATGCAGCTTCCAAATTTTATCAAAATGCATTTTAGGTTTAATAGTAATAACCCAAATAGTGAAATCCAAAACAAATTGGAATTTGTTTCTGCAACTATCAGAATTCTGGTACGCCTCTGCATCTTCATAATTTTTATTTTAAAAATCACTTAATTTTTTTTGATCCAGCTTTCTTATTCTGTAAAATAAGAATGTTTCCTACTTCCCAGCTTAAGGAAACATGGTTTGCTTGAAGTTAGATTTTATAGTTTTATGTATTTTTCAAAGTTTTAGAGTTAATTTTTTTTGTTGTTCAGCTTCATAAATACTGATTTTGCAAATAAAATAATACAAAATTTAAGAAGTAGCTAAGTCCTGATGTGTCAACATATGCACTGAGGACAATATATTGAACTAAATATGTTCAACATAAAGGGTGAATTGAACATGAACTAATTTTAATAAGCAAGTTCATGGAGCTCATATCTGCAATATCAATTACCAAGAGATGGCATGCATGTAGAGAATGGGGAATGATGCTTCATTTGAAGAGGAACCAGGAACTATTACAAAGTGTTAATAAGAAGGTGGTGTATGGGAGTGTGGGAATACACCTAATGCAAACTATAGACTATGGTTTTTAATCTTTATATAATCTTTAATATCTCATCAATTATAACAAATTTATACACCAATGTTAAGTTTAGTCAATAATAGAAAGGTATAAAAATTATGGGCTTTTTTAAGAACAATGAAAATACTCTAAAATTGATTGTGCTGATGAATGTACAACTCTGTGATTATACTGACCACCACAAATTGTAAACTTTAGGTGGAATGAAAGGCATATTAATAAAACTACTTTTAAAAAAGTCACACTGAGAGAAGACAACAAAAACATGGCAGGATTTCCAAAAATTAAAACACAATTCAAAACCATCATTATATATATTCTGTATTCTTTTGCCAAATGGCAATTCCAATATCTCAGGTAGCCTCTTCACTCATTTATGAGATTGGAATCAATGAATAGAGATCTTCTATTCGGGGTGGGGCTTATTAAGTTTGTCAATCATTTTAACATAAGAAAATTTGACTTGAACCAGGCAACATGTAAACTGGTATTCAAATTCTGAATTCATCTCTGCCTGTGTGCATAAGGCCAAACATGAAATATGGCTAGCAAGTGAAATTCTTCAAAAAAGGAAATAAAATCCTCATCTCTCTGCATAAAGGTCTTCATCCAAAAATACAGCATGATTCTTTTTAAATCAATTTTGATTATCTCACTCACTTCCTAACATCAATTTGTGGTAAAAGGAAGCAACATTTCTACCATGTTTCCTATTGCTGATTTCAAAAAGATGCAAAAGAAATTGGAGTTATTTTGTTCTTCATATTCTATAGATTTCTAATTAACCTAGTCTTATATAAAACACTATTTTTCTCAATAGTAATAAAAAGATGAATACACATTGTTTTTAAATGAGCATAATTCATTCTCAAGGATAGATATGTTAGGTCACAAAATGTCTCAATAAATTTAAAACAAATTGAAATTATACAACGTATATTCTCTGACCATGAAATTTCATTCACAATAGCAATTAAAAATCAAATATATTAAGAATAAATATAATCAAGAAAGTAAATAACTTGAACTCAGAAAACTACAAAACATTACTAAAAGAAATCAAAGAAAGACTGAATAAGTGAAAGCACAGTCCACACTAATGAACTGGAAGACTAAATACTACTAGTATATCAATCCTACACAAAGCAATTTATAGATTCAAGGCAATCCCAATAAAATTCCAACACATTTTCAAAGAAATGGAAAATTCAACTGTCAAACTTATAAAGATGGTTAAGGGACCCAAAATAACGGAAACCATTTTGAAAAAGATGGAAGATGGAAGACTTATGCTTCCTTAATAGCTATTTCAAAGCCTCAGTAATCACAAAAGTATGTTAAAGGCACAAAGGCATACATCTAGATAATACATCTCAATTAGATGAATCAAATTGCCTCATCAGAAACAACCCTCACATTTATGGAGAACTGATTTTTAACAAGGCAGCAAAGACTATTTAATTAGGAGAGAATAGTTTTTTCAACAAATAGTGCTGGAAAAATGGATCTCCATTTTAAAAAGATAAAAGAAGCTCACCCCCACCCCCATTAGACAAGGGGTTGGTAAAGGACTCCACATGAGATGGTGAGTTAAAGATTAATAATTTATTGAGAAAGAGAGAAACTAATCAGAGCAGACAGGTGGGAGCCAGCAAAACTTGCTAGAAAAAGGAAAAGAAAAATGGCTCCAACTCTCTTTCTGACAGCTTGTGGTTTTAAACAGAAAATGACACCAAGAGGGGCAGGGGTGGCACGTGGCCACAGGCATCACCAGGAGATATCAGGTTGGTAAAGATCATGACTTCACACTCATAGTTATCTGGTCTGGCATCTGGCAGGTGGGGTGTTGGCACACTTGAGCTCACTGTCTTACTGTCACAGCAGGTCCTGTCAGAAGAGCTGTTGGGGGAGAGAAACTGAAGGGGCCCCCATGGCACCATTTTGTGTGTTGTTTTATTTTCTGATTCCTGACATTCCTGCCTTTTTATTTTCATAAAATTGACTGGACTTGGGATTAGATTGGGGGAGATGCCTTAATTTAACTCAAAGCAATTTTTGGAGGGAGCAGGGACATTATATTCTTTTTGGCCATTTCCTGCTGGGCTTGTATGAAGTTGGAGAAGGAAAAATTGCTTTGAGCAAGGCAGAAGCATCATTAATTGGACTTTGACAGTAGCAGGTTTCAAATTTTTGATGTAGCAGGAGTATGTCTTCAGAATTTGTTTGTTCATGGCTACTATTGATCTGTGAACAAACTAGATAGACATCATAAGAGGCAGGGGCTTAGGAGAAATATTAATCAGAGGATAATTAAAAAGGAGTGAGCTCTTAATAAGATTTGAGGGGCAAAGGGATGAATTGATGAAATTAGTTGTTAATTTTGGCGCCTTCAGCATCTTTCGTTTCAAATCTTCTTTGGCATTGGGACAAATTGGAAGTCTTAAGCTTCTGAAAATCAAACTTATTAAGTTTGATAGATACTTTTCAGTATTTCTAGGAATATTGTTGGTTGGGGTTTGCCATAATGTGGCAATTTGCAATATCTGGCTGAAGTAATCTCCAGAATAACTTCTTGACTTGATTTGGAATTTCTTAGCATTTGAAACTTTATTTCTTTTCCCCCTTTTGGTCAGTTCCTCCATGTCAGGACCAGATTTATCTTTGAAGCTTATGACTCACAATCCCAGGGTCAGCCATGTTCTGTGATGATAAAGTTAGTTGTACTTCACACTTTAGTTGCCAGGTTTTTATGCCTGGAGAAATCCCACATTAGGGAGAATTTCAGAGTTTGGCTTAGAGAGGGACCACATTTGAGCAACAGTAGATATCTTCTGGAGATGACTCTTAGGTACTAATTCTAAGTAAGCTTAGTTTAGTATTATAGAAACAAGCTTCATAAAGGCAAGCCTTAAAATTGAGGGTTTAGCTTCCTGGAGAATTCCTAATAGTTTTATTTTTTTTCAGTTCCTTAAGGGACTTTGTAGATTTGTGTTTTGCTTTTTGCCCCAAACATTCTGAAATGTAGAATATAAAACAGTAACTTGCACAAAACATCAAGATTTGTTTCTTATTTCAGGTTTTATATTGATTATATTTGAATTAGTTTGTTTAATTTACTAGATATTACATTAGATAGTGAAAATTTTGGATGAAATAAACATTTTTAAAAATCTTACACAAAAGTTAAAACTTTAAAATACAGATATTATTTTTTACCTTCTCTACTGATTTATCTTGGTTTTAACTATATCAGTGTTATTACATTTTTAATTGGAGTTTGAGGGTTATAAAGAATAAGTGAGGGCGGGCCGCGGTGGCTCAGCGGGCAAAGTGCTTGCCTGCCATGCCGGAGGACCTCGGTTCGATTCCCGGCCCCAGCCCATGTAAAAAACAAACAAACAAACAAAATACAATAAAACAAGAAAATGTTTAAAGATGTTTCCCTTTCTTCCTCCCTTCCTTCCTTCCATCCTTCCTTCCTTCTCTCTGTCTTTCCTTCCCTTCCTCCCTCTCTCTTAAAAAAAAAAAAAAAAGAATAAGTGACTTAGAATGTAATTATAATAATTAAATGTTTACAATTTGAGTTTTAATCTTTATAAGTATTTTAAATGAAGCTCTTTAAGAAATAAAAACATTAGTAGTTTTATATAAAGAAATAATTGCAGAAATGTTTTATTATATTTTCATAATACCAGAGGTATGTTATTTAACAGATAAAATATAATATATATATTTGCTTAATTTTTCTTTAAAGTTGAGCACATATATTTTTAGAGAAGTATTAGAGTAAGGTAGTGCAACTCACAATTGGCTGTTTCCATGATTTTTAACCTTTTAAAAAAATTATTAAAACTGTGATTAGTAGCATGACTTTACCATTCATAATATTATATAGATTAGTATTAGGATGTAACATTGACAATATTACTAAATTTTAGGAATTTAGGCAATGTTTAAATATATGAATATTTTATTTAAATTTAATTAGTAACAAAATAGAAAATTTTTAAACCATTGTAATATATTTTAAACACTTTTCATGTAATAGGTTAAGTTACTTTAGTACCTTAGCACCTAATTTATACAAGGTGAAAAAGCAAATTATTTGTAACAAGCATTTTTCCTAAGAGTGAGAGATTTGTTTTCTGAAATAAAGGATAATGCCAGTATAAATATTAATAAGGATATTATTTTGATGTAAAATATTTTAGACACAAAATTTCAATGATTAAGAAAAATTGTTTTTCAAAATGCTTTATATTATGAGCAAACAGTAATGATTCATGTTAATAGAACACAGAGAAAACTTTAGCTTTGTATGAATATTCATCATAACACAAAAACTTTCCTTTTTTGAAATATATGATAAACAATAAATTTGGGTTAGTATTGATTATAACAAATAGAATTTACTTTAATAAATTTCTTTATAACTTTTTAAAATCATTTCATGACAGAATTCATTTTTATAAACTTTTTAATAGCTATTTACATTTAGAACTTATAATTAAAAATGAGTATAACACAATTCATTCTTTTAACTTAATCTTTTGTTTTCATTTCACCTATAGTTCCTATTTAATTAAACTGCACATAATTAGAAATAAATTTGATAATACATTTATAAAGCTCTTGAATTTATATACTTCCTCTTAATATTAATATTAAAGAAAAAGTGCCAGAGGTAATAAAATGATGAAGGAAGGGAAGAAATTCATGTTTGGGGTTTAGAATATGGCCAGGCATTTATATACTTTATACTCAGAATATATAAGTGATTATTTCATAACATATTTAAAATTTTCTAGTCTAAGTTAGCAAAAGCTTAAATTTGTTAGCAATGTTTTTAACTGCTAATTAATGCCAGGAATGTGTTAATTTACAGAATTAAGTTACAATTTTTTTAAAAAACCAGTTTATAGTTCTATTTGTTTAAATGCTATTTTTTTATTTAAAATTTTTATACATGCTATTCTTATGACAGATTTTAAGGTCATTTTTTATTTTTTGCTTTTTAAATTCTTTTAAGCATTTTTATTCCATTGTTGTCACTGTTTGATATAAAGCCTTAATAATGCATAGTTTAACTGGAATATAAAACCTTAGAAGCTAAGATATATGTCTTTTATTAATGACAAACTGGTATTAATAATGTTATTATAACTAATTTTTAATACATATTGAGGTAACAAATGACTAAGAAAGAAAATTTAGATTTTTAAAACCAGTTAAAGTTATAAAATATCCGTTTATATTTTTATTAAACTTAATTGATTTATTGAATAAAATATATTTAAAGTATTAGCATATTTTTAATTTATTATATTTTATATGTGTCATTATTATTAGGTACTTTGCTCAGTTTATGCAACCTGTTAGGCTACTTTAACAGAAATTTTAAGAATGTATTTATAACATTAGTTTATTTATTAGTAAATTTATTTAAATTTAAGGAGAACTTAAGCAGAATAAAATCTCATTTGTTTAATTGAAAGATTTATTATGCAATTTCTTCTATTGTTTTTATAATATTTTAAAATTATGAAGAACTTTAAAAGTACTTTGACTGTTAAGTTTTGGGAAATATACTGAACTCATTGAACTTATCCCAAGTTTAAATTTAGGAAAACTTTTTAATTGGTTGTACAGATAGAAAGATACTATGCTTAAAGTTTGTTAAGAATTTTCTTATTAATTTTCTGTGACTATCCAGAGGTATGAGATTATACTTTAAAATGCATTCAGACATAAATAGGAAAATTATTATATGAAAAGAAAAACAAAAAAATGCAGAAATATTTTTGAGAAGGATAAATAAAGGATTGAATGTGCCATCTCATCCCATGTTCATTTTTTGTAAAAATGGTATGGAATAGCACATTAATTTCTTACTTGTAGTAGTATTTTCATTTTAAATTATAGTGAGGTCAGATTGTGTTATAAAATAAAACCTTTTTATAAACTTATAATCAAAATGCTTTTAATTTTTAATACAGCCTAAATGTTCTCTTTTTAAAAGAATATATATTATTAGTTACCAGTTATGAACATTTGACTAATATAAATGTAGGACCCTATCAACTAAAAGACTGAACACATCAGCTACAAAAAGGCATTAAATATTTAACATACCAAAAATATTACTTAATAATTAAAAAGACATGAAACACATGCAATAGAATAGCACAGAGAAATAAGGTTGTTAAGCTTGGGAGGAGGAAATTTCAGACCATTTGTTAATTGAGAGTACCACATTATGGGGCAACATTTTTGTTGTTTAAAGAGCATGTGGCCAAGCTGAATTGCAGAGAAAAATAAGGTTTTTGTTTTGTTTTGTTTTGCTTTTTAGTTGGAGTTTACTACCAAGATTATGAAGTAAATATCCAAGAGGGGTAGAATCAAGAGTTGTTAGGGTATTACTCATGATTATTTGTTAACTTTTAATTTGGGGGAGGAGGTTTGCTATATGCTAGGGATTTTGCTTGTGGAGGTTTATGGAGGTTTACTCATAGAGACTTATGTCTAACTGCTCCTTTTGAGGCTGACCTTTACCAGCTCCATTGAAAGCTTGCAGTCTCTCTAGGGACTTGCATCTGGGATGTGCTGACTGTTGCTGGGACCCTGCAGACAGGAGGTTCATAGAAGTTATCAGCTCCACTGGCAGCTTATGGGCCAGTGTAGCATTAAGTGAGGCTAACTTACCAGATTTAAGATCCAGTCACAATAACTAAGCAGCTATCCCTGGTTTGTTGTTGTGGATTAGGAAACTATGAGTTCTTTCACTTAGGGTGTCCAATAAGTTGTTTTTTTGTTTTTTGACCATTACAGAGGAAAATGTTCATAGAGCTGGAGAGTTTAGACTAAGCTTGGGCTTTAGGCCAGGTGCACTGAAGTGGGCCAAGATGTCACCAGGACACCAAACAAAATTCTCATGAAGAGATCTGGGCAGGAAGGCATCACTCACCTACGGCCAAATTGGTTGTAGTCAGTTGAATGCTGTGGATGTGAATTGACATCATGTTAGGACGATCTGAGCTGGAAACTCAAGCTGTCAATCACATGGACCTTACCAGTAGATGCAGTGACCTAAAGGCTGCAGTCCCAAAGGGCCAGAAGCTTAAGCCTCAGTCCCATCACCAAAAGGGGTTTACTGGAAGGCATTTCTATAGCTCCAAGGGGAGCTATAGAAAGCTGATCCTTTAGTCAGATCTCTATCCTAGGTTTTTAGTAAAATTTATTGTAGGAATGGGGTCGCTAAAGGATTCCACATGAGACAGCAAGTTAAAGCTTAATAGTTTATTGAGAAAGAGAGAAACAGATTGAGAGCAAAGGGAGAACAGGAAGGTGGGAACAGCAAAACCTGCTAGCAAAAGGAAAGGAAAAATGGCTCAAACTCTCTGACAGCTTGTGGTTCTAAAGGAAAAACACACCAAGAGGGGTGGTGGTGATGTGTGGCCACAGACATCACTGGGAGATATCAGGCTCATACAGATCACAACTTCACCCTCATAGTTATCTGGTCTGGCCTCTGGTGGGTGGGGTGTTGGCACATTTGTGTTCATTATCTTATTGTCACATCAGGTTCTGTCAGAAGAGATGCTGAGGGAGGGAAAATAAGGGGCCCCTAAGCCAAAGAATCCATTTTGTATTTTAAGATTTATTTACTGAGAACTGACACCCCCTACTTCACATGTTATGCAAAACTCAAAAGTGGATCAAACACCTGAATAGAGGAGCTAGAAATATCCAACTTCTAGATGAAAATATAGGGAAACATCTTCAAGACTTTTGTTAGGAAAAATCTTACATCCAAAGTGCAAGCAATGGTAGAAAAAATAGATAAATGGGGTCTCAGCAAAATCAAATCTTTTGTGCCTTCAAGGACTTTATCATGAAAGAAAAACAATAACCTACATAAGGGGATAAAATAATTGAAAACCACATTTCTGATAAATGTTTATATTCCAGAACACTAAAAGAAATCCTTCAACTTAACAAAGGACTAATAATCTAATTAAAAATGTGTAGAAAGCTTGATAGACCTCTTTCCAAATAAGAAATAGAAATAACCACAAAGGACTTTACAAGATGCTCAACATCATTAGCCATCATTGAAATGCAAATGAATACAATAATTTCATACCCTTTGGAATACCTGCTTTTTTTTTAATGGAAAATAAGTATTTGAGAGGATACAGAGAATAGGAACACTCATTCACTGCTGATCACAATGTAATATGGTGCAGCTACTATGGAAGACAATTTGGCAGTTCCTCAGAAAGCTCAGTATGGAATGTCTGCTTGACCCAGCAATCCCACTTCCAGGTAAATACCCAAAAGAATTGAAAGTAGGGATTTGAATAGGTATTTGCCAACTAATATTCATAGTGCCATTATTCACAATTGCTGAAAGATGGAAGCAAAACATACCCATCCACTGATAGATGCATAAATCAAATTTAGTATATACATACAGTGGAAAATTATTTAGTCACAGAAAATGAAAGATGGCAGACCAAAGTGGAGCGAGTTCACTCCTGCTCACTGAAACAAGATAGAAACAGGGAGAAAATGCCCAGAAACACAGGTACCAGTGGGTCTGGGAAAAGCTGGCTGCAGTTGTGGTCTCTTTCAGGCCCACAGGCACTGCAGATCGCCTGATCCTTCAGTACTGGTCAGCTCCCCAGTCACTCTGGAAAGACCCACTGGTCAGCTCTCCCTCACAGAGCAGTCCCCCTGCTGAGCAGTCCCCTGGGCAGAGCAGCCCCCTGCTGAGCAGTCCCTCCAACACAGCAACCCCCCTGCTGAACAGCCCCCCTGCCAGAGCAGCACCCCTGCTGAGCAGCCAACCTAGAGTTACCCCAGCCAGGAGAGCAAGGGCTGAGGGAGGAGGAGATTCCACCACCATCTATTGGCCAGATGAGTTAAATGCATGTTGGCTGCACCAGACAGGGAGGGGAGGGCTTGAGGGAGGAGGACCCTCACAGTTGCCACCTGCTGGGAAAAAGGGTTTAGCACAGAAAGCTAACTCTCTATCTCCCTAGGTCTTTATTTTTTTTCTTCCCAATATACTTTTTTTATTCTGCCCCTTTAAAACATATTATTTCTAAACATTTTTATAGCAATAAAATATATAGCAATATAGATCTTATATTATTATATTTTACTGATTTTCTACATTTTATTTCACATTTTTAATTATTCTATTTAATTTATTTTTAATATTATTATTACTATTTTTCTCTTAAATTTTCTCTACTTCTTGTGGGTGCCAGTCTGACTTCACTCCCAGTACTGGAGTGTCTCCTGTTGATTCTTGCACCTACTACTGTTGAAGTGTATTTTGTTTTAGTTCTTGTCTTTCTGTTTCATATTTTTATTATATTAATATTTTACTGTATTATTATCATCTATTTTTTTGTTTTCTCATTTATTGTTTTGTTTTCTTCTGCTTTGTGCATAGGTTAGGAGTTAACAAATCGAATCAGCTGTGGATGCAGCTGACATGATCATGATTCAATTCTATGAGATTTCCTCATTGCAACAGACAGTCCAGCACTTGCCCAACCAGACAAACAGGTACCACCACTTGGCCAAGTTGACACATGAACCTGACCATGACATATTCAACCCTCCTATCTATGACCCCTTGTCAACTTGGCAGCTATACATATCACCATAAACCATACTTAATTTCTAAATAAAAACAATAAAACACACATTTTTTTCTATCATCTAACAATACTCAACTGTCCTGTATATAAAAGGAAATATACTAAATCTCTCCAGAATAGAGTGCAAGTATTTGAGTAATATTCATTCTCAAACTTGGCATCTTACAACTCAAATGGTATAACATGAAAAACAGCATTACAGTCCTAGTTTCTGTAACTGATAACATGGTCGAAGTTCATATTTATCACTGCCTTCTTCCACTGATTGGATACTCCACAGTGGCTGTAGCCAAGTCAGCCTTGGTGAGTGGAAGTCCATGTTGCTGAGCCCATGCATAACCTCCATCCCTACCACCATGACCACTTTATTATGAGCCCAATGGGCAATGACAGGAGTTGCTGAGGAAAAAGTCTGACTGGTATCCACAGAAAGGGTCTTCTTATTCACTTGATTATTAAAACCTTCCTTTGCTGAAGTCACCCTCTAGTGTGCATTCATATGGGACACAAATATCTTCTTGTTTTTAGCCCACTAGGGTCTATCCACATGCTTCTTTCCCAGAATTTTTGTCATCAATTTTCCAATTATGGCCTTTCCAAGTCCCTGACTATCCAGCCAAACCATTAGCAACTGCCCATGAGTCAGTATACAAATGCACCTCTAGCCAGTTCTCCTTCCAAGCAAAATGAACAACCAGGTACACTACTCAATGTTCTGTCCACTGGGGGGATTTCAAGGACATGCCAGAAAGGGGCTTTTAGTGCTGCAGCTGTCCACTTTCAGGTGGTACCTGCATAGTGTGCTGAACCATCTGTAAACCAGGCCTGAGTTTTCTTTCTCTGTTAGTTCACTGTAAGAAACTCCCCAGAGGCCATAGCTCTGGTCTGGGAAACAGAAGGTAATGTGGCAAGAATGGAGACCATGGGCATTTGGACCACTTCTTCATGTAACTTACTTCTGTCTTCAGGACCTGCTTTGGCTCTATCTGGTATACACCATTTTCGTTTTACAATAGAGTGCTGCTATGTTTTTGTATTTCATGTTAGACTTCTGTTCACTTGACCTAAACTCTTTCATTTATACAGTTCAAATAAGAATTTAGTAGACTGCCCTTCTATTATGTTTCTAGGTACCCTATGATTTACAAGCCAATGCCACAAATTTCTGAGCCATATAATTTTGACTCCTGCTGTGAGTTTGCTGTCTATTATAATAGCCACGTCTATCTGCGTTCAGCGATTAAGTGCTGCCAATTGGCTTTTGCCAGCTCAGGATCCAGTCATCCCCATTGTGTTTAAGGATTCCAGCTAAGTGACAGCAGTTTCCACAGTAATATCTGACCTACAGAGAAGTGTAACTACAGAGCTCTTCAGGGATGATGGTGCTAGTCTCACAAGTGTATTTCTCATTGTTCTGGTAAAAGGTGGATCCTCTGGACATTCCTGGGGTATGAAAGCAGGTTTTTCATGATAAAGCCACTCCATTTATCATTCCAGTCTCTCTAAGCCTCTGGATCCCCTCATCTACATTATACAAGGGCAGTCTGGCACTTCAGCCTAAGGTAATCTTGGCCAATTTTTGATCCATGTTTCAGCCAACCATCCAAACAAACTGTTAATACATTTTCTAATCTCTCAAGCTATAACATTGAATGCAGGATCTCTGCTTAGTGGGCCCATATTAATAAATTCATCCTGATCCAGCCTTATATTTCTCCCACCATTATCCCACACACTTAAAATCCATTGCCACACATATTCCCCTGATTTTTGCTTATATAAATTGGAAAACACACACAGTTCTTTTGCAGTACAGCATACCTCCTCATGTGTGATACCTTGTACCTCACCTTTAGGGGTCTGTTGGAAAGGAAGGGTTGTGGGGTGGGTGATGAAGAGAATTAGAAGTCTCTTCCAAGCCATTTGCTTCAGGGCCTTTGTTTGCAGTTTCATCTGGTGAAACAGGATTAATCACTCTAGGGCTAATCCCTTCAGGAGAAGGTTGGGTGGATGACTCTCAAGGCAGACTGGAGGTGGGGCAGCTATATCCTCAGGGAAAACTATTACAGGGTTATCTAGAGAAGACTCAGCATGGCCTAGGGTTTCAACCTCACCTCCAACATCATTATCAATCTGTATGACACCATCCCATTCTTCAGGGTCCCACTCCTTTCCAATCAATGCCCTCACTTTAATGGTAGACACCATGCAAGATTGAGATTTCAGTTTATGTTGTAAAGTTGCTACTCTAAGATTCTGAGTTTTTCAGAGATTTCAAGTCTATGGGTACAGGAAATAAGAGTTTCCTTCAGGATACTCACAGAAACTTCCACATCTGTCAGACAGTGCTTAAACTTCTCTGAAGGTTTAAGCCCATCCTTTTCACTCCTTAAAGTATCCACTATATCTAACAACAACCAGCCAACATCTCTATACCTCTTAATTCCACAAAACTCCATACAGGTGTCAAAAACATTATCCCCCAGAGCCTGGCTTTGTACAACTGAAGTATTTGGAGAATCAAATGGTGATATTTTGACTATCTCTTTTGTCAACTTACTCCATGGATTGGAGTGTCATTCTGATTACAGGAATCAGAGTTCTTAGTGCCTTTGAGTCCAATTGGAATAGAAAACCATCCATAAAAAAACATTTTTAGGATTCCGTTTCTTAAGAACGACTCCCAGTACCAAGATGTATTAGTTAGGGTTCTCAAGAGAAATAGAATCAACAGGAAATGCTCACAAATATAAAATTTACATAAGTGTCTCACATAACCATGGGGATGCAGAGTCCAAAATCCGCAGGATAGACTGTGAAGCTGACGATTCTGATGGAGGGTCTGGACGAACTCCACAGGAGAGGCTTGCTGGCCGAAGCAGGAAGAGAGCTTGTCTCTTCTGAATCTGCTTAGTGGGCCCATATTAATAAAAGGTTTCCAGTGATTAGATTAAGCAGCCCTCCTTGCAGGAGACACTCCCCTTGGCTGATTACAAATGAAGACAGCTGTGGATGCAGCTGATGTGATCATGATCTAATTCTATGAAATGTGCTCATCACAACAGACAGGCCAGCACTTGTCCAATCAGACAAACAGGTACCACTACTTGGACAATTTGACACATGAACCTGACCATAACATTGGCTGTAAGAGAAATGCAAATTGAAATAGTAATGAGATATCACCTCACATCTATAAGAATGGCTATTATTAAGCAAACACAAACTATAAATATTGGAGAGAATGCGGAGAAATTGGGACACTCATTCACTGGCTGGTGGGAATGTGAAATGTTTCAGCTGCTGTGGAAATCAGTTTGGTAATTCCTCAGAAACAAAATATTGAGTTATGCTTTGATCCAGCAGTGCCAATATTCTATACGTATGCAGAAAAGTTGAGGGCAGTGATATGATCAGACATCTGCACACCAATGTTCATAGAAACACTGCTCACAATTGCCAAGAGATGGAAACAATCAGTTGACCATCAACGGATGAGTAGATAAACAAAATGTGGTAAATGCATATGATGGAATATTATGTAGCATTTAGATGCCCCAAAACAAATGACATCATGGATGAGCCTTGAGGATGTAAAGCTGAGTGAAATGTCAGACAAAAAAGGACAGATACTATATGATCCCATGTTATCACTCTGATACAGACTCCAGTGTTTTGGTACAGCTAGAAGGAAAAATCTGAGTTGAGGGCATGGTATTCCATGACAAACTCTGGAATGGTTCTGTAGCTGCTTGTTGAAGTGTGTTTTGAATAGTGTTATTTTGTTTTTCTTCAGTTTGCTTTTATGTTATGTTTTACAACAAAAAATCAGTTAAGAAAAAGCTATAGGCATTTATAACATTAGATAAACTAAATTCCTGAAATAAAAATTTTGAAAATATTTAGTAACAGCTCACTAACATAGCAAAATAGATATCTGTAATAACTTTTTACTTGATATTTTGAGAACTCACACAACTTTGGTAATTAAATGGCATTCAAGATTCTGTTTATTATTTAGAATTCAAGTAACTCTAATATCTGTATGTATAGATTTTTTCCTTCCTTGCTTTAGTATTTTTAGAATTTTAATATTTTATTGTATATGTTATAACACATAGGCAAAGCAAAAAATTTTTTAAAAAAAAGGAATAGTTTTCAAAGCACTCTTAAATAAGTTGTTACAAGACAGATCCCAGAGTTTGTCATGGACTACCATCCATCCCTTCAGAGTTCTTCTTCTAGCTGGAGGCTAGAAGGCATAAATATTTTTTTTTATCATCACAATCAGCTTTTCTTTTTTGTGAAAAATACATATATACAAAAAAGTAATAAATTTCAAAGCACAGCACCACAATTTTTTGAAGAACATATTTCAGAATTTGACATGTGTTACAGTTCCACAACTTTAGGTTTTTCTTCTAGGTGCTCTAAGACACTGGAGTCTAAAAGAGATATCAATTTTATGATTCAACAATCTCATGATTGCTGAATTTCTTAAACCCTACCTTTTCTGTATAATTCCACCATCACTTTTGATATTTCTATCCTTTTGCTTAGGAATATTTGGGCTATGGGCATTCTAAAATTTTGATATTGGAAGAGTCTGTCACTACTAAGGGGTAGGGAGATGGACCTATCTGATGTTCTGCAGAGGCTGGCCTAGGTTTTAGGACTTATTGGGACCAAGGACCCATCTGAGGTTGTAGGTTTCTGGAAAGTTGCTCTAGTGAATGGAACCCTTATGAAATCTTATATATTGCCCTAAATTTTCTTTAGGATTGGCTGGAAAGGTCCTGGTTGGGGGGTGAGCAGGTTATGATAGATAGCAAGGTCTAACTGAAGCTTGCATAGGAGTAACCACCAGAGTAACCTTTCAATTCTATTGGAATTCTCTGTGCCACTGAAAATTTATTACCCTTCTTTTTTCCCTTTTGGTCAGGATGAAGTTGTTGATCCCATGATGCCAGGTCTGAATTCATACTCGGGTATCATTTCTCACATCACCAGGAAGACTTTCATCCCTGGATGTCTTGTCACACATAGGGAGAAGGGCAATGATTTCACTTGCAGAGTTAGGCTTAGAGAACTTGAAGCCATATCTGAGCAACAAAAGATCCTCCAGAAGTAACTCTTAGGCATGCCTATAGGTAGTTTAAATTTCTCCACTATCTAGATAAACTTCACAGGAGTAAGCCTCAAGATCGAGGGCATGACCTATTGATGTGGGTGTCCCTAAAGTTTGACACAGTATCAGAGATCCCTGATGATAAGATTTAATAGTTCCATATTCTTTCTCCCCTCCATCAGGGGACTTACCAATACTATTTGATTATCTGCTTAATGCAATCTAGGATGTTTCCAGGCAATACAATAATCTATACAGGATTAAAGGACCTCTTTCTTATTCTGTATTCCCTGTATTTCAATTGTTCAAATGAGCTATACAGATAGGTTCAACTAGATCATGCACTTCAGAAAAATTTCAGTTCCAGATCAAATAAATCTTTCTTCCATTGGTCTCAAAGAGTACGCATGGTTCTAAACTATAGACACTGTCTTCCTTATCCCTATGTCCTGAATTACTTTAACCCTAACTGTTTGACTTTGTTCTTATCTCTATGTATCAGGTTATATATATAACAGCCTCTCAAAATCCAGAAATAATAACAATCACTCCAGATTTAATGTGCCTGCTCTAAAAGTTTACCCTTGTTTTCTTGTAAGCATTTTCTAAAGGTGACCATACCATTGTTCTTCTTTTGTCTTATTTTGTCTCACCAAATGCCCCACATGTTCATTCACATTGTTGCATGACTCATGACTTTGTTTCTCTTGGCAGCAGCACAACATTTATTCATAAGTATACACCATTGTTGACCAATCTATTTCTTCATCAGTGCATTCTTCAGCCACCTGCATTCATCAGGCATTATATAGAAGGACCAAAGTCCACAGTCCATCAACATTCTTTATGCTGGTCACAAAATTGTATGATACACTATCTATCCTCTCGTGGCTTGCTAATTTTGCTCAGCATTATGTCCTCAAGGCTCATCCATCTTATTGTTTGCTTTAGGATGTCTTTTTGTCTTACTGCTGCATAATAGTCCCTCTTATGTGTATTAGTTAGGGTTCTCTAGAGAAATGGAGTCAACAGGAAATATTCACAAATATAAAATTTATAAAAAGTCTCATATAACTGTGCGAATATAGAGTCCATAATCCATAGGGCAAGCTGTGAAGCTGATGATTCTTGTAGAGAGCCGCTTTCCGGGTTTGGCCTAGTGGACACGCTGCAGCCTGCTCTAGAGTTCCCCCCGCCCATCGAGTGAGCCAAGATGGCGCTCACATCCTGCTTCCGCAAATGACGCACACGCCCACCAACCCTATCTTCCAATCACCTCTGTATACGTGGCACTAACCTATTGGGTTTGGGCACAGTATATAAGAGGTTACCCGGACGGGGTGGGTGGAGACGACCCACAGGGAGCCGTGCCTGACGGCCGCATAGAGGTTGTTCCCCCGCGGGATATTTCGCCTGCGCGGAACCTGTAACAGAGAATGCAAGCTTAACTCCAGTAAAGGTCTGTGCTTACAACTGCTACATGTCTTGGATCTGTGTTTCTCACCAGCGCGGATTTGTCTGCGTCTCTCTGTCTCTCCTCATTGTCTCACCCACCGGCCGGGGGCTTGACGCTGAGCGAGAAGTCGCGGACAGATTCTGATGGAGCATCTGAATGAAATCCACAGGAGATGCTCACAAACCAGAAGAAGAAGAGAACCTGTTTATTTTGAATCTTCCTTAAAAGACTTCCCATGATTAAGCATTACTCATTGCAGAAGACAATCCCCTTAGCTGATTACAAATGGAATCAGCTGTGGATGCAGCCACTGTGATCATCATTTAATTCTATGAAATGTCCTCATAGCATAGACTGACCAGCACTTGGCCAACCAGACAAACAGGTGCCACCACTTGGCCAAGTTGATACATGAACCTGACCATGACAGTCCACCCCTTGTCAACTTGGCAGCTATACACATCACCTGAAACCATATGTATTTTTTAAATAGAAAGCAATAAAAGATTTTTTCCCTCACCCAACAATATTCAGCTGTCTTGCATATAACCAGAAGCACATTAAATCTCACCAGAATAAGGAGCAAGGCCTCAAGTAATATTCATTCTTAAACTTGATATCTTACAACTTAAATAGTATAACATGAAAAAAACACCATTACAGTCCTTGTTTCTGTAACTGATCACGTGGTCATAGTTCATATTTATCACTACCTTCTTCTATTACCCTTTCCATGTTCCCTTTACCTTCAGTAAGCACTTCAGCTGGCCATGGTTCTTTGGCTACCTTCATTCCTGAAGTTTCAGAGTCATTGTCTGGATTGGATTGTTGCAGTTTTCCATTGATTTATATCACAGGGCATGGTAATACTAAAAGACATCCTAGGGGATCTCCTATATTCCAAGAAAACTCTTCTGGACCTCCACTGTGTAGTTGCAGTGCTATTTCCCCCTGATAGTCAGGGCCAATCATCCCATCAGTGAAGTAATACCCTTTTTGTCTTATTGATCCATAGGCATGAGTATCCCAAAGTGACTAGGTGGCAGTCTTGGCTTCCAGTTCAGTGGAACCATTGGTTTTTCTCCTGGTGAAAGCTCTCCTTCTTTTGGAACTAAAACCTGTAAACCAGCAGAGCTCAAGGCCGCAGGGACAGTAAGCAAACTTTTTCCTAGTGGATCACTAGTGGTGCCACTCCCATTTCCACCCCTTGGTTCCTGGACCCACGGATCCTGGTCATAGGAGAAACAGCACCTTACAGTGGAGGCTGATTCAGAGCATATACAGCTTCCTAGAGAACTTTTTCTCCAGGAAGCTTTTGGTTTTATTGATTCTTTCTATTGCTCTTTTGTTCTCTTATTCATTTAACTCTAATTTAATCTTCGATATTTCTCTTTTCCTATTTGCTTTGGATTACTTTGCTGTTCTTTCTTGAGTTCCTGGAGGTGTACTGTTAAGTCTTCATTTTTGGTTCTCTTGTTTTTTAACATAGGCACTTAGGAAATAAATCTCCCTCTCAGCACAGCCTTTGCCACATCCCATAAGTTCTGATAAGTTGTTTTCTTATTTTCCTTTCTCTCCAGACAGCTACTGATTTCTCCAGCAATTTCTTCTTTGAACCACCTGTTGTTTAAGAGTATGTTATTTAATCTCCATGTATCTGTGAATGTCATCATTCTTTAATGGTTATTGAGATCCAGCTTCATCCCACTGTAATCAGAGAAAACACTTTGAATAATTTCAATGTTTTTAAATATATAAAGACCTGTTTTATACCCCCAGCATATGATCTATCCTGGAGAATGTTCCATGAATACTAGAAAAGAATGTATAAACTTGTGCTTTAGGGTGCAATCACTTATATATATCATTTAGATCTGATCCACTTATCAAGTTATTTAACTTCTCTATGATCTTCTGTCTGGTTGTTCTATCTATAGAGAAGAGTGGTGCACTGAAGTCTCCTACTATTATTGTTGAAAAATCCATCACTCCCTTCAGTTTTCCAAATGTCTGTCTCAATGTACTTTGGAGCTCCTTGATTGGGAACATAAACATTTATCATTGTGATATTTTCTTGGTGAACTGACACTTTAATTAGTATGTAGTGTCCTTCTTTGTCTCTTATGATGTCTTTACATTTAAAGTCTATTTTGTCCGATATTAGTATAGCAACTCCTGCTTTCTTTTCATTACAACTTGCATGGAAAAACTCTTCTCATCCTTCCACTTTCAATCTATTAGTATCCTTGTTTTTAAAATGAGTCCCTTGTAAGCACTATATATCTGGGTTGTGTTCCTTAATTCATTTTGCCAATCTGTATCTTTTACTGGTATTTTTAGTCCATTAACATTAAAAGTTATTACTGAAAATGCATTTCATGATTCCACCATATTATCTTTTTATTTTATTTGTCAGATCTATGCATTCTTTTCCCTCTTTCACTTTGTATTCTTTACATTGCCCTTAGTGGTGCTCTTAAATTCTGTGCCCTCCTCCAGACGTTCCTCTCTTGTCTGTTTTCTTTTTCAGGCCGCAGAACTTTTAGTATTTCTTGTAGGGCTGGTCTCTTACTGGCAAATTCTTTCAGGACTCCTTTGTCTGTGAAAACTTTAATTCCTCCCTCAGTTTTGAAGGACAGTTTGGCTGGGTACAGAATTCTTGGCTGAATGTCTCTTTTTTTCCAGGATCTTGAATATGTCATACCATTGTCTTCTCTCCTCAAGGGTGTTAGATGAGCAGTCTGAACTCAGACTTTTTTTATTTCTGCTATATGTAGTAGATTGTTTTTCTCTTGCTGCTTTCAAGATTTTCTGCTTCCCTTCAACATTTGACAGACTGAGTAGTATGTGTTGTGCAAAAGGCTTATCTGGATTTATTCTCTTTGAAGTTCAATGGGTTTCTTTGACTTTATGAGGGTTGGGAAGTTTTCTTCATTATATCCTCAACTACTATCCCTAGCCATTTACTCCTCTCTTCTCCTTATGGGACATAAATGATTCTTATATTTGTGCACCTTGTTTTGTTTATCATTTTCCTGAGTTCCCATTTAATTTTTTCCATCCCTTCTGCAATTTGCTGTTTTGAGTCTTTGAAGTCAATTATCCTGTCTTCTATATCACTTATTCTTTCTTCTACCTCTTCACATCTGCTATTGTCTGCCTCTAGTATGTTATTTATTTGATCAACAGTGTCTTTAATCTCTGTGATATCTGCTATTTTTCTATTAATTCTCTCAAATTTCTCCTTATGCTCTTCTGTCTTCTTGACCTACTTTATGTCATTTGCTATCCCATTTATTTTATTAAGTAGAGTTGTATGAACATCTTTGGTTAGTTGTTAATGTCTGTGTCTCTTCTGTCTGCATTATGATATGTTTAGTGATCTTCTGCTGTATTTTTCACATGTAAATATCTTGATTTACTTTCAGAGTTGATTTCTTTCAGTACTCTAAGGCATTGTGTTTGCAAGAGGGCATGGAGTGGGGCACTTAGTGTGATAATTTGTTTCAGGGCAGGTATAGGTCCAGGTTGGGGATGTTACACTGATACTTGTGAATGTGGCTGCCCAGCAGCCAAGGAGGAAGTAGCTGGGTGGGTGCGCTGGTCTGAGGCATGGGGCACTTTGTGCTCATGCATATAGCTGTGGCAGCAGGTCAGAGTTATGCTTCATGGATTGGGGCAGATGTGACCCAGTTACACAGGTCAACAAGGCTGGAAGTGTGGCTAAGGACCATGTGCATGCATGGTTCTAGGACTGCTGTAAAGTGCAGTTCCCAGAGCTGAATTACATGAATGGGAGCTGTGTGAATGTTGGGTATGGGGATGTCATAAACAGAAGTGCAAAGATCAAATGGGTTGGAGTGAGGCTGTGGCTAGCTTGTGGGCTATTCTAGGTATGAAGTGCCCACAGCCTTTATGTGCTGGCAACAGCCTGCAGAGAACAGGGAGATGGAGGTAGTGTTTGGGAGGGGTATAAGACAGGTGGTTTGGGTTGTACTTAGGGTTGGGGTAGGGAGCAGGTATGTGTGCTGGGGGCTAGTGGGGTGGGGGCATGTGGAGCAAGGGGAATGGGAACAGGTGATGGGGTTCAGGGCATGAGGTGTGGGTTGAGTCACTGGTCACAGGGCCATAATGGTGGGGGCAGCAAGCCCAAGGAATGTGGCCTAGCTTATTTCCTTGTCCCAGTCTCCCATCCATGCACTCCCATGGGCTCCACATCTCAATATCAGGTTTCAGCTTTCTGCCTCTCAGTTTCTCAGCCTCCACAATCAGGACTGCATGTTGGTGCAGAAGGCTCTCCCAGGTCATTCAGACTTCCGAATCACCCCATCGTTCATCCTCATGTTCCTTCTCTAACTTTTCTGTGGAGCAGGGCTGATCTCAAACTACTGTATTAGGCCTGGCAGTCTCTCCTCCTTGCTTTAATTTTAAATTGGTTTGTGAAACATACTGTACAAAGACACTTTATAATGATTATGTAATTTTTTTAAATTTGCCTATGTATAAGCTAAATAAGATGCCCATTTACATGGTTATGATTTCTGTATGTTAATTGTTGAAATATTTGTGTCTTCATATTTTCCTGAAATCAGGAAAATATTTAGGTCATTACATAGGTCATTGCTATAGCAATGCAGATATTTGTAAGAACCTTCTACTTGATATTTTGAGAACATTCACAGTTTGACAGTTGATTAAATGGTATCTAAGTTAGTGTTTAATACTTAGAATTTAAGAATTTTTCTATCTGAATATGTAGACTTTTCCCTTGTTGCCTCAATTTTAAAATGGTTTTTGAAACTTACTGCATAAATGCAGGCTTTACAATGATTATATGATACTTTATTTAAATATCTCTATGGTTAATGTACAATACCCATTTTTGGTGGCTCTAAGTGTTTTGTTTGTTTTTACAAAAATTAACCAAAAAAACAGAATCAAGTCCCGATACACACAATGGCATGTATGAACCTTATGGACATCATGTCCATTGAAATAAACTAAACAGAAAAGGACAATATTGAATGATTTCACTGATTTGAAAAAAATTAGAATAAGCAAATTCATAGGGTCTGAATATAGAATGTAGCTTACCAGGTGTTCTAGCTTGCATAGTGCTGGAATGCAATATATCAGAAATGGAAACAGTTTTTCAAAGGGCAAATTTAGTAAGTTGCAAGTTTACATACTTTAGGATATGCAAATGTCAAAATTAAGGCAAGCCTAGTAAAATGCCCAAATTAAGGCATGGCTAGAGGTTACCTTCATTCATGAAAGGTCAATGAAGTTCAGGGTTTCTCTCTCAACTGGAAAGTCACATAGTGAACATGGTGATGCCTGTTAGCCTTCTGTGCAGTTTTCTTGTTTCATGAAACTCCCTGGTGGCATTTTCCTTCTTCATCTCTAAAAGTCTCTGGCCGCATGAGCTTTCATGATTCTCATGACTCTGTCACTCTCTCCAAAATATTTCCTCTTTTAAAGGATTCTAGTAAAATAATTAAGACCTATGAGGAATGTGTTGAGTCATGTCTCATTCTAATAAAAGGTTAATATCCACAAGTGGGTGTGTCACATCTCCAGAGAGATAATCTAATCATTTCTAATTTACAATGCTGTAAAGAAATGGCTGACTGCACAAGATGTTTCAGGATTTAAACATGGTTTTTCTAGTGTACATAATCCTTTCAAAGTGGCACACCAGGAGTTGGATGGGTAGAAGGAATGCTAAATTCAGTCTTAAAATGTATAATTCTCCTTTTTGGATTATTTGAAATGCTTTGGTTATTGATGGTGGAAATAGTAACACGACACTGTGAATGTAATTAATAGCACTGAAAACATATCTGAATGTGATTAAGAAGGGAAATGTTAGATTTGTACATATAGTAACAATTTTTTATATAAAATCAATGGAACCACCAAGCAGTGAACTTTACGTTAAATCATGGACTATAACTAATAATAAAATTATAAAAATGTTCTTAATAAACACTACAGAAAATCTTTCCTCTCTAGGGAAAAAAGGTCAATTCTGAATATTTGAGGCTTCTCGTGGAAGATATAGATTGGAGAAAGGCCCTACCAATGCTGAATTGAAGAAAGAGAAAGCATATCACATAGAAAAACTGCCAGTATTTTCCCCCACCCCCTCACTCAGTCTCACACTCAGCACAGAATGGTAGTGAAATAGCAGATGGCATCTCTCCCACAAGGCACACAGAATATATACTCTCTGAAAGAAATAAGACAGACTGCCCCCAACCCAGTTTAAGACCTAGGAAACAGGGGAGGACCTTTCAAAGCCCTAGTTAGTGAGGGTCAAAGAGTCGAGAAAGGGTGGGTCATGGTGACTCAGCAGGCAGAGTGCTTGCCTACCAGCCAGAGGGCCTGGGTTCAATTCCCGGTGCCTGCCCATGTAAAAAAGAGAGAGAGAGAGAGAGAGAGAGAGTCAAGAAAATGTGGACAGAGACCAAATTTCCAGCCCTGAGTCTGAAAGCCATTCTCACACCACTGAGGGAAAAGGTAGCAAGCAGCCCAATCCCTGACTGGAGTTTAGGAAAAGTTCGGATGACTGGGAGAATCCCCTACATGGATAAAGTGGGGGATACAGTCATACACTGTGACAGATTTTGGCCTGCAAAATTGCTTCCTGAGCTATAAAGCAGCTTTTGAAGATAATTAAATTACCTAACACCATCATCTTCTGGGCAGAACAGAAAGTGCAAAGGAATAAAGGACTTTGTAGAGTTTCCAGGACATATCCTGGGCTCACAGAGGCTGGTTTAGACCCCCTTCATGGAACACACAACTATTTTGGCTAAGAAATATGGGCAGCCCAATTGTTACACCTTAAAGTGTGTCTTAAAGAAATCAGGCCTTGTGCATGGCAAAATACATGCACAACTGGGCTACAGCAGATGTGTTTAATATGTTGTAGTTAGGTTCTGATGCCACCTCTGCCAGATGATGGTGCCTAGTTCTACTGCTGTGGAATTATATCACTCAGCATATGAATTTCAGCTATGGCTGATTACATCTGCAGTCAGCCAAAGGCAGTGCCTTATGCCGTGAGTGAAGCTTAAAAGTTGAAGCAGAAGAAAGAGAAATAGCTCAGTGGTACTCAGCACAGCCCAGCACAACTCAGCTCAGAGCTCAAAGCTGACACAAACCCAGACATTTAGAGACATGAAAAGAAATGCCTGCAGGAAAGCCATTTTGAACCCAGAAGCCAAGATAGAAGGCCATCAGAAATGGCCATTTGCCTTTCCACATTGGTAAATTTGTAATTAAATAAATCATCTCTATAAAAGCCAAACCATCTATGGTGTATTCAATTTCTGGCATATTGCATTCTGGCAGCTAGAAAACTCAAACACCTTGAACAAAGACCTTGCTGTGGTGCACAGGGCCAATCTCAATCTCTGAGGCAGTTTACTGTGGGTGCCTTTTTTAGGGTTGTTCTAGTTTGCTAACTGCCAGAATGCAATATGTAGAAATAGAATGGCTTCTAAAAAGAAAAGTTAACAAGTTACTAGTTTACAGTTCTAAGGTCTAGAATGTATCTCAATGAAAAAGCAAGTCCATAAAATGTCCAAATCAAAGCACCCAGGGAAAGATAGCTTGGTTCAAGGACACATGGTGAAGTCCACTAGCTTCCTCTTCTTGTCTCTTGACAAGAAGCTACCCTAGGGGCATTCTCCTTCATTCCAAAAGACACAGGTCAGTGGACTGTGCTTCATGGCTCTTGTAATTTTGCCATCCTTCTCTGCTCTCTCAAAATATCCAAAGATCACTGGCTGGTTGACTCTGTGGTTCTCTTAGGGTCATGGCTTTTCTCAGCTCTGCTGTGGCTTTCTCCTCTTCTAAAAAGGCATCTCCCCCCCTAAAAAAAGTCTTCTCTTTCATAGGATCCCAAACTAATTAAGGCACATGAAGAATGTGAAGACTTGTCTCCATCTAATCAAGGTTAATACTCACAATTGAATGAGTCACATCTCCATGATAATAACCTAATCAAATTTCCAACATAGTGCTGAGGGGGATTAGAAGAAACCATTTCTCCCACAAGATTGATTAGGATAAAACATGGCTTTTCTAGGGTACATAAATTCTTTCAAGCCAGCACAGTGGGGAATGGGGGAGCAATACCAATATGAAAAATGGCTAGCAAAAGAGATGAACACATGAGTAACAGAGCCAACCAATAGGAAAACCATAGACAGAAGAGAGAAAAGGACCTCCAGAATAAACTAATAAAATAAAACCAGATACCTCACACCAGAAAAAAAAAACATGACTCACATCAGGAAGAGTGAAGATATGACAGAATCAAAGAAACAAATGACACATCAACTGTGATACAGGTATCAAAATTTTTAAGTTTCACATTTCAGATTGGGAACAAAGTCTAGGACTGTCATAAGTACTGTTCCAGAGGCATGGAAACTCTAAAATAATTTTTTGCTACTCTCACAATTCTTGATATGCCTGGAAGAAGTGTAGCAAAGAGGTTAAAGAAGGAAAAGAGACTGTGGGCTCCGTATTCTTCCATTGTAATCTGCTTTGGTTCCTTTTCATGATGGAGCTATGATCTGTACAGGATGTGAAGAATATTTTTGTCTGGCCTCCTTCCTCTTGGCCTTCCTCAGGTTTAATGCCTGAGCTACAGATTCTTTTTAACTCCAGCTCTTCTCAGATTTGAGTCTCACCCTTCCTATCCAGAATCATTTTTCATCACCACTGACACCACTCTAGAGCCCGGCTCTTTGTCCAATTCCCTTGGTGACCCAGGTGTCTTCAGCTACAACCATACACAAACAGTCAGAAGAGAGTTGGGGGCCAGATCAGGCTGGGTTCCCTTCCTACTTGGCTTGCCCTCCTGGCCCTGCCCATGATTCCTCTAGTCACCTTCAGAAGTGTATGGATGAGCTCCAGGTCTGGAGGCTGCCCTGCTCACAGCAGCTGTCAGATGCTGTGATTCTCATCTAGAGTCACCTCAAGTAGGTCCCCCTCTATCATGAGCTCCTCCATGGGGGCCAGGGTTGCTTCAGGGACATGGGGTCAGTAAACTGTGGCAAAAGTGCAGGCAGTAGCTCCAGGTCTAAGGATTTGTGGGAATAGGCTGGGTTAGAAGATGTTCCTGTTGTACCCCTCAAGGCAGGGAGGAAAGGATAAAGACCACATCGGTGAGTCTCTTGATCCAGGCAAAAGCCTACCAGCACCTAGATCTATCTCTTACATGAGACCTCTCCTGCGACTATCTTCTTAGGAACAATCACACGGTGTCCATTCTCTAGTAACCCCTGATCCTGTCATGAGGAGTAAGCAAGGGTAGGTGAAACTGAATTGAAGAAGTAAGCTCTACTTTTCTTCCAAAATCTCAAACTTGGTACCTCCACCTCACGCAGAAGGAGAGACTTGGGTACCATACCAAGGAGCATCATCTAAGGATCTGAAAGGATATAGAATGGGCAAGTAGTTACATCAAGGGGCCTGAAAATTGGAGACTAGTGAAAGGGTTGATGTCTAAACAGGGTAACAGGAATGAAAATAGGAATTTGAGCACCAGTAAGAGGGCTGGCAGCTTACCTGATGCATATCCTTACCATTACCTTCTCTGAGACGGTGAGACGCAGGGGCTGAAGTGTAAGTAGGGGACTCCTCAAGTCTTAGTTCAACTTGTAGATGCTGGTGAATCTTGGCCAGCTGTCTCAACAGAATGGTCACATCCTCAGAGCCCAGAGTCTGTCTTGCATGGCCTAACCAGCTTATGGCCCTCTCTGTGAGGTACTGGAGGGCCTCACCCTCAGGCAGATGCACTGACAGTCTTTGCAGGGTCACAAGTAGTGCCAGGATGGTCTCCAGGTGTGGGCGGCATACCCACTCCCACCAGGCTAACAGTGGGAATGAGGTGGCACTCACAGAGATGAGGAGATGTGACACTGACATACACTGTCCATGGAACCAATCCTGACATGGGTCACACCAAAGAGCTCCCATCTCAGTTAGCACTTGCCTACACACACAGATGGGGGTACAAAGGAGGCTGTAGCTGATGATGCCAGTGGACTGGGCTTGGCTGAGTTCATGTGACACAACTGCAAGATACCTTCTGTCTCTTTCTTTTCCCCCTCATGGAAGGCCAAGATCTGCCATGAACAGGATAGAATAGGTTAGCACTTCACCTCTTCTATCTTAATGAGCCACTTACAATCCAGGAAAACTGAGGTTCAGGAGGCAAGTGGTCTGCTTCTTGTTCTTATTCATGGCTATCCAACTCAGATAGTTTCATCATCAGATTGTCCTCATAATAGGGAGACACCCCAAACCCAACATCTCTCCATCAGTAGCTCAGCTCCTTACCACAGAGTCTGGGTCCCTGAGGTCCTCAGCTGACAGCCCAAGTAGCTCTGTTTCAGATCTATGTAACTCCAGCTTCTTCTCTATCAAACGGTTGTGCTTACTTCTGTCTGAACCAGATGCACTTGGGCAGAACACCTGAAGCAGGAAGACAGAGAGATAATGACTGAGCCTCCTTCCAGGACCCACACTCTCCTTTCTCCACTGTCCCTCAAAGGACCCTTATTCTCAAATAAGCTTCTTCCAAGTCAGTGTTCCATGCCTCACCTCCAGCAATTTGTAGCAAGAATTCTTAAGAAAGGTTTTGGAGGCCCTCTCCCTCCATGCGTGGGCTGTCACTACCTGCAGCTCCAACTGCCTCAGCATATCCAGCCTAACAGATAGATCCAGGCCCTCCAGGTCATCCAAACAGGGGTTGTGGTCACCATTCTGGGGCCAAGAGCAAGAGAAAGCTTAAATTCAGGGAATTCCTTCAATGTGCAGACTTGTGCTGAATACTGGCTACACAGACAGTAAAAGAGAAAAAACATAGATTATTCTGTCAAGAGAAATAAGAGAGCAACTATTCTCCAAGAACATCCATTTTCACTGGTTCAGAACCAAATACATCTATATAACAGGACTACCAGATCAGTTACTCTGTTCTGGTTTGATCTCTCTGTCCCTTCATATCTATAGTCCCTGTCCAGTTCCAGGTCCATACACGTATGTATTCTGTTGTCCTCAACTTCCTCACCACCCTCCAATGTCCTTCCCCAGCCTTAGAGACCAACTCAATTTACAAGAGTCTAAGGTACATGTATCTCCCTTCTAGAAAGAAGCACACAGTAGGAGTGGGAAAAAAAATGTCCTCACTTTGATCTCATTCACATCAGCAATCCAAGTCTGTGCCTTAGTCAGAACTTCTTTGAGAGCCTGGACATTAGGGAGGTGAACAGGGATATTTTCTGCCTCATGAATTATGGCTTCCAACATTGCTTGTGGGTGTTTCTGCCTAAACATGTTTGGGAAAAGAGGAATCCACCCTCAATGGGTATAGATATAAACACACATATATACCCATTATGGGTATATATATATATATATATATATATATATATATATATATTTGTCCTATTTTCTAGTCAAAAATATAAATAAAATGTTTGAAAGACCACAGGAGTCAATAGTGTTCCATGTCTGAGGAACTTTATAAACAATGGAATGGGGTACATACCCCTTATAAGTCAGACTAAGTATCTAGCATTTGAGAATAAATTCAGCCCAGGAAGATTTCCTAAATTATTGCCCTTAAAAGAGTACAGTGTGACATATCATGCAAATATTTTTGAGTTTAGCAGATAGACAACTGGGAATCTGGTGCCCAAGGTCACCCATGGAGGCCATACTTATGATCACTCTCAAACTCTTAAGGACTGAAAACATGGTACAGATGGAGGAAGGTTCGGCCATACCTGGCCCTCAAGAAGAAATAAGCCTATTCCTCCCAATGCTCAGCAACTCCTGAAGCTCAGTTCAGGCCTTGTTCACAGAAGGGCTGGAGGCTACCTTGGCTCCTATTAGCTGCAGTTCCTGCATGATGATCAGAGAGTCCCTTTGAGCTGATCTGCCAATGCTTGCCTCACTTCATCTAACCAGCATGTCTGCTCCACCTGTTGCTGGAATTAATGGGTTTCAGGTACTTCCACACCCAGATGCGGCCCTCTTTCCAACAAGGACTGCAATAGCTCTGGACTAGAGGGCAGTGAAGCCAAAGCTTTCCAGTCTTCAGACTGGTAAGCCTTCACCTGTTTTAAGATACCCTACAAGGATATAGGATAAAGAACAAATTCCTTACCCATCTTGATGCCTTGACTTTAACCCACTCACTACCTTCTCTCACAAGAATATGTTACTAATTTATTCTTATCCCCAATCATCTTGTTAATATCAATAAGGTACTTTGTTTCTGTTAGAGCCTCTGTTTCTCCTTTAATTTCCTAACATTTACTATCTCAGGGCTCTTGAACACTATCTTAGCCCTCCAGGATCACTCCTGAAATTTCAAACATCCTCTCTTCTTCAAATTCTGCAATTCTAAAAGTCAGATTTATATGAGTCAATATTTAATACTTTTTAAATTATTTTTGTTTGGAAGGATATACCATTATATTTTAAGCCTCACAAAGATAGACAACATCTCCATAGCTTTGAGAAAAAATCCTGTAAATCATAATATGGCTCTCGAGTTTCCCTGATATCTCAGACTTTCCTAATATTGCTTACCATGGATCCCTCTCTTGTCCATCCTCACGTTGACATCCCCAATCTGATGCATGGCACAGGGCAGGATTCCCATTTGCTCAAGAAGGATGAGTTCAGCCACTCTCAGCTGTGGGGTTCCCAACCTGTGGAAGCCAGGGAAAGACTTGCTCAGTGAATCTGCTAAGACCACATTACAGGCATTGGGAGAATACTAACATCCATATTTTTCCTTCAAGATCTATGAAAAAACTCTATCAATACCTTAAAATGACCTTTTCTAATTTCAGAGACTTGGATACAGTAAGTTAGAAGGAAAAAAATCACAATGGCATTTTACAGCTGTAAAAGTCTGAAGATTAAGTGGGAAAATCCAGATTTCTGAAAAACTATAACAGTATCTGCAGTGAATACAACTATATGAAGAATTATGAAAACACAACAAAGGTTTATTTCTAAGAGAACAAAAATGTGAAGTGGTAACTGAGATAGGTTTTATAGGTTAAAACTGGAACAGTTCCAAATGATTAGTTCTCTTATGTATAAGTGTACAACAAGATAAAAAATAAAGATTTGAAGATGTCAAGACATTAGAAATGGATATGAGAACTACAGACAGATCATTTAAAAAAAACCAAGGCCCATTTGATATAAGCATCATGGAGTTATGGTAGTAAAGGTATTTCATTTTTGAAAGGATACAAAAAGAAGATGTTCAGGAAAATGGTACTCCAGAATTTCAAGTTTTCATTTTCATCAGCAATGAGAAGACATGTTGGGGAAGAAAAGTCAAAGTATTTAAAGATTATCTGAAATTACATGTTTTAAAATGTTTGCAAAGGTAAGAACAAAGACAAAACAAAGCTAAATTCAAGGTATTGAAATCCCAGGTGGTATAAAAGGGTAAAAGAGCAATCAATCTATCTTCATACTCAATTACAACTCAAGTTAGTTATTTCCTGATGGGACTACATTACTAGCCTTCTTGTTTTCTTAATTTTAAATCAGATCCTATCCAATCCTGATGGATCTATAAATTAAGACCTTGCTATTACTAATTTTACTAGGTATTTGTCCAGTTTAAAATCCTTCACTACTTCCTTAGTCTAGCCCTCAAATTCTTCAAATTCTCAGAGAAAGTGATTTAGAATAATACTTCTGCTTCACATTTTGATGGCCATTCTGACACTAAATTAAGTGACATTTCCCTATTAAATGTTAACTTAATTACTACTATCACATACCTAGTTTTTTAAAAAAGGGCTCTTTGAAATGTTTTTCAACAAATAAAAGGTTTTACTGTGACTAATAGCTGTTATTTCTACCTTTATCTAAAATTTACAAAGTACTTATACATGTGTACCCACTTGATTTTTCAATTTGAAAATTACATGTTTCTATTATCATATATATTTGGTAATGAATCAATAAATGAGTTTATTTTTAATTTTGTAATTTTATTTACCTGCTAACATAGTCAAGAATTACTTTCCTCAGAATTGATGGATAAATACTTTTATAATCTTTAGTGACAGGTAGGTCAGCCTTGCAATTTTTCTATACCATCTTTATTCCCATTGGCATTTATGGTGAGAATTTGAATTGTATCACATTAGTCTGAAATTCTCCAATTTGAATGTTTCTAATCCATGTATACAGTTTTCATTCATGTCTTACTGAACGATTTTCACTATAACTGATCAGGTATTGAGTCTAAGCTTCTTTATCCAAGTTTATCTCCAATCTGGCCATTTAAAAATGTTATTTTTTGTGAAGCGAATTCTTTACTTATGATGTATCTAATTTTGCTCATCCAGTTGTATATATTGCCACCATTTTTGCCCTATGTTCTAACATACCTGGCCTCCTGGCTGCTGAACAGCAAACAGAACTTGGGAAGCACAAGCCTCTACTTTTTTCATGCAGTTCTTAAGTCATTGCAGCACCTCACTGTTAGGAAACCTTCTCTCATGGGACTCAGACACCAGTGCCCTAAGCTCCTCAAAGCTGGTGAAGGGAATAAAAACTGCAAGAAACAGGCAGTATTATGGAAGAGCAGTGCATGGAGGCTGATGAATGTCAAAGAAAAAGAAATAAGGTTTGTCTCTGAGGACCTTCCATCATCCCCCTCACTCACTGCATTTCCTTCCATCCTTCACTTCCAGGGCCACTTGCACTTTGTTAGCCCATGTGTCAAAGCACCCAATCTGAACCTTTAGCTTATGCAGCATGGCAGGGAGTTAATCCAAAATATATCAATAGCTGGAGGAAGACAGGAGGAAAGAGGAAATTTTCCAAGCTCTGAATCCTTCTCCTTGTCCCCTTTCCCCAGGGGTTTTTGCTCACCATAGGTACTGCTGGCTACTGGAGCACTTACAGAGGTCATTGATATGGGACATCTGGACAATCATAGCAGGCCAGGGCTGATAGGAAGATGCAGTCTTGCACTTGCTGCGCTGGCATTCATCATCTGGAAGCAGCTCAAAAGCCTCTCACTCAGTCTCTGTGATATCCTGGGAGTGTTCAACCCATATACACTGTAAAGACTAGGAGGAGGGTTGTGGACACACCACCTCAGCCAACACTGAGCCCTGCTGTGGGTTCAACCTTGTAAGGACTGTTGAAGAAAAATTAGAAGAAAGAAATATAAACATACAGTATCTACCTACATTTCAAAATGCATGATTTAAGAGTTAAGGGCCAGAGTACTTAATGTTAATCTGATTATTCCTACCACAGTCTACAAGACCGAATCCTTAAGCTCTGCTCTCAAACACCCACATTCTGCAGCAGGGCCTTTCGTAGACATCGCTCCTTCTGCACCATAATGAACATCTCCTGGTGCACAGCCACTGCAAGATTAAGGTCTAGCTTCTCTGAGAAGGCAACCATCTTGCAGATGAGCTCCTCATGGGAGGAGACACAGTATCACTGGAGTCAGCAATAGTGTTCAATATACTGGTGTCCAATGGGCAGCTGCGGGTAGGTTCAAGGTTGTGTATCTGGAGACCACAATGCTTTAGCTTCTCTACAATGGCCTTTACCCATGATCTTTTTGCCTTTCTACCTGCCAGCCCATTGCACTCCAGACTCACCCAGTCAACAATGCAAAAGTTGACAGCATCAGCAAAGTTGTAACCTTGATTGAAGCCACTATGGTAAGCATGGGGGAAAGTAATAACAAATTCTCTTGCACACTGATGTGTATGGACAACCTGAAGAGGAAAAGACAGAAAGATTGTGGATCAGAAGTAATGATGGGCTATGAACATTATAATATCTCTAATAATGTTCTGTTCTTAGGGAATCAGTGGAGACAGAGAGGTCTATCTTCATTGTGTGCTGAAAGAAGAATGGGAAGTTTAAAAATAACATTCAGAAAGCAGCACCAAAAAATAAAAGTGTACTTCAAAAAGAAACGCATGGAAGGGACTTTATTTCTTCAATAAATAAAAATATAAATTCAAAAAATTAGGGAATAACATGAGAAAATGAAAGAGCAAGGAACTTCAAAACTCTCCCCTTCTATTAAAACTATAAAGCTAGCAAAAAATGTCAAAATATTTTTGAAATATTGTAATCTAATCAAAGTTTACAACTCCTAGGGCTAAAACACTGCTGAATTTTTGCTGAGAGAACTATGGCTTTTACCCACCTACAATTACTTGCTCTCTAGCTAGGCAGTGGCTATGAAGGCAGGATCATACAATCTAATGTGGTTTCCTGGTGTGACAAGGGACACATGAAACTTATTCTTAAAGAATTGTGGTTTTGTGTTTTGACATGTCTGGTGGGTTCCCTGAAGGATAGACTAAAAGATCTGCTTTTCTTTTGTATAGCTTGGAGCTCCTTCAGGTCTGAGGTAGCTTCCCAGGCAGAATTTGACAACAAGTATTGTAAGAAAATACAGCCATATAAACCACAGCAGCTAAGAAGAGAAAATAGATAAGGCGTACAACAGGAAGACCTAAAAGCCTCAAGAGGAAGAATTTGGAGGAAGAAGTCACTGGGGCAAATGAGGGCTCTGAAAAATTCCTGGTTTTTCCTGAGCATCTAGAAGGACATGTTTATGACCACCATTGGACATACTGCTCAAAAAAGGTCTCTGTGTCCTCACCTCTGCAAGAACTTCAGGCTTCAGTCAGGAAGAACCTGAAGGGTAAGTCAGAATTGCAAACAGCCAAACTAAAGCACTGGAGGAATACCCAAAACAAAGCCCATCTGCAAGGACTCTGCTTTCTGGGGGGAATTTTCTGTCTCTTTCTTTTATTTTCTCCCCTTCAGACAGTTAAAAAAAATCTGTTGAGTTACTAGCTGTTCATCAAGATAATAGAGAATGAAAGAATGCAGACTTTACTGGTTCAGACACATAAAACAGATGCTCAAAATCATTAGTTAGGAAACTGAACATCATAAACAGAATGGGGATACCATTTCATCCCCAATATGATGGTGGTAACAAATAATAATAATAACAATAACGTGTTGGGTGGGACTGTGCAGAAAATGGATGCCACCTACCTTGCTAGAGAGAACAAAAAAACAAGAAAACAGGTTGGCAATTCTACAACATAGTTACAAGAGAATTACAATTTGATCCAGCAATTCCACTCTGAAGTATAGTGCAGAAGAAGAGAATATAGGTGTCCAAACAAAAATCTGTCACACAAATGTCCACAACAATCCTATATATCCTATATGCAATGGTCAAAAGATGAACTACTCTTAAATGTTCTGAAAGAGAAAGATTTTAAAATGTGACAACATGCTGATAGTTGGTCAATCTTAGAATTCAGGTAGGGGGTATGTTGGAGATATATGTATTGTATTTGTTTTCTATTTATAACTTTCCTGTAGGTGTGAAGTTATTTCAAAGTAAAACATTTAAAAAATTGATTGGACAAATAAAATCTGTACACATATGATTGTTCAGCCATAAAAAGATATAAAGTATCTGATAAAATGCTACCACATGAAAATATTAAGCTAAGTAAGTGTTAGGAGTAGAAGTCAAAATCAAAGCCCTCATATTGTGTGATTCCATTTAAAAGAACAAGAAAAACAAATCCAAAGAGTTACAAAGCACATTAGTGGATGCCAGGAGTTGTGGAGAGGAGATGGAATAAGGAGTAAACTATGAAATGAATACAGGATTTTCTTTTAGAACGTTCAAATATTCTGGAACTAGAATAATGGTGATAGCTGCATAAAACTGTCAATACATTAAAAGATGAGGACTTAAATACTGAAGATAATCAAGCCATAAAATTTAATTAACTATGTGAATTTCATCTCCATTTAAAATTAAGTTAAAATATTTATGAGAATCACTAAAGAAAAACCACAACATGTAAAACAACATATGTAATATATATTAGATACATTATGGATAAGCCAGGGAAATCCACAAAGTAACTTCAGTACCTATTTATTGTAGAAGTTTTTGCTTTGTTAATAAAGAGGGAAAAAATAATCTGAATTAAAAAATTTTAAATAATAAAAACATATGATTTTGAAAAATGCAAAAGTGATGAGGGGTGGTGTGACAGTGGTCAGTGGCAGTATTCTCACCTGCCATGCCAGTGTAAAACTTGAAAACATTATTAAAGATAGAAACAATGCTGTAATGATACTAAGATAGGAATGCAAAATGTACATTTTAAGAAACAATTTAACATAAAAATATGAATAAAGCCAGTAATAATAAATGAACTAGAGAACATTTTTTCACCCAAATTCTATTATCATATCTAACAAAATAAACAATTCTTTAACATAATTCTAATACCCAATCCACTTGGTTTGGCTGAATCAGGATGCAAATGCAACATATTGCACATGGCTGAAATAGATGAAGTTTCTTTAAATTTCTAAGTTTCTTCATAAGAAGTCTTGAAATCTAATGAATTTTATAATTACAACATATCACAATATAGAATAGCCATGTCTTGTAGGCTCAATAGCCATAAATGGCTTGTGGCTACCATGTCAGACAACAGTTTTAAGTTAAAACAAAGTATAAAAGAACATATAGTACTCTGCCTTGTGTGAAAAAAGGGGCATTTAATGAAAATGTCTTTTTCATATTCATTAAAAGAGACAAAAAAGATAAAGGCTACTTAACTTTTTTGCATGGTTTTGACATTGGAACCAAGAAAAAATTAAAACAATATCTAAGAGATATCTTCCCTTTCTTTATTCAAATTTTTGCCACATCTTCTTTAAATTGAACTGTTAAGTTAAAGGACCTCTTTGTATATCTAACTCATAACTATGTGTTCAATTATTTGTTAAATGAATTGACATTAGAAAAAAGATAGTTAACAATGAGGAAAAAAGTAACTTTTCCTAAATAGTGCTGCATGAGTAGAAAAAAACAAAATTAATGAATATAATGGAAGTATAATGTAAAATATTACTGAATGCAATGAACATTACATGAATAAGGGAAGACAAATGGTGTATCTAGATAGCTGTACAATTTCAGTGCCATCAATATTTAGCTCTCTTTCAGTCAAATTTATTTTTCACCAATGAGACAATAACATTAGGAAAAAAAGAAAAAAGTCCAAGTTACAATGCACACAATGTCCAAAATCGCCCAAAGCCTTGGAGATGCCAAGTCCACTTAGTTCAGATGGAAATAATGAGGGAGATAGACAAAAATTATTTAAAAATTACAGAAGTTAACCCAGAGGACATGAGTAGAGTTAGCAGAGAAAGAGTGTCCTATTATGGCTTCTACAAATGCTAACTTACTCTCTTTAGCAAACTGACTGATACAAATCAATCCTGGAAGTTCCCGGTAATGTTATGAGAAAAAAACTGTACCCTAAAATATCAATCCATATTTTGATTTTTATGCTCTTCCTCTTAAGGACGTTCAAAGGATTGCATATGATTTCTACTTGATGGCAATATGGAAAAGGAAAGAGAAGATGCACTAAACCTAGTCTCTATATCAAAATGCATATGATTTCATGTACTCACTGGTACACCATGGGACATGAAGGTGTTGGGATTCATGAGGGTGACAAGTTGGTGCAAGAGGTCAGGCTGGCTATCAAACAGCTCAGGTGTCAGCCTCTTCATCACCTCCTCCAAATGTTCTGCTGCCAGTGAAGCCACCCCATACAAGGTCTTTGGCTCACCCCTAATTGTGCGGAGAAAAGAAGATACAAAGTCTGGTCATATCATTGCATACATGGGAGCTGTGACAATCCCTTGTGACCTCACTCACCAGTGGAGATAATTAATGGAGTAACTCTAGTGATCCTCTCAATATGTCAACAAAATGCTGAGAAAATCATGCCCACATAGAACCAGGGCCCCTTCATGCCTGAGATATCTGCATTGATGTGGCAGAGGAAAGGCTGTTCCAGCACCAGCATCACATTCAAGTTCCAACCACTAGTTGCATACTCCTATCAGGTCAGAGATTTTCCACAATGGATAGCAAGTAGGACTGGGTGATGACTACTGTGTTCTTGGGTCAACCTAGTTTCTTTAGCTTGCAAATAAAGACCTGGTATTGAGGGTTCCTAAGGAAGTCCATGTATACTTTCTGAATACAATCATACTTTCTTAGGAGACAGAGGGCTTCAAAGTAAAAGATTAAATATTCCATTATCAGATTAATATGCATCCATTCTTTTTAACTAATAGGTTCTCCACAAATGTTCTTTACAGTTACGTTATCCAACTAATCAACTATTTGCTATGATCCAAAAACTGGAGACCTCTAATTAAACTCTATAGATTCCTTAATGCTATTCCTTAAGTCATTTAATCATCTCAATAGCATAACCGTATTCTTCTTTTAAAATTCCTGCTGTAATACAAAGATATTATGCATCTATGTCTTGTCAAAATCTTAGTATTATCCTAGATACTTTCCTTTGGATATTTCAGATTCTCCCTGCTACCAATCTACTGAATTTTTAACCATACCATGTACCGCTAGTTTTTCTTTGCTGTATTTTGAAATGTAATTTATTAGTGCATTTTGGGAGGGTATCTATAAACTATTGTCTAAGGAGGAATAAGAGTGAAAATGGTGGGGTAAAGAAATTCAAGGATCCTTTCCTCCACAGAAAAATTTTAAAAAATAACAAAAACTGTCAGAATCAATTTAATCAAACTCTGATAAAATTTTTAATGGCAATCAAGGAAATGCATAATCAGGAAGGAGATGAGAGAAACATAAAATAACTTGTGGTGTATTAATTAACCTTGATCATCCTTCTAAACCCCTACTTGAGCAGCAGTCTTGATTATGTCAGTCTGTTTTCTCTATGTAGATTTCTGATTCTGAAGGAAATGGAGTGGATCTTATGATCAAAGAATGGTGTTTCTTTTGATGTGTTTAGGAGCACTGTAAAGGACTAACACAAATGCCCTGCATTTATTTCACCTAACAGGGGAATCTCCCACTGCTAATAAAGTATATTCCATAAACTGAAATGCAAAGAATATCAGTTGGGCAAAAATGAACACCCCAAAAGCCTGGAAGGAGAAGGCAAGTCATTTTGGTAAGTAAGGGCTTTGAAAAATTCCCACATACTCTTTTTAAATATATTCAGAGATACAAAGGAAACCATGAATAAAGAAGTAAAGGGAAAAGACATCATGGCAGAAAGAAAGTCTCACTAAAGAGACAGAAACTGTAAAAAAAAAAAATCAAACTTTGAGCTTAAAAACACAAAAACTAAATTGAAAAGGGATTCATTTTACAACCAGAGGGGTAGACACAGGTGGAAAGAGGATGGACTATGATATTCCATGCAAATATAAACTGAAATAAGCTGAAGTACTAAACTAAAATCAAACAAAATGTGCTTTAAGAAAAAAAAAGTTGTTCCAAAATACAAGGTGGGAAATCATATATTGAAAATCAGTCTATCCAGATGATAAATGAAAGACAAAAGAAAGACACAGAATCAAGAAATCCAGAATTGATTATTTGAAAAGATTAATACTATTGACAAAATTTTATAGAAATAACAAAGATTATAACCAAACACTATGAACAGCTGTTTATTAACAATTTAGGTAACACATAAAATGGACAAAGCAAGAAACACACAAACTATCAAAATAAACTCAAAGAGTAAACAAACCCCAAAGTAGACACTGAATCAGTAAACAAAAACGTCCAACAAAGGTAAATCCAGGACCATTGACTTCACTGGTGAATTCCACCAAAATTTAAAGAATATTCAATGCCAATTTCTCTCAAACATTTCCAAAAACAGAGAAAAAAATGAGGAACAGGTACATCCTGTCTGCCTTTTATTAAACCAACACTACAAAGTCTCAAACGCCAGAAAAAGACATCACAACAAAAATAATTACAGACCCATATACCTTATGAAAAAGAAAAATCTCAAAATAATAGCAAACTAAATCCAGTAACATACTGAAAGGAATATACACCAGAAAGAAGTGGAATTATCCCAAATGAAAGGATAGTTCAACATACAAAATTCAATTAATGAATGCAGAAGCTCAGAGCTCACAGAAGTACACAAACAGGGAGATGGGGAGTAGGAAGTAAGACAAGCTGTGTTCCTCAAACACACTACCCTCCCCTGAGCAATCCCACAACCTGAGACTCATCCTACACCCCATGCATCTAAACCCTGACCCCACCCCCTCCCCAAGCTTCAAGTGCCCCCGCCACCAATCATTCATGTATGTACCTGCTCCCACACCCTAATTCCAAGTACAGCCCAAACCAGCTCTCCTGCACCCCTCCCGAGCATTACCTCCATCCCCAGGCTTACCCCTGTCCCCCTGCCCATAGTGTTGCAGATCCATACCCTGCTTCCCCCTGAGCTCTGCACACCAGTTTACAGCACTCCTAGGCCCATGCATGCACACGGGCCCTCAATCATGTCACTGAGCTCTGGGAACCTCATTTGATGGTAGTCCTATGACCATGAACATGTACAACCCACAGTCACATACCCCCAGCTGTGGGAAAGCACTGACTTGTGCAGTTGAGGTCACATCCATCTCCAGTCCAGGAAGATGTAACACCGACCTGATGCCATAGCAGTGTGCATGTGTACAAAGGCCCCATGCTCTAGAACAGTGCATACCAGGATTATGCCCCCCAGACCAGTGACCCCACACAGCTACATCCTCCCTAGGTGCTGGGTGCCCACATTCACAAGCACCACTGTAACATCCCAAACTTGAACCTCTATATGCCCTGAAACAGATCACCACACTGTTATGCCCCACCCCATACCTTGTATCTTACTACACAACCACATCAGGAACACAAAATTTTAGACTACTGAAAAAAATTAAGTCCCAAAGTAAATTAATCAAGACATTTACAAGAAAAATGCATTAAAAATGTGATGAAAACAAAAGAAGATCAGTAAGCATATCACAATGTGGACAGATACAGCCTAGCAGATACAGCCTACCATAATACCAAATTAAAACACTAGAGGAGACACAGACTTTGGGAGAACTAATCAAAGATGTTCATATAACCACTAAATAAAATAAATGGTATGGTTAATGGCATAGAAGATGTCAAAAGAGTAGAAGAGCATGAACAGGAATCTGAAAGAATAAAAGAAGAATAACAGGTATCACAAAGATTAAAGATTCCACTGACTAAATAAAAAACACTAGAGGCACTCAACAGGAGATCTGAAGAGGTAGTAGAAAGAATAAGGGAACTAGAGGACAGGATGATTAATACTCAAAACAGCAAATGGCAAATAAGATGGAAAATTTTGAACTGGATCACAGGGAATTAATAAACAAAACAAAGTGCACAAACACAAGAATCACTGGTGTTCCAGAAGGAGAACAGAAGAGGAAAGGACTAGGAAGAGTAATATAGGATATAATGGGAGGAAACTTCCCAACCCTTATAAAGAACAAAATATACAAGACAAAGAAGCCCAAAAAACCATAAACAGTATAAATCCACTAATAAGTCTGTTAAATTTTGAAGAGAAGGAGAATATCCGGAAAGCAGCAAGAGGAAAGCAGTCAACAACATAGAAGAGAAAACACATAAGAATGAGTTCAGAGTACTCAGCTGGCAGTATAGAGGTGAATTGTCCTTCAAAACTGAGAGAAAGATGAAATTTTAAGACAAACAAATCCTGAAAGAATCTGTCAACAAGAAACCAGCCCTACAAGAAATACCAAAGGAATTCTGCCAGGTGAAAAAAAAAGACAGGAGCGGGAGACAGGAGGAGGCACAGAATGGAAGAGAACCACTAAGGGTAACTTAAAGAATAAAAAAGAGAAAGAGGAAAATAATATATAGCCCTGGCAAATAAAATAAAAAAGATAAGATGGTGGATTCAAGAAAAACCTTTTCAGTAATAACTTTGAATGTTAATGAACTAAAGTTACTAATTAAAAGATACAGATTGGCAGAATAGATTAAGAAATATAATTCAGTCATACACTGCTTAACAGAGATTCATCTTAGACACAAAGATACAAATAGATTGAAAGTGAAAGAATGGGGAAAGATTTTTCCTGCAAGTTGTAATGAAAAGAAAGCAGGAGTCACTATACTAATATCAGACAAAATAGACTTTACATATATAAACATGTAGGAACAAGGGTTAATAGAAAACCTGCAGAATTTATTGGGAGTGATTGACTTCAAAGTGGCATCAGCAGTAAACTGTGGAGACTGTTATCTGCTTACTTGGAGGACAGCCCTGGGAGAGAGAGGATGTTTGCTTTTCTTAAACCCCAAGGTCTTGTTAGCTATCTCTTATATGTAGGGAGTAATGTACTGAAAAGTAGGTGCTCTGTTTTACCATGAAATGTATGCATGCTTTTAGTCACTTAAACCCTGCAGTATATAAGCAGGAACTAGTTAAGAATAAAGTTGTCTGTTGTCTTTACCGCTAAAGCTTCAGACCCCTGATCCCTTTCATTCTTTCATTTTTACTTTAACACTCCTTAGGAACATAACAGTGGCTAACATAAACACATCATAAGAGACAAAGAAGGGCACTATATACTAATTAAAGGGACAGGTCACCAAGAAGATATAATAATCATAAATACATATGTTCCCAATCAAGGAGCTCCAAAGCACACTAGACAGACATTGGCAAAACTGAAGGGAGTGACAGGTGTTTCAACAGTAATAACGGATGACCTCACTGCACCATTCTCCTCTATAGATAGAACAATCAGACAGAAGATCAACTAGGAAACAGAGAAGTTAAATAACTTGACAAATGAATTAGACCTAATAGACATACACACACATACATATATATACATATATGTCATGCACTTATATAGGTCAATGCACTCCAAAATACAAGGATATACGTTCTTCTCCAGGATAGATCATATTCTGGGGCACAAAACAGCTCTTTATAATTTAAAAACACTGAAATTATTCAAAGCATTTTCTCTGATCACAATGGAATGAAGCTGGATCTCAATAACCACCAAAGAATGAGAACATTCACAAACATATGGAGATTAAATAACATACTTTCAAACAACAGTTGGTCAAAGAAGAAACTGCTAGAGAAATCAGTAGCTATCTGGAGATGAATGAAAATGAGAATACAATTTACCAGAACTTATGGGATGTGACAAAGGCTATGCTGAGAGGGAAATTTATTGCCCTAAATTCCAAATTAAAAAAACAAGAAAGAGCAAAAATTGAGGACTTAACTGCTCACCTGGAGGAACTTGAAAAAGATGAGCAACTAACTCCAAAGCAAAAACAAGAAGAGAAATAATACAGATTAAAGCAGAGTTAAATGAATAGGAGAACAAAAGAAAGAAAAGAAGAAATAGAAATAAAAGTTGGACCTTTGAGAAAATCAATAAAATTGATGGGGCCACTAGCAAGACTGACAAAGAAAAAAAGGAGAGAGGATGCAAATAAACAAAATCAGAAATGAGAAGGGTGTGTTAACACTACCCTTAAGAAATAAAAGAAATAATATATGACAAACATGAACAAAATTATGCTAACAACCTAGACAGTCTAGGAGAAATGGACAAATTCCTGAAAACAAACAGTTATACTGACTCAGGAAGAAATAAAAGCTCTCAAGAAACCAATCACTACTACAGAGATACAATCAGTCATCAAAAATCTTCCTATAAAGAAAGCCCAGGGTTAGATGGCTTCACAGGGCAATTTTAACAAACATTCCATAAAGAACTAATGCCAATCCTGCTCAAACTTTTCAAAAACATTGATCTAAAAAAGGAACTCTACCTATCTAATTTAATGAAGGTAATCTTTCATACCCAAACAGGGTAAAGATGCTTTAAGAAAGGAAAACTACAAGCCAATCTCCTTAATGAATAGTGATGCAAAAAAATTCTCAACAAAATACTAGCAAATCAAATGCAAAAGCACATTAAAAGAATTATACACCATGACCAAGTGGGGTTTATACCAGGAATGCAAGGATGTTTCAACCCATGAAAATCAATGACTGTAATACAGCACAGTAACAAATCGAATGGGAAAAATCACATGATTATCTTAACTGATGCTGAAAAAAGTTCAACAAGATTCAACATCCTTTTCTGATAAAAACACTCTAAAAGACAGGAATCAAAGGCTACTATCACAATATGATAAAGGGAATATATGAAAAAATCAATGGAGAGAGACTGAAAGATTTACCCCTAAGATCAGGTACATGACAAGGATGCCCATTATCATCACTAGTATTCAATATTATGCTAGATGTTCTAGCTAGAGAAGTCACGTAGGACTAAGAAATAAAAGGCATCCAAGTTGGAAAGGAAGAAGTAAAACTTTCATTATTAGCAGATGGCACAAAATGATACTTGGAAGGTCCTGCGAAATCTACAGCAAAGATACTTGAGCTAATAAATTCAGGAAGGTGGTGGATATTAAGTGCAAAAATCAGTAAATTTCTATATATAAGCAATGACCTGAAGAGTCAGTTCAAGGAAAAATTCCATTCAAAATAACAAGTTAAAGAATTAAGTACTTAGGAATGAATTTAACGAGGGATCTAAAGGACTTGTACACAGAAAACAATATGATATTGCTAAAAACAAATCAAAGATCTAAATAGGTGGAAAGACATTCTATGCTCGATGGATAGGAAGGCTAAAAAGTTAAGATATCAATTCTCCCCAAAGTAGTCCATGGATTCAACACAGTAACAATCAAAATTCTGACAACATACTTTAGATTTGGAGAAACTTACTACCAAATTCATATAGAAGGGAAAGAAACCCCAAATAGCTAAAAGCATTCTAAAAAAGAAGAACAAAGTGGGAGGATTAACACTCTCTGACTTTAAAACCTATTATAAAACCACAGTGGTCAAAACACCTGTTACTGGACAAGGATAGAAGTATTGACCAATGGAATCAAATTGAGAGTGCAGAAATAGACCACCAAATCTATGGTCAACTGATTGGCCCCCATATCCTCTGAGGTACGACAACAGTTTTTTTCAATAATTGGGCATGGGAGAATTGGATATCAATACACAAAAGAATGAAAGAGGACACATATTTTACACTACAAAAAATTGATACAAAGTGGATCAAACAACTAAATATAAGAACTATCACCATAAAGCTTCTAGAAGGGAAACATCTTCAAGACCTAGTAACAGAAGGCAGCTTCCTAAACTTTACACACAAAGCACAAGCAACAAAAGAAAAAATAGATAAGCAACAAAATCAAATGTTTCTGCACCTCAAAAGAGTCCATTAAAAAGGTGAAGAGGAAGCCAACTATATGGGAGAAAATATCTCACAATCACATATCAGACAAAGATTTGATACATTGTATACACAAAGAAATCATATAAGTTACCAACAAAAGAACAAACAACACAATTATAAAATGGGCTAAAGATATGAACAGGCATTTTTCTGAAGAGCAAATACAGACAGCTCAAAAACAAATGAAAAGGTGTTCATTTTCACTGGATATAAAGGAAATGCAGATCAAGACTACAATGAGATACTACCTCATACCTATAATAATGGCTGTTATTGAATAAACAGGAAACTACAAATGTTGGAGATGATGTGGAGAAACTGGGACACTTAAGCACTGCTGGTGGGAGTGTACAATGGTGGAGCCAGTGTGGAAGACAGTTTGGTGGTTTGTTAGGAAACTAAATATCAATTTGCCCTATGACACAGCAATAGCACTACTTGGCATATACCTAGAGGAGCTGAAAGCAATGACACAGACATTTGCACACCAATGTTCACAGCAGGATTATTTACAATTGCCAAAAGATGGAAACAAACAAAATGCCCACCAACAGAGGAGTAGATCAATAAAATGTGGTATATACATATGATTGAATATACACAGAAGTAAGACAAAATGATATCTTGAAGCACATGACAAGATGGATGAACCTTGAGGACATAATACTGAGTGAAATAAGACAGAGACAAAAGGATACTACATGATTCCACTTTTATGACCATGGTAAAGGTACATCAGAGGCTTATAACACAGAATACAGGGACTTAAAGATACATAGAAGTTAGATATGGGTAAATGGTTAGCTAATGAGGTTGAACTCCAAACTAAGGGAATAGACAGAAAGTAAAGACAGTTCTCTAGTGGATCTATAAGCCATTATTACCATACAGAAGACAAACAAGATTGAAAGGGGTTGTAGAGAAAAATATGTTCCACTGATTAACACTAGAAATATAAATTAGTTCTTGGGAGAACAAGTTTAAAGGTATGATTCATGTACAAAGAGTGATTAAGTCCAAGGTACAGAGGAAGAACTGCTTTGCATGCTATGGGCTCAGACCACAGAGGCAGGCAGAATACTTGCCTGCCAGGATGGAGACATGGGTTTAATTCCTGGTGCCTGCTCAAGCAAAAAAAAAAAAAAAAAAAAAAAAAAGGAAAACCGCACTACCACAGTAAAGCACAAGTAAATAATGGGGGGAGGGACAAGAGTTAGGAGGTTCAGATTTACTATTTGTTGAAGGGGTTGTTTTATATGTATATAAATATAGCTCATTAGAACAAATGAAACACAGGTAGCACAGAATAAGAAAGAGGCCCTTTAATCAGTATAGCTTAATGTAATGCCTGGATACATCCTATGGTATATTAAGCAGATAATCAAAAAGTTTTGGCAAAGTCCCTTGAGGCATAGGAGAAAAAATATTGAACTATCAAACTTTATCATCAGGGAATGCCCTGATACATGTCAAATTTTAGAGATACCCAATCAGGCCAAGGCCTTGATCTTGAGCCTTACTCTTTGGAAGCTGACGTAGATAGTGGAGAAGCTTAGACTACCTATAAGCATGCCTAAGAGTTACCTCTGGGGGACATCTTTTGTTGCTCAGATGTGACTTCACTCTCTCTAAGCCCAACACTGAAAGTGAAATGATTGCCCTACCCCTACGAGGGCATGACATCCAGGGTGAAAGTCTCCCTGGAGGCATGGGAAAAAATTCCAGGGATAAGTGTGTCTCCAGTACTGTGGGATTGAGGATTCCATCCTGACTAAAACAGGGGGAGAAGAAGTATATCTAATATAGCATTAATGGCAGGGAGAATTCAAATAGAGTCAAAAGGCTACTCTGGAGGTTGCTCTTACACAAGTCAAACCCTAACTGAGACCATTCCAGCCAATTCTGAAGAACACCTAGGGCAACATATTAGATTTCACAAGGGTTCCATGCACTAGATTGACTTTCCAGAAACCCACAACTTCCAGATGGGTCCCTGGACCAGTTAAACCTTGAAACCTAGAGGATCCAGGACCCAGTCTCTCCAGAACATCAGATAGCTCCATCTTCCTACCCCATATTAGTAGGAAGACACATCCAACATGAAAAAGTTAGAATGGCCATAGTCCTAAAGAGAGGAATAGAAAGATCAATGGTGATGGTGGAGTTACACAGAGAAGATAAGATTTAACAAATAAGAATGAATATTGAATCATTGAATTGATATGTTTTACTCTCTAGTATCTTAGAGAAGCTAGAAGTAAAAACCTAAAAACCTAAAATGTGGAATTGTAACCAGTGCCAAACTCTGAAATTTATGTTCTACAACTAATTGTGGTGCTGTGCTTTGAAATTTCTTGCTTTTTTATAAATTTTATTTTTCACAATTCTGGAGCAGCTAGAAGGAAAACTCTGAGAGGATTGTATGACAGCCATTGATAAACTCTGAGATCTGTCCTGTAAACTATCTGAAGAATGTTTTGAAAAATATTACTTCTTTCTTTCTTTGCTTTATGTATATGTTATATTATACAATAAAAAGTTAAAAAGAATCAATCAGTGTAATAAGCCACACTAACAGCATTTAAATAATCATCTTCATTAACACAGAATAGGTGATCTACAACTCACTGCAATCCCTATCAAATTTCCAAATGTATTTTTAGTTGTAATAGAGAAACTGGTACTTAATATGGAATTAATAGGAACCCTGAATAGTCAAAACAATCCTGTTTATAAAGAACAAAGTTGGAGAACTCACACTTTTGAAATTCAAAAGTTACTACAAAGGCATATAAATCCAAATAGTTCATACTTCTATAAGGATCTGAAAAAATATCCAGAACTCAGAAAATGACTTGTACATCTCTATTCAAAGACTTTCAAAAACTGACAAGTACATAAAATGGAAAATAAAAGAGTCTCTTCAACAACACTTCAAGGACAACTGTGTGAAGTTGTACCCCCACTTCACACAACATACAAATTAATGCACATGGATCAAAGACCTAAATGTAAGAAATCCCTTAATGGAAAAGTTAAAAGTAAACCTCTTAGAAGAAAACATAGTTATAAATCTGTATGATCCTGGATTTGGCAAGAGATTGGAGGATATGACAAACCTCAAACAACAAAGGAAAAAATACATAAGTGGACCACGCTATACTTAAGTTAAAAATTTCTGTAATCCAAAGACACCATCAAGAAAATACTGCCACAAAATGGGAAGACACATTTGCAAATTATACCTTTGATAAGAATCTATTTCCCAAAAATTTAAAGTACTCCCACAACTCAACAGCAAAATGATATACTAAGACCAACAAGCATATGGAAAAGTTGCTTTTCCCCTACCCACTGTAAGAAGTAGGAATGTTCTCACTGACTGTACCTTAAGGATGGATGGTATCGTGTATGGAAAAAAAACTGTTTAAAAACAAAGTATAATGTCTGGGTTTGCCTCGAAATAAACTTATGCAGTCAAAAATGGGATAATAACAATAGCATACTTTGCAGAATAGACAAGCCATCTATCAAATTCATTTGGAAGGGTAAGAACTGATAAATAACCATCAATGTCTTGGAAAAGATGGATGAGGTTGAAGTATTCACTCTTCCTTACTGTAAAGCATATTACAAAGTTACAGCTGTCAATATAGCATTGTACTAGCAGCAAGACAGATATACTGACCAATGGAATTAAATTCAGAGTTGAGAAATTGATCCTTCGATCTATTACTTACTGATATTTATCAAGACTGCCATTTCCACTCAAGGTGGGACAGCATGGTCTCCTCACCAAATCCAAGAGGACCTCCTTTACACCTTAGATAAAAATTAACTCAAGATGGATCAAAACCCTAAATATAAAAATCAGGAACATAAATTTCCTGGGAGAAACTATAGAAGACATCGTGAAGATCTTGTGGTTAGGAAATGGATTTCATACAGAAAGCGCACAAGCAACAAAAGAAATAGCTAAATCAACCTCCTCAAAATTAAAATCCTCTGTGTTTCAAAGCACTCTGTCAAGAAACTGAAAAGGCAGAGTACTGAATATGCAAAAATATTTGGAAACCACATACTAGCAGTTGTTTAAAAAGCTGAAAAAAATTATAACCAACAAGGTATGAGAGAAGCTGTTCTGGATAGGACTAACATAAATCAATACACAGAGTAAAGGATGATATAATCTATATTTCAAAACCTCAACTTCTGTATGAGACCAAAGGGAGAGTTATTTCGTATGAAATTTAAATTCTGGGTAGTTCACTAAATTAATTTAATTTGTATGATCAGTTTATTTGAACACCATAATTTTAGGGAATCTTCAATAGGAGATGAAATCATTTTGGTTTAAACAGGTTAGTGTGAGCCCTGTCATTTCTCTCTTTACCTATAACTTACATAATTATCTGTTTTCAAAGTCTGGAGGTCAATGACTTGCTTTATTTTTAAAAAGACAATACCAGATAGAATTCTAGGCCAGAGTGAAATAGTATGATATTAATACCCCAATTTGGAAGAAAATTTTTTCCAGTAAAAGGTGATATAAATTATATGGAGAAGTATAACATTAAAGGACAGTCAGAAGTAGCCCTTGTTAGAAGCATTTAAGGACAGTTAGGAGGAGCTAGTGATCTGATAAGCTTCAAGGAGTTGTATCCACTTCAAAATAAAAAACAATTTTCTAGGAATGAATGATTGATAGCACAATAAAGAATAACCAGTACTCAATTTTACATGGAATGATTCACATTAGTTTATTCTATAGAGTTTATTTTCTTTCCTAATAAATAATGATTTTGCCTCTTACTGTAAAATACAGATCTGTCATTTATAATGTGCCTGGGTTATCTGAACTAATGGCTTCCTGGTGAAATGTAGATTCTGGTTAAAAAAAATAAAACCCCTGGTGAAATGTTCTTACTGAGCAGTAAGTCATTGGCAATGAGATAAGGTAGAGGCACACCTATGGCTGCTGGTTGAAAGGTTAGTCTTTGATGGCCATGGTCCAGAGAAACAACTGGTCAATTTCCACAGTCACTACCCCAGATCCATCAGAATGCATTAGAAGTATTGACCAGTATTCCAAAACCAAGCACATGATTTGTGAATTTTCACTTTCAGGCCTGTTGTGGTGACGTGAATGTGGGGCTGTCCAACAGGTATAAAACCACACCAATCACCTTCCACTTCAATGTTTACAAGCAACTTGTGCTTTCCTCTTTGAAGCAAGTAGATGAGACATTTTTCTTGAATTATTATAATCAGAAAAGGAGTGGTATTAGTCACTTGAAATAGGATCTCACAGATACCATAATCTAGTCAAAGCTTTCCTTCTCTCCTTAGTGATGTCATATGAGCAGTTGGCACCTTTTTCAGAACAGGCTTTGAAAAGCACTTTGATTTGTGGATGATGAAAACATTTATCCACAGCTGGTTCAGAACCAAGACAGTACTTTGAATTCCCAGTGGGAAGCAGGGGTTCCAGTGGAGAAAAGATTTTCTATGTATTGGGATACTTGCCTACAATGGAGGATGCAGTCACCAGCAAAAGGAGCACAAGCTGTAAGAGCAATTTGATCAGTAACTCAGCACATGCCTGGGGGGAATCTGAACTAAAAATTCTTTCAAATTATTATCCCACAAGTTTGAGATATATCCTGGCTTTACACCAATCTGTAGAGAATTATGAGACCTCATTCCTGTTCTTGACTCCTGGAGTTTGGATATCTAAATGAGCTCTCCAGAGCAGCTAGTTCAGACTGAGTTATAGAAAATTCATGTTGTACATATAGTAAACCTCTCTGCCTTTGATCTCTTACAGGAGCCAACAGTCTGGAATATGTTCATTATCATCTTTTACCCTGCATTCTAATTTACCTTAGGCCCATCCAGATTGGCTTAATTTCAAACTATGAGTCTGATCTTTTTCTTGGTTATTTCATCTGTTATTATATATAGCTATGGTAACCTTCAGATCTGCAGTACTCCAGTTCTGGGAGGCAGGTATCACAGAGCTACTCAAAGTTCCATGGAAATATCAGCTGATACACATATAGCTCAGCATCTCAGAATCCAGAAATATATCCACAACTTTATATAAATGTGGCTTCTATAAGGGCTCACAATTCAAGCTTTCCTTTTTTATAAGTATTTTCTGAAAGAGACTTTGCATATTTGTTCATTTGTTTCTGGACCATTCTGCACAGCCCTTTGTCAACAAGGTTTCTACAGGCTCTATTGCAGCTGCCCCAGAACATGATCCTGACTTGCTCCCTCTTTGGACATTGCAGAGACCCCATCTCCACATCATGTAGAACCAAGGAAGGTCAGGTGACTTTTGGGATTTGATGGGAAGCTTCCCCCCATGTCAAGCAGGAGTCCAAGAGAAGTCAAATCAAATGCCCCTGTGTCTCTTTCACCTCTCTCTCTATCTATTCCTTCTTTCTTTATCTCTTTGCTGTTTCTGAGAGACCCCCCCCCCTGCTATGTCTGTCCCTCATTTCACCATCTCCACAGACATCCCCTCCCTTGCCTCCAGAAATTATTCTTTTGCTTCTTCTGGCTTCTTATGCCAGATAAGATGTTCCATTGTTGTAACATGGATTACTGGGCTGAAAATTCTTGTACTAAAGTAGATGTTGTCTTTGAAATTCTAGGGAATCACCTCTGGTTTAGACCCATGGAGTGTATCCTGAAAGGCAGAAGTGTCATTTTCACGGTAAGCAAAAGCCCCAGATATCTTCTCCTTGCGTCTTTCTCTTTGTCTGCTACTCTGTCTTAAGCCCCAGACTGTTCTGTTATTAGTTCTCTTGAAGGTGTCACCCAGTGAAGGAGAAAACCATTGACTAGGTAGAATAGACTGATAATATGTGTTCACTTTCACTTTCTAACATCACTTTCCAAGATATAAGGTCCTTTTGCCTGAAAAGGACACAAAGCCATATTCTTAAAAGGAATATGATTTCCTTGACACATGTTCTTTCCCTTTCACTCAATCATGGCAACACCCAGGTCTGGCACTAGGGAAATCTCTCCCGTTCTATTGCTAAGCTGCTGGAATGTAATATACTGGAAGTGAAATGGCTTTTAAAATAAGGAATTTACTAAATTGCGATTTCACAGTTCTAAGGCTATGAAAATGTCCAAATTAAAGCAGGGCTATGAAATGTCCAATGTAAGGCATACAGGGAAAGATACCTTGTTTTAAGAAGGCCAGTGACACTTAGGGTTTCTCTTTCAGCTGGAAAGGCATGTAAAAGATCTGCTAGCTTTCTCTTTAATGGCTTCCCCAGTGCTGTATCCATTCTGTTGGCTCTGTCAGTTCTGGTGGCTCTTGTGGCTCTGAGCTTTTTCCAAAATGACTTCCTCTTAAGGGGCTCTAATAAGCAGCCCACTTTGACACATCCCCATGGAAACCATCTAATCAAATTACCACCCACAATTGGGTGCTCCACATCTCCATGGGAACGATCAGAAAAGTGCTACCAGTCAATATTGAGTGAGGATTAAAAACATGGCTTTTCTGGGGTATGCAGTAGATTTAAAGTGGCACACTTTCTTAGTATTCATGAATTTGTATTTGTTTTTGTATCCTTTCTAGTTTCTTAGCCACAGTCTAAGCAGTAAGTGGACACCCAGAAAGAAGAATGAGTTGGCTCAGTAGCTTAGCTGTCTGTCTCCTGATCCTTTGAGGATTCCAGGAATGGCATGGGATAGGCAGCCTGATACAGTAGGCCCAAGGGATCAGTGTTCAGAGTAGCAGGTCACTGACCTGGGATGCCAGACACCAGTAGTTCAATAGAAAATTCTTTCTTTATGTAACTCTTCCTAAAAATATATGGTGACCCCAGTATTTTCTATAGCATACTGGCTGGCCACAATATCACCTGGAGGATAGCCAATATTGGCTGCAAAACAGAACAAAAATAACCTTTTCTTCCAATTAAATGTCTTTCATAGGAAGGAAGGAAAATGGCAAGAAATTCCTTATATATATTTTTTTGCATGGGCAGGCTCTTGGAAATGAATATATATGGCTTTAGTAGCCTTATATCAGGACAAACCCACAAAGGTCCCTTGAAAATTATATTATGTTAAGAAAACTGTCAAAAGTGCTTCCTCATGTTTCTTCTCTGTAGAAGGAGGCAAATATTTTAAATAATCCTCTTAAATAGCTCCCCATCCAGAACCTTTGTTCAATTTTTATTGAAAACCCATTGTAACCAAATATGGAACTTTTCCTTTAAACTATGCTCTACTTTCTTAGCCCTCAAGAATAAACTTAGAGGACAAGTAGTCTCTTCTGTCTTTTCCAGAGAAAATGGTAAATGCCAACAGTCACTAAAAACCACAAAAAGATGGGAAGGCATATCTAATGGGACTCTCAGTTACCATATCATCCTCCAGGCTTCTGATAGGGAAGGTAGTCAAAACTTCCTTATGCCAAAATATTTATAGTTTTCTACCAACAAAAAGATCTAAAAAGAATTTAACATTCGTATTATACCCATGTCTCAATTCCCATTAAAGGAAAAGTACTTGTTTAAAAAGCATGAGGAAATAATCAACCAAGCTGGTTAATTGTAATGAGCTAAGAGAAATCACTCTGGAGAGAGAGAAGACCCAGTCTTTTTCCAGGGAAGGCTAACAGAAGTCCTAAAATGTATTAATATAAGCTCGGATTCCCAAGGAGGTCAAATTTTGCTTGGCACCCATTTCATCAACCAGTCTACCCCTGACATTTGGAGATAGCTGCAAAGCCTCTTTGTAGGACCTTAAACTCTCATAATGACTTATTAGAAGCTGCCTTTACTCTAAATGATTGAAACAAAGCCAAGAAGGAAGAGAAAGGCAAAAAGAGGTAAGTAAAAGACCAAAGAATAGGATCAGTTTATTGTGGTTGCTGTTAACAGTGTCTTGTCCTCTCAAGGTCACCCAAATCATGGCTCCAAGTCTTATAAGTCTTTGCTTCAACTGTGGATCAGTGGGCCTCTGGTAAAAAGGAAGCCAAAAATCTTAAGACAACCCTCAATCTTGGGACCCACCAGGCCTTGCCCCAAGTGTAACCAACATTAGCATTTGGTGCAGGGACTATACTGAGTGGGACAACAGTCACCTATCCAAAAGAAAATCTCTGAAGACAAAGAGGTTAAATTAGAGACAGCCTTTATTTTATTTCTTTCTCATGAGAAAAGGCTCCCACCAGACAAGTGGAAGCAAGCAAGTGCACCAGCTCTGCACAGTCAGAAAGATTATCTTGGTCCCCTGATGCAATTGCCTGCTCCTCTTGCTCACCCATCTCCACTTGGCTGGAAGTTGTGCACTTACATTCTTGAGCAAGAAGTCTAATTCAATTAAGAAGAGATTATGACCCTTTAGCATAAAAGGTAGTCTAATTAACAAGAGACATGGACCTCCCTTAGGAAGGTCTGAGGTTACAGTTACAGCCCCTTTGTTGATGTGGATTGGGAAAAAGGACCAGCCTAGAGGAATGTGAAGCTCAACTTATGCTTTTTGGGACTTAAAACAGGGTGTGGAAGGTTTTGCAAACAGGATTGCAGGGAGGCTGGGCAAGCAGACATGAAACATTTTGTTCCCTGAGAAGAGGCAATTTTTCCTATTTCTCTCAGTTCCCCCTCTGTTCCTGACCATTTATTGGGCTACTCTCACCACTTATCATGGGTGGCTTCACCTATTTTATCTAGGCATAGGTACTTCTCTTTCTGACCTTTGTTGGGCTTGGTGGATGCTTGTTTGAGCAACATAATTGACTTAGCCTTTCTCCCCCACCTATGGGAACCACATACATATTTTGTAAAATTCATTGAATTAGAGAGATAAAACAAGGAATTACATGAGGTAATATAAGAAGCATGTCAAAAAACTCCATTTGGCATAGTTTTAATTTTAGTCCAGTGTCCAGGGAAGAAGGAATGAAAGCAGCTGGCCCAAGAGGTGGTATTCACACCAGAATGTTTAGCTAGTTCTTCTGAAAGGGCCATTAGGCCTTTGTGTTAGTTAGGATTCTCTAGAGAAACAGAATCAACAGGAAATACCATAAATATAAAATTTATAAAAGTGTCTCACATAACCATGAGACTGTAGAGTCCAAAATCTGTAGGGCCAGATTATGGAGCTGTGCTTCAATGGAGGGTCTGGATAAACAGGAGAAGCTTCCTGTCCAAAGCAGAAAGAGAGAGACTGTCTTTTCTGAAGCCTACTTAAAAGGCTTCCAGTGATTAGATTAAGCATCACTCATTGCAGAACACTCCCCTTGACTGAATACAAATGGAACAAACTGCGGTTGCAGCTGACATGATCATGATTTAATTCTATGAAATGTCCTCATAGCAACAGGCAGGCCAGCACTTGCCCAACCAAACAGGTACCACCACCTGGCCAAGTTGACATATGAACCTGACCATGATAGTCCAACTTTTGTCAGTTTGGCAGCTATACACATCACCTTAAACCACACCTAATCTCTAAATAGAAAACAATAAAAGACACATTTTTTTCCTCAACTGTCCTGCATATAACTGGAAACACATTAAATTTTGTTAGAATATGGTACAAGTCCGTGGGTAATATTCTTTCTTAAACTGGATATCTTACAACTTAAAAAGGATAGCATGAACAAAACAGCATTACAGTCCTTGTTTTGTAACTGATCACATGATCATAATTCATATTTATCACTACCTTCTTCGACTACTCATTCCATGTTCCCTTTACCCTCAGAAAGCACTTCAGATGTCCATGATTCTTTGCCTGATAGGGTAACCCAAACTGCCATTCCTGGAGTTTAAGAGCCATTGGTAGTCCTGTTTGATTGGGTTGTTTCAATTTTCCATTTATTTTAATCACAAGGCACAGTAGTACTAAAAGATGTCATACAGTTGGTCTACATACCAGGAAATCTCATCTTTACCTCCATTGAGTATTTGCAGTCCTATTTCTCCCTGATAGTCAGAGTCAGTCACCCCAGCCAGTAATGTAATCCCCTTCTTGGCTTGTTAATCCAGGGGCTTGAATAGCCTAAGGTGACCAGGTGGCAGTCTTAGATTCCAGTTTAATGGAGTAATTGTTGTTTCTCCTGGTGGAACCACTTTCCTTTTGGAACTAAAACCTGTAGAAAAGCAGAGCTCAAGTTCACAGGGACAGAAACCAAAAATTTTCCTAGTTGATCACTAGGAGTAATAGTGAGTGGTGCCACTCACATTTCCACCCCTTGGTTCCTGGACCCATGGATCCTGGCTATGGGAGAAACAGCAACATACTGTTGATGCTGATTCAGAGCATACACAGAACATTACCCCAGCCCTTCTAGGTATTGCCACCTAATTTGCACTGTAATTGAGTTTTCAAAAGACCATTCCACCACTTTATCAATCCAGCTGCTTCTGGATGATGAGGGACATGATATTACCACAGAATTCCATGAGCATGTGCCCACTCCCACACTTCATTTGCTGTAAAGTGTGTTCCTTGATCAGAAGCAATGCTGTGTGGTAAACCATGATGATGGATAAGGCATTCTGTAAGCCACAGAAGATAGCTTTGGCAGAAGCCTTGCATGCAGGGAAAGCAAATGCATATCCAGATATGTGCCTATTCCATTTAGAACAAATTGCTGCCCCTTCCATGAAGGGAGTGGTCCAATGTAACCAACCTGCCACCATGTAGCCATCTGGTCACCACAGGGAATGGTGCTGTATTGGGGGCTGAATGTGGGTCTATGCTGCAGGCATACTGGGCACTCAGCAGTGCCTATAGCCAGTTCAGCCTTGGTGAGTGAAAGTCCATGTTGCTGAGCCCATGTATGACCTCCATCCCTACCATCATGACCATTTTTTTCATGAGCCCATTGGGCAATGACAGGAGTTGCTGAGGTAAGAGACTGACTGGTTTCCACAGAAAGGATCATCTTATCCACTTAATTATTAAAACTTGCCTCTGCTGAAGTCACCCTCTGGTGTACATTCACATGGGACATAAATATCTTCATGCTTTTAGTTCACTCAGAATGATCTATCCACATACCTCTTCTCCAGACCCCTTTTTACCAATTTTCCAATTATAGTCTTTCCAAATCCCTGACAATTCAGCCAAACCCTTAGTAACAGCCCATGAGTCAATATACAAATGCATCTCTGGCCAGTTCTACTTTTAAGCAAAATGAACAACCAGGTGCACCGCTCAAAGTTCTACCCATTGGGAGGAATTCCTCTCACCACTCTTCTTCAAGAACACCCCAGAAAGGGGTTGTAGTGCTGCAGCTGTTGACTTCTGAGTGGTACCCGTATATCATACTGAACCATCTGTAAATGAGGCCTGAGTTTTCTCTTCCTCAGTCAGTTCACTGTAAGGATCTCCCCAAGAGGGTATAGCTTTAGTCTGAGAAAGAGAAGGTAATGTGGCAGGAGTGGAGACCATGGGCATTTGGACCACTTCTTCATCTAACTTACATGTACCTTCATTACCTACTCTGGCCCTATCTTGTATATACCATTTCCATTTTATGATGGAGTGCTATTGTGCACACCCAACTTTATGGCTTGGTAGGTCAGACAATACCCAGTTCATGATAGCAACTCAGGTCTCATGGTATCTTGTAGCACATGGTTAAGTGTTCAGTCTCTACTAAGTTCCAGTAGCAAACCAAAAGCTGTTTCTCAAAAAGAGAGTCGTTATCTGCAGCCAATGGTAAGGCTTTGCTCCAAAATCCTGAGTATCTGCATTGTGATTCTCCAAAGAGTCCTGCCAAAGGCTCCAAACAGCATCTGTATTTACCACTGACACTTCCAGCACCATTGGATCTGCTAGGTCATATGGTTCAAGTGGCAGAGCAGCTTGTACAGCAGCCTGGACCTGTCACAGAGCCTCCTCTTATTCAGGTCCCCACTCAAAATTGACAGATTTTCTGGTCACTCAATAAATGGACCAGAGTAACACACCCAAATGAGGAATATGTTGTCTCCAAAATCCAAGAAGACCATCTAGGCATTGTGCCTTTTGTTGGTCATATGAAGGGCCAGATGCAGCAGCTTATTCTTCACCTTAGAAGGGATATCTTGGTATGCTCCACACCACTGGACACCTAGAAATTTCACTGAGGCAGAAAGTCCCTATATTTTTGTTGGATTTATCTCTCATCTTCCAATGCACAAATGCCTTACCAATAAGTCTACAGTAGTTGCTACTTCCTGCTGTACTAGGTCCAAGAAACATGATATCATCAATATAATAGACCAGTGTGTTGTCTTTTGGGAGGGAGAAATGATCAAGGTCCCTGTGGACAAGCTTATGACACAGGGCTGGAGAGATTATATATTCATGAGATAAGACCATGAAAGTATACTGCTGACTTTGCCAGATGAAAGTGAACTTTTTCTGGTGGGCCTAATAGCTATTGAGAAAAAAAAACATTTTCCAGATTAACAGTTACATGCCAGGTGGTAGGGGATGTATTGATTTGCTCAAGCAATAATACCACATCCAGAACACGAGCTGCAATCAGAGTTACCATCTGGTTGAGCTTATGATAATCCACTGTCATCCTCCAAGACCCATCTGTTTTTTGCATAGGCCAAATATGAGAGTTGAATGGGATTGTGGTGGGAATCACCACCCCTGCATTCTTCACGTCCTTAAGAGTGGCAGTAATCTCTACAATCTCTCTAGGAATATAGTATTGCTTCTGATTTACTATTTTATTAGGTAAGGGCAGTTCTAGTGGCTTCCACTTAGCCTTTCCCACCATAATAACCCTCATTCCATGCATTAGATGGCCAATGTGGGGATTCTGCCAGTTGCTCATTATGTCTATGCCAATTATACATTCTGAAACTGGGGATAAAACAACAGAAGGGGTCCGGGGGCTCACTGGACACACTGTGAGAAAGACCTGAGCTAAAACTCCATCAATCACCTGACCTCAATAAGCCACACTCTCACTGGTGGACCAGAGTGATGTTTTGGTCCCCTGGAATTAATGTCAGTTCTGAACCCAGTATCTGATTATTCAATAATTACCAAAATATTTGATCATTTCATATTTCCCCCGGTAAAAGGTCATCAGTATCCTTGGGGAATGTTTGGAGGAAGATTAATGGTATAAATCTGTGGTAGTGTGATAGGGTTCTCCTCCAAAGGGACCTGGCCTCCCCTTCATTCAAGGGGCTCTGGATCTATAAACTGTCTCAAGTTTGGAAGTTGATTAAGGGGCCATGACTGTGTGTTTTTGTAGTTCAAGTTAGGCTTCTGTTCACTTGACCTAAAACTCTTTCGTTTACACAGCTCAAACAAGAATTTAATAGACTGCCCATTTATTGTACTTCTAGGCACCCTGTGATTTACTGGCCAGTGCCACAAATCTCTGCAAGTTGGATTATTTTGACTCCTGCTTTGAGTTTGCTGTCCACCTGTCTTTGGGGATTAAGTGCTGCCACCTGGCTTCTGCCAACTCAAAATCTGGTTATCCCCATTATGTTTAAGGATTCCAGCTCAGTGACAGCACTTCTCATGGTAATAGCTGACCTACAGAGAAGTGCAACTACAGAGCTGTTCAGGGATGATGGCATTTGTCTCACAAATTTATTTCTCACTGTTCTGGTAAAGTGTATATCCTACAGAGATTCCTGGGGTGCAAGAGCAGGCTTTGCATGATAAATCCACTGTAACATCCCAATATCTTTACGTCTCTGGATCCCCTCATCTACGTATACCAGAGAATTTCTGGCCTTTTAACCTCAGGTAATTTTGGCCACCTTTGATCCATATTTCAGCTAATCATCCAAACAAACTGTTAATGCCTTTTCTAACCCCTAGAGCTATAACAATAAGAACCTCTGATTAGTGCATCCATATCAATAAATTCAGCCTGATCCAGCTTGTATTCCTCCCACCATTATCCCTCACCCTTAAAGTCCATTGCCACACATATTGCCCTGATTTCAGTCTATGTAAATTGGAAAACTATACACAGTTCTTTTGGGGTATAACATACCTCCTCATGTGTGATACTTTGTACCTCATCTTTAGGGGCTCACTGAGACTTTAATCTAGTTATAGGTCTGGAAGAAATGAGGGGTGATGGGGTGGGTCATGAAAAGAATTAGAAGTCTCTTCCAAGCCATTTGCTTCAGGACATTCATTTGCAGTTTCATCTGGTGAAAAAGGATTAATCACTCGAGGGCTACTCCCTTCAGGTGGAGGTTGGGTGGTCAACTACTCAAGACAGGCTGGAGGTGGGGTGACTATATCCTCAGGGCAGACTATTACAGGGTTATCTAGAGAAGGCTCAGTATGACCTAGGATTTCAACCTCAACCCTGACATCATTATCAATCTGTATGACCCCATCCCATTTTTCGGAGTCCCACTCCTTTCTAATCTATGCCCTCATTTTAATGGCAGACACCATGCAAGATTGAGATTTCAGTTTACATTGTAAAGTTGCTACTCTAACAATATGTTTCTGAGTCTGATTTTTGGAGATCTCAAGTCTATGGCTACACAAAATAAGATTTCCTTCAGGACACTTATAAAAGCATTTACATCTGTCAGACTGCTTAAGCTTCTCATTTGAAACCTTGAGGCTATCCCTTTCACTCCTTAATGTATCCAGTGTATCTAACAGCAATCAGCCAACATCTCTGTACCTCCCATTTCCACTAAACTCTGTTAAATTGTCAAAAATATTATCTCCCAGAGCTTGGCTTCATACATGAAGCATTAGAAGAATTGAATAGTGATATTTTGACTATCTGTTTTGCCAAGTCACTCCATGGATTAGCAATATCCATGCCAATATAGGAATCAGGGTCTTTAGTGCTTTTGAGTCTGGTCAAAGTAGAAAATCTTTGGAATAAAAACATTTTTAAGGTTCTATTTCTAAGAACCACTCCTGGTACCAAGTTGTAGTAGTTAGCTTTCTCTATATAAACAGAATCAATAGGAAATATCTGTAAATATAAAATTTATAAAATGCCTCACATAACCACGAGAATGTAGAGTCCAAAATCCATAGGACAGGCCATGAGACTGATGATTCTGATGGAGGGTCTGGGTGAACTCCACAGGAGAGGCTCACTGGCCAAAGCAGGAAGAGGGAGGCTGTCTCTGAATCCTCCTTAAAAGGTTTTCAGTGATTAGATTAAGCATCACTCATTGCAGAAGACACTCCCCTTGGCTAATTACAAATGGAATCAGCTGTGGATGCAGCCAACATGATCATGATTTAATTCTATAAAATGTCCTCATATCAACAGGCAGGCTAGCTCCTGCCCAATCACACAAACAGGTACCACCACCTGGCCCAATTGACACCCGACCATGACATCTTGTAATGCTCTGATAACAGATCCATTGGGTGCTATGTTATTTGGAATGAAGGTACAGCAACTTCCTCCTATTATGACACAAACTCCTCCCCTTTTTGCTAACATCATGTCTAACACTAGTCTATTTTCCCAAGCCATCTGACTTGTTGCATTCAATTGTTGAAAAAGGCCCCATGTAGCATCTCTTGGGTAATTTATGAACCTTTATTGGTTATAGATTAATCCAATCTGTATTTTTATTTATAGTGACCCACAAAAACACAGAAGACTTTAATCCTGATGCAGTTTGGTTGTGAGCCTTATATCTATCAGGAGCTCCTCTTGGAATTCCTATTATATCAAAAGAGACTTCAGGGACTTCTAATTTACACTGAATTCCCAAAGTTGCCCTTGGCTGGTGATTTGGTTCAGATATGCCATGGTAAAAGTAGTAAAGGGGATAGCAAGTTGTGCTAGGGCATACATACCATGCCAGTTGACTAGAGTCTAAGTGTGGGTCCTCCCCACATCCACCCAAGTTCTGCCCTTGACACCATTAAGTTGTGGTAGTGGGGATCTTCAGTGACATTACACATTTGACTGCAGGTGCAGTGAGGGGTCAGACTCTCAGCTGCAAACTGTGAGAGGCACTCAGTGTGACTCCAGAGGATCTCTTTGGCCAGAGGAATTCTCTTATTCTAGTCTTTACTGGTTGGGGGAAATAGGATTGCCAGGGGGCTGTGGTTGGTGTAGTTTACAAAGCTAGAGAAGAGGGAGATCACACAATGAAGCTCTGCAAAGTGATGGTCCATTCCCAAGGGAAAGGGGACCACCTGAGCACCAGATGGCTGGCTATACAAACATAACCATTACTTTTTCCCAGGCTTTCCATGGTATATCTTACTCACTCCCACCAAGCATTTGTTTACTGTATCTGTCTCTATTTTAGATTATCCTTTGTGCTTTTAATGGTTATGATTTTGATATTGGGAGCCTTTGGAGGGGACAGGAGTTCTAGTTCTGTGGGAGAGTCTGTGGAGCTTAGGGAGAGATAGAAGTGTTAGTCCGAGGGGGACCACCAGAATTCTGAACCTAGCTATTACATTTGCTTTACTGGATCTGGCAAAATGATAGTGAGATTACATTGGTTTATGCAGCATTCCCCATTCACCTTCCCTCTGGAAAATACTAATTACCTAAGTGATGTCCAGTGTTTGCATGAGGACTGCAGGCCAGTTCCAGTGGTGCCACTGCTGGGGACATAGGGGTTGCTTAATGCACCAGGGCACCAATGCTGTTGGAAAGATGTCCATCCTCTAACTTGTGTAGTCCACCACATATCCTGCCATGGCCAGCATGGACTCTTCACCCACCCAGCCCCCCTTGCTTGAGGACATAGATATTTTTCATAAAGGCTTAATGTTCTTTAATTCTCCAACCAGCACAATCAATTCCTACTCAGGTACAGAAATAAAACTGGATAGTTTGGGAAATTTTTCCTTCATTAAGCATTATGGTGATACAGGAAAAGAAACTTTATAGTGTAGGCTAACTTGGAGAAGGATTGAGAGGAAATTGGGGAAAGAGGTCATGTTCAGAAGAGGATACCACTTATTTTGAGAACGTTATTGGAGGTAGGATGCAGTTTCTTTCTCTTCCTTGTGGCTACAGTCCAGGAGGAAGGAATTCCATGTCCAGGCATTGAGATGGAGATGGGTTCCTTCACACCAGTATACTGGATCCAGCCCTTCTCTACAATTCTCTACTGAGGTACCCATGGTTAGCAGAGCTTGGAACAGGCTAACCCCTTCCCAGGCAGGGGTTAGCTTATTATCTTCCAGGTGCAGATGAGGACCCAGTCTTCAGGCTGAAGCTGGTGGTCTGGGAAGCCCAGGGGAGGACTTTGGGCAAATAAGGCCTTTTTCTGAAATGAAGAGAATGTTGAGGCAAGAGGTTGTACATATTTTCTTAAAAATTTGTCTTTACTTTCCCATGGAAAGGGGGACCCCTTTTTTGTTGGATAAGGGCATTTGAATAGAATTTCATATCAGGACAAGCCAAGATCTCTTGTAGGCTTTATCCTAATCCTTAGTAATTCTAGTGGCAGGCATTTGGTCCATGGTAAGCCAGTTTCTAACATTAATTTTGTGAGTTGCCTTTTGAGTTCTTGATTAATTCTTTCTGAGTAGAAAGAATTCCTCTTTCTGAGGAAGGGAGATGCCAAGGGGTGTGAAAGTCCAATTAACCTCCAATGCCCTATTAACCCTGTAGGACTTGAGCAGTGCAATGAGTTCTATTATCCAAGTCATGGTTTTCGATGAGCCCATATCTGGGAATAACATCTTCTAACAGTAATTTTAACTACAGTTTACACAGTGGCCTAGGGAATGGGATAGGTCTTCACCCAGAAATGAGGTGATCAACAATTACCAGGAGGAATTTTAATTTTCCATTGATGATACCTCAATGAAGCCCATTTGAGTTCTTTGAAAAGGCCTGAATCCTAGAGGGCACCCCACCACAGAGTCTTATTCCTTAGACTCTGTTTATTTATTTCTTTATTTATGTTTTACAGATTATACATCCATTGACCTCTTGAAAGGCCATGGCATATAGCTGCACGCATGCAAAATGAGTTAGGACTGTGTCACTTAAATTTTGAACATCCCAATGGCTGCCTTGGTGGAGGTGATTTAGGAGTCCCCTGGCAAGGACCTGATTTATGATTTCTTTACCATCTTTTAAAACCCATTTCCCATCCTTAGCTTTAATTTCCCTCATTGCCTTTTCTCATGGTATTTTCTTGTCTTTAAAGCTGGGCTTGCCAATTTCTATGGGCAGACTGGGTATTAAAACCTTCCTCTACTCCTGCTCTTTTTGCTTCTTAATTTGCCAACCTATTTCCCCTTGCCTCAGTCATGCTTCCCCTTTGATGGCCATTCACATACATGATGGCAAAGGAGTCTGGGAGAAGTAAATTTTATAGCATTGGACTAACTAGGTTGATGTGCACCAATTCTTTTCCTTTGCTTATTATCATTCACCTTTCTTCCCAAATTTTTCTAAAAACATGTGTAACCGCCAAAGCATGCCAGAAGTCAGTATAAGTGCTTCCTTACTGGTTTTCTAATAGCTTTAGGGCCTGGTTTAAGGCATACAATTCACAAGTTTGGGCTGACCAAGAGCCTGGTAACTGACCCTTTTCTACAAGGGCTGACCTTTTTCCATCCATACACATTCCTTCTTTTCCCTTCTACCATCTGGGAGGAGATATCAATGAACAGGTTGCTTCCCAAAGGCAGAGGGGTTTCTTGTAAGCCTTCTCTAACTTTTGCTTAGTATTTTATTTGTTCACTGGAATTATTCTCTTCCCCTCCCAGGCTTTCTTCTTCTTTGACTGTTAGGACATATTACCCTGACTTGGGAAGCCAAAGGGCAGTATAGGAATATCCTTTCTTGCATTTGGGTTGCTTTAGATTCACATATAAATTTAAGCCTAGCAAATCCAGTCCTCTGCATAGCCAGACTTTATAGCCACTCTGCCCTTAAGGAGAATTCCAGCCCAAATTAAATGACAATATTTTATCATGGTCTTTTTACTTTTTGCCCCTATATTTTGAAAGATCACCCCAATTTTTCAATTTTGTCCCTAATGGGCTACTATCTGATACTTCTGGTAAAGTTTCCTGCCAGCTGCTTTTAGAATTGACTTTTCCCATTTTCACTCCAGATACTTCTGAGGGGGTATTGGCCCTCAACTCCTACTTTCTGCCCTGTATCTTGTCTGAGGTGTCATGTAGTACTCAACTCACAGCCTCAACAGGATCTTTCAGAATCAAGTCCCTCCCCACTTCACCTGAGTCACCCAGGACACAAGGTTCATTACCTGGGTCTGTGCACAGACTTACACAACTCCTCTCATCTCAGCCATTCTCTAATTTTATGGTCTGGACTTTTCTTCTCTGTTTCAACCTCTGATTCCTTCAGGTTCAAAGGCAGTGAGATGCAATAATGTCTTTAGCCTAGAAAGGATAATGTGTTCAAACACCAAGGACCACCATAAAACTTTGGTGGGATGTCCTACAGATTGAAGAGGGAGTTTGAGGGCCTCAGCCTGGCCCCCAGATTCTGGATAAGCCCCCAACTGAGTGGGACAATAGTTGTCTACCCAAAAGAAGATTTCTGAAGACAAGAGGTTAAATCAGAGACATGCTTCATTTTCTTTCTTTCGTACAAGAAAGGGGACCCACCAGACAAGTGGTAGTAGGCTCTTTGTTACTGGCTCTGCACAGTAACAAAGATTATATAGGTCCCCAGATGCAATTACCCCTTCCCTCTACTTACCCATCTCCCTTTGGTTGGGAGTTGTGGGCTTACAGTCTTGACTATGAGAGTTAATCTAATTAGAAAAAGACACAACCCTTGAGCTTGAAAGCCAACCCAATTACGAAGAGAATGACATTTCATTTGGAAGGTCTGCAGTTACTGTAAAGCCCCTTATTGATGTGGATTGGGGGATATGGACCAGCCTAGAGGAATGCAAAACTTAACTTGCACTTATTGGGACTTAAACAAGGAATGAGAATGTAGGAAGTTTAGCAAACAGGAGGGTGGCAAGCAGATCTGAGCCATTTTGTTTCCTGAGAAGAGGCCATTTTCTCTATTTCTCTCAATACTGTGTCCCAAAGGGGGCAAAGAATAGCCCCTCAGGCCGTGCTTTTTGCAAGTGAATAGAACTGAGGATGCTTGAAGCCATATATGGCTCTGATGTCTTCATAACTAACTAACTTGAAGGAGCCCCAGGTTATACTCAATAGAACATGGCAGATTATTATTTCATAATTAATACTGGAGCCACTATGTTAAACTGTCACTTTGGGTATATCTCCATTCAGACATAACTAGTTATGAAAATTGACTGTAAAGCAAAGACTAAAGTCTGCATTATTCTTTCTAGGCTAAAGACATTATAGTGTCTTTAGCAATTTCTCATTGTCCCTGAATACCATGCTCCTTTCTAGGAAGATCATTTTCACTTCCTGGGGATCACTTTAAGTCTAGTAAACACAGCTGATGTTTATCCCCTTGTTTTATTTGAGGCCTCTACTGGATTGAGGGCTCTTGGCATCCCAGAGAAGATCCTTAAGCAAATAAACATGCTGTATAGGATGAAGGTATACCAGGACTAGTCTCCAAATAACCCTGAATGCAGGCAAATTTTCATTATTAAATCTTAAAAATGGATTTTTGATTCCTCTTCACTTAAGCTCTCAAAATTTATTTGTCATTGAATGCCAGGGACTTAAAAACAAGATTTGTACCCTATTGAGACAATGCTGCCCTAGGGATATCAAGATAATCCCTAAATCTTTAAAAAATACCTTAGCAGCAGAATGTAGTAACATCCAACAGCCTCAAGGTGCAGCACTGCAATACTGTTAACTTTGGAAATATTCCTAATGTTAGAGTGAATTTCATTTGTTATAATCATTACTAACTGAATAGTTACAAAAAGTTGCAGAAGGTTTAATGAAATGAGTTTTGTAGTCCTTACTGATTTAAAGTCCTGAATGGGTGCAGAAGATGGTGGAGAACTTGATGGTTTTGATTAGTGGTCACTTCTGACTACAGGAAACTATAGAGAACTTATAAAAATGAATTGTGTCTGTCCTAGCCAATGCCATTCTTTGTTAAATTGCTCTTAATGAAAAGCAATAAAAATTATTCTTAACTATCAGAGTACTGTATCTAAAAGGAAAAAATTTTACATCATATCTGAATAATATGCTGGTTAATATTTATGCTAATCTTATCCTTTATGTCAGAAAATGACTTCTCACTTTTAAAGGAAAACTGAAAAAAAAGGCTGTGCTTTCTCACCTTGTAAGGTATTAAAATAGTTTAATATGTTACCATAAAGAGTGCTCAATGAGTATTACAATAATTAATTAGAGATTTTCTATCTTTCTGTTAGCTAAATTTGCATAGGTGAAATGTTACTTAACTATTTAGAAATTGTTTAGGATTCCTAAATAATTAACAGCATTATTGTCTCATAATACTGAGCCATATGTAAAAATTTACAAATATGTACACTAAACAAATTTACTTGTCAGTTAACTATTCTAGTCTGACTTCTCTAAGTCATTAGCTATAAGTTAGAACTTCATTTTCAAAAAAAACTTTAAAGGAGAAACAAGGAAAGTATAAAAACTATGTTCTATCTGTTAATTAACATTCCCTGGTAAATGTGTAAAAGTAAAACAGAACAAAACTTCCGCTATAGTTTGTATTTAATGACCCCAATATAAAACAATTACCAAACACTTTTATTTCTAAAAGTACATTAATTTAAAAATACTTATAAAATATAAAAATTAAAGTGTAAAATCATAGCAATCACATTTATTCCTAAGCTATAACTGTTACTTCTAAATTCTGAGATGCTTTGTTCTTTCTGTAACCTAGTAGTTCCCTGAAACTTTTATTTGTGTAACACTCAAGACTCAGAATTAAAGTTCTCCAGCTCTGAAAATCAGCTTTACTCCAAACACCAAAATGTAAATGATGCAGATCTATTTAGAACTAAGATAAATGTAATGTTCTCTATATTCTAAAATGTTAACTGCTGAATTAAATCATAAAAGAACTAGAGGATTTTAAGCAAAATAATAATAAAATATATATTTTTATAAAATCCCTTAAACTAAAAATCATGAAACGATTCAATTTCCCCACCAGGGGAGTTCCTTCTAATGTCTTAGGCACTAAGGGCTGTCTCAATTTAATATGCCAGAGCCTGACTTCAGGGACTTTAGGTCAGAAAGTAAGCAAATTACCATCACTTGAGCTCTAGAACTTGTAAATGGAAAACTATATGCCTTCCTAGTCCTGATAAAGTGTCTTTTATATGGGGAAGAGTTTAAAATATTCACAGTTAATTAGAAACTGAATTCTTCAGCAAAAGCCCTGACTTGGAGAAATAAATATTATAGGGAGTTCTGCAAGATGAAAGGAAAAAGAAGTAAGCAGGAGAGGGTAGAAATGAAGATTATCAATAAGGAAAACTAAAAGGGAAAAAGAAAGACAAAAATAGGATAATATATATAAATACAAAGGATAAAATGGTCAAAGTAAGTATAGCTCATTCAGTAATATCCTTGACTATTAATGGATTAAACTTCCAAATAACATAATAGTTTGGCAGAATGGATACAAAGTATTTACTCAAGGACTCAACTTAAACCCAAAGATGCAAGTAAATTGAAAGTGAAAGGTTGGAAAAAGATATTCCACAAGCAAATATAGCTTTACTAGTATGAGATGAAGCAGGCATTAAATGCAAAACCATTTTAAAGACAAAGAACACTATATATCAATAAAAGAGCAGTCTACCAAGAAATAATATCAATCCCAAATAATTGTGCACTCAACAGAAGTGCACTAAAATACGTGAGGCAAATATGGCCAAACTAAAGGGAGAAATAGACATCTTGACAATTATAATTGTTACACCAAATCATCAATAGAATATCTAGTCAGGGGGACAGTAAGGAGATTAAAAAGTAAGAATAAGGTTAATGAACTGGACATAACAAACATATCACAACATTTCACCTCAAAACATCATGACTCTTTATAGGTGCTCATGAAAAATTCCCTAGGATAGGCCTTATGTTTGGAGACAAAACAAAGAGTATAAATTTCAAAATATTGAAATTATGCAATCACTTTCTCTGATCAAAGTGGTATGAATCTAGAAATCAATAAGAGGAGGATAAATGGAAATTTCACAAGTATATGAGGTTAAGCACTTTTAAAAAATCAGTGAATCAAAGAAAAATGCAAGAGAACTCAATAATTATCTTGAGATGAATGAAAACAAGAACTGAACCTATCAGAAATTATGATGTGCAGTTGATGCAGTTCTTTGAGGAAAGTTTATATCCTTAAATGCCTACATTTCAAAAAAATGAGGGCTAAAATAAGAGACTTAATTATACACCTGAGGGGCCTAGAAAACAACAGTAAGCTAAAGCCAAAACAAGACAAAGAAAAAAATTTTTGAGAAGAATTAAGTGAAATAGAGGATAAAAAAATAACAGAGAAAACAGCAACATCAAATGCAGCCTCTTTGAGAAGAGCAGTAAAATTGACAAATCTTTAGCTACACTGATAAAGAAAAAAGAAAGAGGATGCAAATAAATGAAATCAGAACTGAGAGGGATGACATTACTACAGACCCCAAAGAAATAAATAACTCAGAAAAGGACACTATGAATAACAGTATTTCACAAATTTAATAACTTTTGTGAAATGAACAAATTCCTAGAATACACAAATAACCTAAACTAAAAGAATCAAAGAGAATAAAAGAGAATAACCAAAGAGAAGAACCAAACCGAACATAAAAGTATGGAATTTTAATCATTCATCAAAAACTTTCCAACAAAAAAAAAGTCCAGGACAAAATGACTTTTCAGATGAATTCTCTCAATACTTATTATCAGCCCTGTTTATATTCTTAAAAAAAGTTGAAGGAAGGGAATACAGCCTAACTCATTCTACAAAGCCAACGTCTCCTAATACAAAACAAGAAATACTACAGGAAAAGGAATTTTCAGATTGATTTATCTGATTAATAGATGTAAAAACTTCTCAAAAGCTACTTGCAATTAGAATCCAACAGCACATTTAAAGAATCATGCATTATGATCAAGTGAATTTTATCCAAGTTGCACACAAATGGTTCAAAAGAGTATATAACACACCACATTAACAAATCGAAAAGAAAAAATGATATGATCTTGATTGATGCAGAAAGGACATTTGACAAAATGCAGCATACCTTCCTGATAAAAACACTTTGGAAGATAGGAATAGGAAGACATTTCCTCAACATGATAGAGGGCATAAATTAAAATCCTACAGCAAACATTTTACTCAATAGTGAAACACTGAAATATATCCATCTAAAACCTGGAAAAATACAAGGAAGTGCCCTGTTGCCAGTATTATTTAACACTGTGCTAGAAATTCTAGCAAAAGCTCTTAGGCAAGCAAAAGAAATAAAAGGGATTTAAATTGAAGAGGAAGTGGTAAAACTTTCATTACGTACAGATTGTATAATCTTATAAAGAGATAGTCTTGAAACTACAGCCAAGAACCAGAGGTAATAAACAATTTAACCAAATTGGCATAAACAGAATAATATGCAAAAATCATTAGCGTTTCTACACACTTGTAATGAGCAATCCGAGATGACAATCAATAAAAATGTTGTTTTGATAAAAACTAGAAGAATCAATTATATACCAGTAAATTTAATCAAGGATGTAAAGGAATTGTAGCCTGAAATTGCAAAACATTACCAAAAGAAATCAAGGAAGACCAAAATATATGGAAGTATATTCAGTGTTCTAGGATTGGGGGACTAAATATAGTAAAGGCATCAATTTTACCCTAATTGATTTAGAGATAAAATGCAATCCTTATCAAAATTCTAACAGCCTATTTTGCAGAAAAGAGAAATCCAGTTGTCAAATTTATTTGGACTGCTAAGAGATCCCAATGATCAAAAGCCCTTTGAGGAAAAAAAAGAAGAGTGAAGTTGAATGACTCACATTTCTGACTTCAAAGCATATTACAAAGCTACAGTGGTTATAAAGCATGGTATTGGTATAGAGATAGAAATATTGAACAATGAAGTAAAATTTAGAGTTCAGAAATAGACCTTGAAATCTATGGTGAGCTGATTTTTTATAAAGTGGCCTAGTTTGCTCAACTGGGGCAGAACAATACCTTCAATACAAAGTTCTGGGATTTCAGGATATACACATCTAAAAGAATAAAATAGAACACCCTCTCTCATACCTAATGTATGATTAACTCAAAATGGATCAAAGACTTTAATATAAGAGCCACAACCATAAAAATCCCAAAAGATATGTAGGAAACTACCTCCATATGGTTCCCTAAACCAGATAAGTCTGAAACCTAGAGGGGTCTCTCCAGAACATCATCTAATTCCATCTCCCTACACTGTATTACTGACAGTCCCTTCCAACATGAAAAGTTAGACTGCCATAGCCCAAATACTTCTCAAGTGAGAGATAGAAAGATCAAAGGTAATGGTGGGATTATTCAGACAAGAAAGGGATTAACAAGTGAGTATGAGTGCTGAACCATTATATTGGTATTTCCTTTTGTTTCCAGGATCTTAGAGCAGCTAGGAGTAAAAACTTAAAATTGTGGAAATGCAACCCCTACCAAACTCTGCAAACTGTTCTACAACTAATTGTGCTGTAGTTTGAAATGTATTGCTTTTTTGTATATAGATATTTTCCACAAAAAAGAAAAAAAGCCAATTGTGATAGTAAAAAGTATTTATTCCTTCTAGCCTCCTATATTCTAGAGCAGCTAAAAGGAAAAATCTAAGATGATGATATGGTGCCCATGACACACTCTGGAATCTGTCCTGTAACTTCTTGTTGAAGACTGCTTTGAAATCTATTGCTTTTTTCTTTCTTTGCTTTGTATATATGTTATATTATATGATTTTAAAAGTTAAAAATAATAAAATTACATGTGTAATTACTGTACATTAAAGTATCTGCTTGGCAAGCTAGAACTCTGGAACCAAATCTAATTGCTGTCCATAATTTTTAATTAAGTTTAATTGGGACACACACACACACACACACACACACACACACACACACAAAGAATATGTAGAAAACATTCTTTGAGATATTGTGGCAGTCGATGGTTTCATAGATTTTGTACCCCAAACACAAGCAACCAAAGAAAAAAATAAATAAATAAATGGGATTTCCTAAAAAAAAAAAAAAAAACTTTGTGTTCCATGGGACTTTGTCCAGAAAGTGTAAAGCCTACTCAATTGGGGGAAAATATTGAAACCACATATCCAATAAAAGATAGTGTCCAGTATATATAGAGAAACCCTGTAAATCAAGGTCTTTATAATAAAGTGGTGTTTTTAGTTAGCTAATGTTGCCAGAATGAAATAGCCAAGAGATGAGCCAGTTTTTATAAAGGGGATTTAAGTTACAAGTTTACAGTTCTAAGACCATAAACATGTCCAAACTAAGGCATCCAGAGAAAGATATCTTGATTCCACAGAAAGGCCAATGTCTATCAGATTGGAAGGTTTGTGGCTGGTGTCTGCTCATCCTTTTCCTGATTCTGTTGCTTCCAGCTTCTGACTCCAGTGGTTTCCAGTGTAAAGGAAAGTCTGGTTTCAACTCTTAGATCAACATCTCCCAGGGACAGGCATTTCTTCTTTTCAGGTTCCTGTTATTTCAGTGAGTCTTTGCTTTGCACCCAGGCATTTTCTATATTGATCACCAAACATTTGTGCTTGTGTCAGTTCTGAGCTCCTTCTCTCTCTGTGCACTCTCTTAAAGACATCAATAAACTAATTAATAGACATGCTTAACGGGTGGACTCACATTTCATCTAATAAAAAGGGCACACCCACAAGTGGATGTGTCACAGTGGGTGTGTCCCATCTTCATTAAAACAACCTAATCAAATGATTTTACCTACACTATTGGATGAGGATTAAAAGGTCATGGCTTCCCTTACAAGATTGGACTAGGATTAAAATAATATGGCTTTTCTGGGATACATAACAATTTCAAACAGCACATTTAATTCTATGAACTCAGAGAAAACATATTCTTTCCATGTACAAGACACACTCAGTCTATCACATTACCACAAAAGCCTTGAACAATTTCAGTAATAATTCAAATATCCCATCAAGTTAAAAAATCCCATCAGGTTAGTTATAGGCATGGTCTATTTTAAGGCATAATTATCCTCTGTCAAACTCAGAACAAGTTATCTGTTTTTAATATAAAAGGAGAAGCAATCTAGGATAAGCAATCTCATTCCCATATGGAGAAATCAAAAGTAAAACAGACATAACTGGACCCAAGTGTTCGAAAAACCTACAAAGCAAATTCCATTATATATCCAAATCTGATGAATCATTTATTTATCCTTAGGGCTTGGGAGGACAGCAGTCCCATGCTTTCCAAGGGCTTATGCAGAGGCCTTGTTTCCTCCAAATGCTGGCATGAGGTGGCAATTTTAGGAAACCTTGGGAGATGATCTTTTGTCACCTCCACCTTCTCCAAGCATTGGCAGTACCTGGACTCTGTTCCATCTCCAGGGCACATGCTTTCAGGATACTGGCAAGGAAGTGAGGCTCCCCTCAACTCCAAAGGAATGTGCTCTACCCTCTTCAGGTCTAGGATATCAAAACTCCTCCTGAACATCAAGGCAGAAGGTCTGTCCTCTGTCTTCAGGGTAAATATACCCTTTCCACATATATAGATGGATTTACTCTCCTTGTCTGAGATTTTCTAACTCAAAAGTTTAGTCTATATGATTCTGCCTTGGAAGTAATGTCTCCTTCAATTTGTCCTTTTTATGCCCTTTTTAATCCAGAAAGGCAGTGGTACTGATTCTAAAGATTCCACAAAAATTTGTTGGTGAAAGGTTTAGGAGGAGAAAGGGTGAGAAGGAAGGAAAATAGACAAGGAAATTTAAAGTCGTGGGGGGGAGTATTTCTGTGCTCCTGGGCAGAGCTCACCGAATCCAAGATGTAGGGAGGTGCATCAGCGCCTGGGTGATGGCACGGGCAGTTTTTAAGTAAGGGAGTCAGGTGAGGTCCACAAGGGGTGGTTCTCCAGAAGTCAGCTGTCCAGAGGGGTGGTTCTTCGGAAGTCAGTTATCCAGAATGGGTGGTTCATCAGTTCTGGAAGTTAGGTGACCAGAAGGGGCAGTTCTCTGGAAGTCAGGTGTCCATAGGGGTGGTTCTCCAGAAGTCAGGTATCCAGAAGGGGTGGTTCATCAGTTCTGGAAGTTAGGTGACTGGAAGGGGCAGTTCCAGAAGTCAGGTGTCCAGAAGGGGCAGTTCCGGAAGTCATGTTGGGTGGGGCAACACAGCCTCTGCAACTCCAGTTGCAGTGCCCTTCCCAGTTCCCCTGATTTAACATTCCAACCATAGGGCGTAAAAGTTCTTCTGGCTACTTTCTGCTATACTGGGGTGATGTGGGGTGATAGGCTGGGGTTGTCATGGTCAGGGGAGGGAGGAGGTTAGCTATTGGAATCTGATGAGGAGGGCAGGCGGGGGTAATGATGCAGGAACATTTGGTTGGCTGCTACCCATGACAGTTCCTTCATGCATCCCGAAGGAAGTTGAGGAGGCAGGGAGCTAGAATAAAAAGAGACAGATTAGGATAACTGGTCCTAGTAGTGGCACGAGCCATGTCACCAGGGGGGGAAGAAAACCAGTCTAAGGCAGGGGTGGTTCCTTGTTTTCCATGGTAGAGATCCTCTTTTAGTTTGTTTAAGGTTTGGATATTTTGCTTCACCAGACCTGACTCATTGATGTAATAGCAGCATTCTTCTTGGAGGAATATGCATATCCTTCCTTTTTCAGCTGTTAGCAGGTCTAAGGCCCATCGATTTTGAAGAGTTACCTAGGCTAGTGAGGTAAGCTGTCATTGTAGAGAGGAAAGGGATTCTGATGTCGATTCCAGGGCTATATGTAGTTGAATCTCAAAGTTTTGAGAGGTTAAAATACCATGTCCCAGTGCCCCTCCCACTACAGTTGAGGCTGTGACTGAGGCAGTTAGGCTGATGTCTACCAGGATGGGAAGAAAGGCAGCCCTTTTGGAGTGAGGAGAGGGCAGTAACCAAGTTAGCTCAGACTTCCCATAAAGGGTTAATTGAGGAACAGTAGTTACCAGGAAACATGGTCCTGGGGCACTGGAGTTAAGGGACTTGGTAAGAGTTCCATTACACCAGAAATATTGTCCTTTGGGGGCATAGGTTGTGTTGTGGATAGTGATGATAGTTTGGCATCTATTATGAAGTTGTGTCTGATTTGCAGTTGTGTGTGTAAGATAGCAGGTATTAAGGGAGTAGGGAAGGTTTTTGGGCTTTGGTTCCCAGAGGGGGATGTTCTTTAAAGGAGTATGGCGGGAATCAGGGTTATGATTATGTATTTGGGTTAGATTTATAGGGACAGCTGCCAATAGTGGCTTATTTAATGATGCATAGAGGAAACAGTGGGTTACATTAGGGAGTATTTGCGTTTGGTTGAGGAAAAGTAAGGTTTGTTGGAAGATTTGGAGCCACATAAGAGAGGCTGGTGAGGCAGAGGTTTGGGCAAAGTAGCTGGAGAGGCTTTGCTAAGCTCGCAAAGTGTCAATGGACACCTGGGTAAGTGGAGGATTAGTGAGGACATATTCTTGGTGTATTTCAATGGTTCCTATAGGGTATTGGAGAGTGGGGAGCTGATGCTAAATTTGTGCAGAACTTTTAATTAGTTGATTATTACTATTTGGAATTGGATAGAAGTGATAGTAGTCTATGAGGAGTGTAATTAAAAGCTCTGAATTTTGCATGTGAATGTGATTGAAAAGTGAAGTTGATGGTTAAGCATTTCTCTAGAAGGAGAAAGCAAGAGGGTAAAACATGAAGTGTATCACATAGTGAACCCTTTTGTGGATGATGACTGTGGTTAATATTACATATATATGAGTCTTCTTCCATGAGCTAGCATAAATGCATGTCATTATTATATACAAGTTGTTAGAAATAGGCTGACAAATGGGAAAATATCTGTGGGCTATAGTTATGTAACTATATTTTAATATTCTTCCATCAATTTTGACCTTACCAATGCTAATTGCCAATATTAAGGGGGTATAAAAGTTATGGAGATTTTCTTTTGAGGTAATGGAAATGTTCTGAAATTGATCATGATGATAAATACAAAATTATTTTTTATATTCTGTGAGCCTCCGATTGTACACTTTTAATGGATTTTATGGGGTTTCAATATATCTCAGTTAAACTGCTTAAATAATGCAGAAGTAATCACAGAAAAAAATGATTAACTTGACTACTTAAAAGAAAAGTGCTGAAAAGGAACAGTCAACAAGTGAAAAGACAATTGAAGTTTTGACACAATTTTTCTGAAATATGGCAAAGGGATAATATCCCTAATATATAAATTATTTTGAAAATGAGTGGGTAAAAACCTTACAGAGACATGAGAAAAAAAAAGAAAATTTGTACACACATATATGAATACACATACAAATTACAGAAACATATGAGAAACACTCTAACTTATCAATGAAAATGCTTGGATTAAAACCACTCTGAAATACCATTCTCACATATAAGTAAGCCAAAATTTAAGATATTCTATTACTGGTAAGGAGAAAATAGACATTTCAAACATTGCAATTAGAATGTGAGGTTACCACAATATACTAAAACTTACCGGACACAGGAAGTCACTATTCAGAAAAAAAAAAACATCATACCTGTAAATTCTACATTAAAAAAATACCAAATTAACAATAATCATATCACCTTAAAACCTTAGACAGAGCACAAATTCAAACCAAAGCAAGGAGAAGAAGGGAAAAATAATTAGGACAGAAAGAAACAAAGTAGGAAGAGAAATAACAGAGAACCAGCAAAAGCAAACATTTATTCCTGGAAGAACTCAAGAAAATGTAGATGATTTCAGTTGGGTTGATCAGAATAAAAAAGAGAGGAGTTATAAATGAATAAATCAGGAACAGAAAGAGAGATGAGATATTACTACCGACCTCACCACATAAATAGTATTATAATGGGACAGAACAATGGAACCAAAGTGAGATAAATTAGATTAGACTAATAGATTACAAGAAAGAAGAAACTACCCAAGCTGAACCAATAAAAAAGGGAAATCTTAAAGATCAGTAACAAGTAGAGATGAGTTATTAAGTTTAGAATATTTCCAAAATAAAAGCTTTCCACTAGATGGCTTCATCAGTGAGTTCTATATACAAAACCTTCAAAATATTTTCTAAAGAACAGAAGAAGGGAAACTTACAAACTTATTACTTTAGGCTGCAATTTGGAAATTCCTCAAAACGTTTATTTTTGAGGAATTTATCTCAAATTCCTTTATCTGAGTAGCAGTTCTTTTAGGTATATATAGGAGAAATGAAAAAGTATTTCCAT